>NC_029773.3:35090631-35109538 GCF_000817695.3 Arachis duranensis | reverse complement strand
CATAAACCCAAAGCAAAAGGAAATCAGGGAAGGGCCTCAAAGCCCAAGAAACACAACAGAAGCTCAATTTAGAAAGTGTATAAATAGGATAGAATTGAAGTTAGTTAGGACTTTTTTTTTGACACTTTAGAACTTTTCATATTTTGTAATTGAATTCAGAGCTATGAATCACTAAACCCCTTTCATTGGGTTATGGAGCTCTATTGTAATTCAATGAATCAATAATAGTTTTTATCTTCTTCTTCAATCTTTTCTCTTGAATTTTGTTAGAAAGCTTCTCGGTTTAATTCCATTGGTTAGTTATCTTGGGAAAGAAACTATCCATAATTGGAATCCTTCGGAACCTTGGGAAAGGAATGGAGGATTCATGCTAGAGAAGCTTTCTCACAGTGAATTGGATTGGGGTTTGGATGGATATTGTGACATGTAATCCTACCAAATTGTGGTCCATGAAACTGTGTGGTATAATCAGTGATCGAGCATCATCTCTTCTTATGAACATTTAAACCAAGGGATTGGGAATTTGTTTATTTTTAGAGAGAATTGGTGAGCCAAGGGAATGGGATCCAATCATATAAGATTGCCAAGAAAAATTCAATGAATGCATTGGTTGAGGAAGGGATAAAAATGTTTTGATTCGGAGATCTCAATATCTCCTAACACCCAATGAACTCCCCATTTCTAATCTACACTTTTTCTTTACATTCTGCAATTTAAATTCATGCAATCACCCCCATCCCATTTAATTTCAGCAATTTAGTTCTCGCTCTTTAATTCATGAAATTTTACATTCCGCAAGCCCCATCTAAATCTTGATTCCGCTCAACTAGAACACATTTCTAATTCGAATTGCTCACTCAACCAATCCTTGTGGGATTCGACCTCACTCTATTGTGAGTTTTTACTTGACGATAACCGGTGCACTTGCCGGAAGGAATTTTTGCCGTTCGTGCAATTTCCTAAATCGTGGCTATCAAGTTTATGGCTAGATCAAGTTTATGGCGCCGTTGCCGGGGATTGGTTTTTGATTGACAATTCTCAAATTGGAAGTTAACTAGATTGAGCAATTTTTCTTTTCTTTTGTTAATAGTTTTTGTTTCAGTTTATTACTGCTAATTTCTGCAAATTTTAATTTGTTTTCTTTGCTTATTCACTTGTTAGCATACTAACCACTAACTGTTTGTGATATTGCCTCACTATGGAGCAACTAACTCACTGACCCACTAACTATTTGAATTAATTCCTCAACTGCTCTAACCATACTCTTCCATTAACCAAGAGTATTCAACTTGTTTGTTGCTTGTGGTGTGTTCTTGTATGACAGGTAGGAGAGGAGAGACATCAACTCCTCCATATACCAAACCAGAGAGGACCCTTCATAGACTTAGAAGGGAAGCAAGAAGGAAGAGGGTACTGGGAGAAGAAGAATCTGAAGGAGAATCTGAGGACAACTTTGAAGAAGCTCTAGATCTCAACATGGATAGAGAAGTTCACAACCATGAGAGGGTTGATGGAAACAATGCCATTCCTGAGAGGAGGGTTCTTGGTTCATACATAAACCCAACCTCTGGGAATTGTGGTAGTAGCATTCAGAAACCACCCATTCAGGCTCTATAGCCGACAGATGATATCATCAGCCACTAGGGACAGGCATTCATCATATGCATACTATATGAATTGTTTGAGATTGCCTATTTGACTGCATATTACTTGCTATTGTCTAAATGCCTTATTTGTTCCTATTTGTATATTTCTTGTTTGATATAACTGTGTTTGCTACATTATACTCCTGCTGGTGGTTGCGAGGTCTGAAGAAATTGGAAAGGGAAGTATTAGTTAGACTGAAGAATCTTTAGTCAGTCGCCACATATGGTTTAGCTTGTTCATAAGCTTTGATATTATTTGGAGGAAGTTCTAGGATTGCCTTTGGCTTTCCTCTATTATTATGTATTATATATGTGGACGCTGTTACCATGCTGGGGACCTCTGGTTCTCACCCATGCGGATTTTGTGATTTTTAGATGTAGGACGTGAGGTTTCTCGCTGAGGCCTGCTGGAGACTTCTGGATTAGCGAAGGTTCTTTGTTCTTGGGGACTCTGTCTTAGTTTATATGTTTTGCTTAGATACTTTTATCTCCATTAAATAATACAAACTGTGATGACTCCTCTTATGGGAGATTTTGGAGAATAGGTTTCTGTATTTGTGTCCCTTTGGGTTTCCTTTGGAGTTTTCCTTATTTTATCATATGTATATATTGTTATGCTTAGACCGGTTAACTTCGCAGCCGGATTTTGAGACTTGATATTCCTGTTTTTGACACTCCTTTGTATATAAATAATCTCGCGTTGGTTTATCCTTGTTCGTTACGTTATCGATCAGAGTGTTGCGCTTTCGAGTTGCGATTTTTGTTTACCAATTTTTCTACAAAGGCTCCTAGTTATAATCAATCATTCATAATACTATACGAACTAAATTTTTATTTTAGAGGTCGTAATACCTTGCCATCTCTGAATTATGACTTAAGCATAAGACTTTCTATGGTGGGGTGTTACACATGCGGGAGTTGAACCCGGAAGTTCTCATCATGGAAATCGCCTGGGTGCTACTGCGGATGGTGAAATTGCTGATTGCTTTTCTCAAAACTTATATTATTATTATGTTTAATATTGGTTGATGTTTTGATAGACAAGTTCCAGTATTTGTTATATCTTGATATTTTTTTTCAATTCTAAAAATGAGTATTTTATTGAGGTAAAATATTTTTCTTCAGTTTTATGTATATATCAAATTAAATTTAAAAGTATATTAAACATTATTAGTGATACTAAACCTTATTTGATAATAATTTGTTAGAGTAAGGTAAAAATTAATATTGTAATGGGAATAACTAACCATTATTGTTAACAATGAATAAATTCGTGCGTTCTTCACAAAAGTGAGTATAAAAATATAAGACGCCAAGAAGTTGGATTTTGGTGCAAAACTAAAAAATTTTCCGCAGCCGGGAGTTGAATCGGAATTTCTTATCATTGAAATCGCCTGGGTGCTACTGCGGATGGTGAATTGCTGACTGCTTTTCTCAAAACTTATATTATTATTATCTTAAATTTTGGTTGATGTTTTGATAGACAAGTTCCAATATTTGTTATATCAGGATATTTTTCTTCAATTCTAAAAATTAGTATTTTATTGAAGTAAAATATTTTTCTTCAGTTTTATGTTTATATCAAATTAAATGTAAAAGTATATTAAACATTATTCGTGATGCTAAAGCTTATTTGATATTAATTTGTTCGAGTAAGGTCAAAATTAATATTGTAATGGGAATAACTAACTACTATTGTTAACAATGAATAAATTCGTCCGTTCATCACACAAATGAGTATAAAAATATAATACACCTGGAAGTTGGATTTTGGTGCGAAAACAAAAAGTTTTGCGCATCTGGGAGTTGAACTCGGAAGTTCTCATCTTTGAAATCGCTTGGGTGCTACTGCGGATGGTGAAATTGTTGATTGCTTTTCTTGAAACTTATATATTATTATTATATTAAATTTTGTTTGATGTTTTGATAGACAAGTTCCAGTATTTGTTATATCGTGATATTTTTCTTCAATTCTAAAAATGAGCATTTTATTGAAGTAAAATATTTTTCTTCAGTTTTATGTATATATCAAATTAAATGTAAAAGTATATTAAAATTTATTAGTGATACTAAACTTTATTTGATAATAATTTCTTAGAGTAAAGTCAAAATTAATATTGTAATGGGAATAACTAACCATTATTGTTAACAATGAATAAATTCGTCCGTTCTTCACACAAATGAGTATAAAAATTTAAGACGCGAGGAAGTTGGGTTTTAGTGCGAAACTAAGATTATTAGTAATACTAAACCTTATTTGTTAATAATCTGTTAGAGTAAGGACAAAATTAATATTTTAATGGGAATAACTAACCATTATTGTTAACAATGAATAAATTCCTTCGTTCTTCACACAAATGAGTATAAAAATATAAGACGTCAGGAACTCGGAAGTTCTCATCGTCGAAATCGCCTGGATGCTACTGCGGATGGCGAAATTGTTGAATATAAAAGTATATTAAACAATATTAGTGATACTAAACCTTATTTGACAATAATTTGTTAGAGTAAGGTCAAAATTAATATTGTAATGGGAATAACTAACCATTATTATTAACAATGAATAAATTCGTCCGTTCTTCATACAAGTGAGTATAAAAATATAAGATGCCAGGAAGTTGGATTTTGGTCCGAAACTAAAAAAATTTCCCCAGCCGGGAGTTGAACCCGTAAGTTCTCATCATTGAAATCGCATGGGTGCTACTGCAGATGGTGAAATTGTTGTTTGCTTTTCTTGAAACTTATATTATTATTATCTTAAATTTTGGTTGATATTTTGATAGACAAGTTCCAGTATTTTTTATATCATGATATTTTTCTTCAATTCTAAAAATGAGTATTTTATTGAAGTAAAATATTTTTCTTCTGTTTTATGTTTATATCAAATTAAATGAAAAGTATATTAAACATTATTAGTGATACTAAACCTTATTAGATAATAATTTGTTAGAGTAAGGTCAAAATTAATATTGTAATTCGAATAACTAACCGTTATTTTTAAAAATGTAAAAATTCGTTCGTTCTTCACACATATGATTATAAAAATATATGACGCCAGAAAGTTGGATTTTGGTGCGAAACTAAAAAATTTTCCGCAGTCGGGAGTTGAATCCAGAAGTTTTCATCATTGAAATTGCCTGGGTGCTACTGCGGATGGTGAAATTGTTGATTGCTTTTCTCGAAACTTATATTATTATTATCTAAAATTTTGGTTGGTGTTTTGATAGACAAGTTCCAGAATTTGTTATATCATGATATTTTTATTCAATTCTAAAAATGAGTATTTTATTGAAGTAAAATATTTTTCTTCAGTTTTATGTATATATCAAATTAAATATTAAAGTATATTAAACATTATTAGTGATACTAAACCTTATTTGACAATAATTTGTTAGAGTAAGGTCAAAATTAATATTGTAATGGGAATAACTAACCATTATTGTTAACAATGAATAAATTTGTCCGTTCTTCATACAAGTGAGTATAAAAATATAAGATGCTAGGAAGTTAGATTTTGGTGTGAAACTAAGATTATTAGAGATACTAAAATTTATTTGATAATAATTTGTTAGAGTAAGGTCAAAATTAATATTGTAATGGGAATAACTAACCATTATTGTTAATAATGAATATATTCGTCCGTTCTTCACACAAATGAGTATAAAAATATAAGACGCCAAGAAGTTGGGTTTTGGGGCGAAACTAAAAAATTTTCCGCAGCCGGGAGTTGAATCGGAATTTCTTATCATTGAAATCGCCTGGGTGCTATTGCGGATGGTGAAATTGCTGATTGCTTTTCTCGGAACTTATATTATTATTATATTAAATTTTGGTTGATGTTTTGATAAACAAGTTCCAGTATTTGTTATATCATGATATTTTTCTTCAATTCTAAAAATGAGCATTTTATTGAAGTAAAATATTTTTCTTCAGTTTTGTGTTTATATCAAATTAAATGTAAAAGTATATTAAAGATTATTAGTGATACTAAACTTTATTTGATAATAATTTGTTAGAGTAAGGTCAAAATTAATATTGTAATGGGAATAACTAACCATTATTGTTAATAATGAATAAATTCGTCCGTTCTTCACACAAATGAGTATAATAATATAAGACGCTAGGAAGTTGGGATTTGGTGCGAAACTAAAAAATTTCCCGCAACCGGGAGTTGAACCCGGAAGTCCTCATCATTGAATTCGGCTAGGTGCTACTGCAGATAGTGAAATTTTTGAGTTCTTTTATCGAAATTTATATTATTATTATCTTAAATTTCGGTTGATGTTTTGATAGACAAGTTCCAGTATTTTTTATATGATGATATTTTTCTTCAATTCTAAAAATTAGTATTTTATTATAGTAAAATATTTTTCTTCATTTTTATGGTTATATGAAATTAAATGTAAAAGTATATTAAACGTTATTAGTGATACTAAACCTTATTTGATAATAATTTGTTAGAGTAAGGTCAAAATTAATATTGTAATGGGAATAACTAACCATTAATGTTAACAATGAATAAACTTGTCCGTTCTTCACAGAAATGAATATAAAAATATAAGACACCAGGAAGTTGGATTTTTTTGCGAAACTAAAAAATTTTCCGCAGCCGGGAGTGAACCCGGAAGTTCTCATCATTGAAATCGCCTGGGTGATACAGCGGATAGTGAAATTGTTGATTGATTTTCTCGATACTTATATTATTATTATTATCCTAAATTTTGGTTGATGTTTTGATAGACAAGTTCCATTATTTGTTATATCATGCTATTTTTCATCAATTCTAAAAATTAGTATTTTATTAAAGAAAAATATTTTTTCTACTATTTTATGTTTATATCAAATTAAATGTAAAAGTATATTAAAGATTATTAGTGATACTAAACTTTATTTGATAATAATTTGTTAGGGTAAGGTCAAAATTAATATTGTAATGGGAATAACTAACCGTTATTGTTAACAATGAATACATTTCTCCGTTCTTCACACAAATGATTATAAAAATATAAGACGCCAGGAGGTTGGGTTTTGGTGCGAAACTAAGATTATTAGTGATACTAAACTTTATTTGATAATAATTTGTTAGAGTAAGGTTAAAGTTAATATTGTAATGGGAATAACTAACCATTATTGTTAATAATGAATATATTCGTCCGTTCTTCACAAAAATGAGTATAAAAATATAAGACCTTAGGAAGTTCAGTTTTGGTCCGAAACTAAAAAATTTCCCGCAACCGGGAGTTGAACCGAAAAGTTCTCATCATTGAAACCGCCTGGGTGCTATTGTGGATGGTGAAATTGTTGATTGCTTTTCTCGAAACTTATATTATTATTATCTTAAATTTTGGTTGATGTTTTGATAGACAAGTTCCAGTATTTGTTATATCATGATATTTTTCTTCAATTCTAAAAATGAGTATTTTATTGAAGTAAAATATTTTTCTTCAGTTTTATGTTTATATGAAATTAAATGTAAAAGTATATTAACATTATTAGTGATACTAAACCTTTTTTGATAATAATTTGTTAGAGTAAGGTCAAAATTAATATTGTAAAGGGAATAACTAACCATTATTGTTTATAATGAACAAATTCGTTCATTCTTCACACAAATGAGTATAAAAATCTAAGACGCCAGAAAGTTGGAATTTGGTGTAAAACTAAAAAATTTTCCGCAGTCGGGAGTTGAACCCCGAAGTTCTCATCATTGAAATTGTCTGGGTGCTATTGTGGATGGTGAAATTGTTGATTGCTTTTCTCGAAACTTTTATTATTATTATTTTAAATTTTGGTTGATGTTTTGATAGACAAGTTCCAATATTTGTTATATCATGATATTTTTCTTCAATTCTAAAAATGAGTATTTTAGTGAAGTAAAATATTTTTCTTCAGTTTTGTGTTTATATCAAATTAAATGTAAAAGTATATTAAAGATTATTAGTGATACTAAACTTTAGTTGATAATAATTTGTTAGAGTAAGGTCAAAATTAATATTGTATTGGGAATAACTAACCATTATTGTAAATAATGAATAAATTTGTCCGTTCTTCACACAAATGAGTATAAAAATATAAGACGCTAGGAAGTTGGGTTTTGGTGCGAAACTAAAAATTTTCCCGCAACCGGGAGTTGAACCCAGAAGTTCTCATCATTGAATTTGCCTTGTTGCTACTACAGATGGTGAAATTGTTGAGTACTTTTCACAAAATTTATATTATTATTATTATTATCTTAATTTTTGGTTGATGTATCGATAGACTAGTTCCAGTATTTGTTATATCATGATATTTTTCCTCAATTCTAAAAATGAGTATTTTATTGATGTAAAATATTTTTCTTCAGTTTTATGTTTATATCAAATTAAAAGTAAAAGTATATTAAAGATTATTAGTGATACTAAACTTTATTTGATAATAATTTGTTAGAGTAAGGTCAAAATTAATATGGTAATGGGAATAACTAACCATTATTGTTAACAATGAATAAATTCGTCCGTTCTTTACACAAATGAGTATAAAAATATAAGATGCCAAGAAGTTGGATTTTGGTGCAAAACTAAAAAATTTTCCGCAGCTGGGAGTTGAACCTGGAAGTTCTCAACATACTGGGTGCTACTGCGGATGGTGAAATTGTTGAGTGATTTTCTCGAAGCTTATATTATTATTATCTAAATTTTTTGTTGATGTTTTGATTGACAAGTACGAATATTTGTTATATCATGATATCTTTCTTCATTTCTAAAAATGAGTATTTTATTGAAGTAAAATATTTTTCTTCAGTATTATATTTATATCAAATTAAATGTAAAAGAATATTAAAGATTATTAGTGATACTTGTAACACCCTACCATACTTAGTATTATGCTTAAGTCATAAGACTGAGATAGTAAGGTATTACGACCTCTAAGAATAGTAATATATATATAATAATAATAAAGAAAAAGATATTTAACTAGGAGCCTTGAAAAATGGGTAAAACAAAATCGCAAAATAAAAAGCACAATGCTCAGGAAAGGATTACTTGCGTGCTAAGAAACCTAATAGGAACATGATAAAGATGAGCAAAAGAATAAAGGACAACCAAGGAAGCAGCATAACTAGCCCCTGACTCAGCCTGCGAAGCTAAGGCTGGCCAGAGGGTATATATATACATATAAACATACATAAGTGTTCTCAAAATATCCTAAAATACACTATAATATCAAAATAACTCCTATTTCTCCCTCAACCTCTAAGAGGAGTAGCATACATAAGTTACTTGGAGAGTAAGCTAAACATATATATACATATATACAGCCAGAAGCCAAAATACACCCAAGGACTACTTCACTTTCCAGGATCCAGACACCTAGCGAGGAGCCTCTCGACCTGCATCTGAAAAACAATAATACAATATGGAATGAGAACCGGAGGTTCTCAGCATGGTAAAAGTGTCACGCGTATAATAAATAAGGTCTTGAGAATGCCATAGGCAATCCTAGAACTCCGTTATACAATTATCCAACTTAATTACTGAGTAAAAGCTATAAATAAGGGTAGGTATTCTAAATCTACCTAACTTACTCAATTTCAATCCTAATCTAACACCAAACCATTTCTCCATTTCCTCCATCCCTCCATCATCCACAATGCAACAGAAACAAGCAACCAAACAAGGTCACGCACAAGTAATGAGCAGATAGTACAAATAGCAAGTATAACAGATAGTAGGTGATATATATCAATTAGGCAAACCCAAGAGATGCATAGCAATCAAAACAAACAAATGCATATGATGCATGCCTGTCCTATGGCTGATGGGGCCCATCTGTCGGTTATCCAGCCAACCCGACAAGTTCAAAAACCTTAGACTGTCCGCCGTCGCACATCCCCAAGAGTCTATGCATAGAGTTCACATTCAATCATCATATAAATCATTCAATGGGGGTTATCCATACCCGGGAATTTATACGTGCCCAGTCACCCTTACGACGTAGGGTTAACAGAGTATCGAGAATCAACCTGGAACACGTGGTGGCGAGCCACGGTTTTTACCCAGAGAAACTCATATCTCATATATCATCATTCATAAGCCATCTCATAGTCATAATCATTATTTAATCATTCATCAAGCCATGGCATGTTAACTTCTTTTATTAACAACCTCCCTTTAACGTTTTTCATCATCATTCCCTTATAATTCATCTTGATTACCCTTTCCGGGTCCTGACCAAACTATTTATCAAACTCTTCTCAACCTTCTTAATATTGAATAATCTTAAAATCAACCCAAATCTAACATTAAATCAATCACATCACACGAAGATTAAACTTTAACTTCTCGAACCCATGACTATCACTAAGACATCCTTGACACTCTATTTTTTTCTATTTTTAATATAACAAATGAACTCGGAATTGTGCAAACTTTATGTTCAGGCATTCATCTTGAAATAAGATTTCTAACAAACAAAGGATCATAATTTTTTGATTTCTCTAGCCTCAAGAATAAAGGAAAAACTGTGACTGCTCTGCAGTGCATAAAACCAGAAAAACAGCAGCAGCATGTGATATTCAAAATTCAATATAAAATCCAAGTTAAATCCAATGACTTTAAAAATTAATTTAGTTAAACTTTACTCATCTCGGTTTCTTTCTTAATTGGTTCTGAGTTAATACCATTTTTAATGAAGAAGTTACATTACCTGGAAGTTAAGTAAAAATGAGTCAAAATCTGTTTTAGAAACCAACAAGCTTAGTACCTTTCAATTTGAATAACTTTTATTACAAAACTTCAATTAAGCTAAAGTTTGGTTTGGGAACTCCTAGCTCATCTAGGAACAAGTGTGTTTTAGTTGTAACCCAATTGCTATTCAATTCTAAGAGTTACAAGCATTGGAAGTTGGTGCATAACTTGCTGAAATCTGTTTCTTTTCAGCTTTGACCACCAATATTCAAAAATTCACAACTCCTAATCCTCAACTCTTAAAATTATGAAGTTTTAAAGCAATAAAGAATGTTAATCAAATTTATAACAAAATTCGTTTCGCTCCAAAAATCAACTCGTAGAAGTCGCAGTAAGATAAACAAGTTGCTGCCCTGTTTGACCTTTTCTGCTACTGGATAGATATAACAACCTAACTTTAAAAATTTGCCATAAATTGTATATTTAACAAAAAGGTCCCAAATTTCCAGTTTAGTTCCTTATATTCCCAAGTTTAGCCCAAATTTGGTCTCATGTAATTCTGATCATTACATAATTAGTTACAGCATATGCAATACCAAATTGTTCATGAATTTTTGAAATTAGGGGAAGCTAGCTGGGAAGGAAATAATGAGTTACGTACCAAATTGTTCCATGGGTTTCGTAGAGCTCGACACGATGAACGTGTAGTCGTAAACGGTTCGTCAATCGGAGCTCTGGATTAAAAGTTATTGAGAGGTGAAGGTTGAGTGAGGGTTAGGGAGCTCTCTTTCTCCCCCAACTTGTTTGGCATGTTTGATGCAGAACGGGGAAGAAGATCTTCTATCCCCTTTTTAAGTATGGGTCCGGTTGGCGCCACGGGTCCGATTTGGACCCCGGTTCAACCGGTTCGATCTTTCCGGTCCAATTTTGGGCCAAATTTTTGAAATTGGTATTAAAAATTCTCGTTTTGACGAGTTCTATCCTATTTTGATATTAGTTTTGCATTTTTAACTTTCCTAATTAAAATGCAATTTATTAACTAATTATTTACCATTTTTAGCGGGATTTACAATACTAAACTTTATTTGATAATAATTTGTTAGAGTAAGGTCAAAATTAATATTGTAATGGGAATAAATAACCATTATTGTTAACAATGAATAAATTTGTCCGTTCTTCACACAAATGAGTATAAAAATATAAGACGCCAGGAAGTTGGATTTTGGTGCAAACCTAAGATTATTAGTGATACTAAACTTTATTTGACAATAATTTGTTAGAGTAAGGTCAAAATTAATATTGTAATGGGAATAACTAACCGTTATTGTTAACAATGAATAAATTCGTCAGTTCTTCACACAAATGAGTATAAAAATATAAGACGCTAGGAAGTTGGATTTTGGTGCGAAACTAAAAAATTTCCCGCAACCGAGAGTTGAACCCGAAAGTTCTCATCATTGAATTCGCCTGGGTGCTACTGCGGATGATGAAATTGTTGAGTTCTTTTCCCGAAATTTATATTATTATTATTATCTTAATTTTTGGATGATGTTTTGATAGACATGTTCCAGTATTCGTTATATCATAATATTTTTCTTCAATTCTAAAAATGAATATTTTATTGAAGTAAAATATTTTTCTTCAGTTTTATGTTTATACCAAATTAAATTTAAAAATATATTAAAGATTATTAGTGATACTAAACTTTATTTGATAATAATTTATTTAGAGTAAGGTCAAAATTAATATTGTAATGGTAATAACTAACCCTTATTGTTAACAATGAATAAATTCGTCCGTGCTTCATACAAAGGAGTATAAAAATATAAGATGCCAAGAAGTTGGATTTTGGTGTGGAACTAAAAAATTTTCCGCAGCCGGGAGTTGAACCCTCACTATCAGAAGTCACGCTTCCGGCTGTGCTACTCTGATAATAAAATAGGAGCCTGTGACTAGACACTGTATTGCTTAATTCTTCGAAAACCAGAAATAAATACTTTATCTTAATAAAAATATAAGTAGGCATAGATTCATATACAAGACTCCTTACATAATAACTCAATATATTATACATATAAAACATACAATTCCTATCCCTCTTACAAACTTGTAATAACAAAGACGAGGGAAGAGAATAATCTAATTATTACAGCAACATATATAAACCAAACGCAGTATAACTCTCCATAATGCTTCCTCATCTGGTTCCTAAAAAGGTAAAGCTATAGGGGGGTGAGGACCTAACCACACGGCCTCACCAGGGAATTTCAAAGTTGTCATAAGAAGATATTTAATAAGAAAACTGTTCTTAAACTCAGTGATTATCATTGTCTTATGAATCTTTTAAAACCCATAGGAAATCGTTCAAAACTTTTTTAAAGAAATAATGTTTAATCTTTCAGAAATCCAAAACCTTTCCTTTCTTATAAGAAAATCTCAATAAAAAACCAACCACACAATCAAACAACACCATCATTAATTCAGCACCAAAGTTCATTTTCAAATGTAGCACGCCAGGACAAACACAGACAAGACAGATAAGGAAAGCACAAGTAGGTAGCAGTTACAACAAATAGTTCAAAGAGCAGTTAAGAACAGTTTAGCAATTAGGCAAACCAAAACAAGTTCAAACCCAAGCAAAGTATACAAATGCATATGATGCATGCTTGTCCTATGGTTGATGAGGCTCATCTGTCGGTTATCCAGCCAACCCGACAAGTCTGAATTGTCCTTAGACTATCCCCCGACGTGCATCCCCAGAGTCTATACATAGTTTTTTTCTCAAATAATCAATATTGCTCAATGGGGGTAACATTCCCGGGAATTTATATAGTGTCCGGTCACACTTATGTCGTAGGGTCAACAGAGTATCGAGTTTTCAACCTGGTACACGTGGTGGCAAGCCATGGTACTTTACCCAGGGAACCTTGTATCTCAGATAATTCAATTTCATAAGCCATATAAATAATTCATTCAACATTCATCAATATTCAAGTCATTCTCAACATCATCATCATTCATCAATCTATATCTCATTTCCAAATTCATCCAAAATCATGTTTCAAGGGAAGTCCTCATTATCCTTCTTTCCATTCCGTTCACTAATAATTCCCAATCCAAAACATAACTCTTCCTTTGATAAGTGAAGTAATCTTAAATCATATAATGCTTAAAATTAAACCTTTTAAAATAACTACTTCAAATGAAACTTCTAATTTTATAAAATTTGGGAAGTATCTCCTCTAAAACTCGGATTCTGCCACCCTTTTCGGATCCCATCCAAACATTTCTCAACCCTTTTTCAAATCTCATTCATTTCCAAAATTCAACCAGTTCCAATATCAAATTGTTTTCAAGGAGAATCAAAGCCAGTATTAAATCTCTTTTTAAAATCAAACCAGCTCAAATACTAAATCATTTATAAAGTCGGACTAACTCAAAATTAAACTGTTTCTAAAATTAATTCATTTTTATATTTTAAATCATTTCCAAAGCCGATTCGTTTACATTCTCAAAAATAGCTTCAAAACCAAGAAAGCCATTTTTCATAATAATCAACTAAATAACCTTTCAAACTAACTCCTTTTCAGCAATCACAAACTACTCAAACAATCAAGCAATCAGTCATTCAGCCCAGCAAACAACCACATTTATAAGACAATCATAATCACAGACATATATTTCTCACATTAATATCTATTTAAAACAACTCTGTAATGTAAAATAGATTTTAAGAAAAACCCCTACCTCGAAAGTTGAACCCATAAAATAAAGGCATCACAAGAACCATTCCTCTCCACTCGAAATCAACTGCAGCTTTAATCGCAGGTCTGCTCACTTTCACAATAGCAAAAACGACTTTAATTGCAATAGGAAAACCTGGTAACTCAATCCTAAAACATAAATATCGCAAAAACTTTAATAACACATAACAGAAAACTAACGGCGAGGGTTCGCAATAAGATATACCTACAGTAAGAGCAAAATGGAACAGCCACAATCCCGAGCTGACCCGGCGGTAGCTCCAACAGCGGCCAGAAACTCTGATGGTCCAACAACAAACTTAACTTTGATCTTAAATCATCGAAACTCAATCCTACAATATCAACAACTCAGGGCCTCTAATAACTTATATTGGAATATTGATTTCAAAAGTTCTTGAAGTAAACACTTACCAAGAAGGCAAAGGCTCGGCGGCGGCTCCCGGTAGCTAGAACGGCGGTGGTTCATGGCGGTGACACAGATTTGGCAACAGGACAGCGGTGGAAGGTGTCTCCCTTTCCCGTCACGTTCTGACCTTTCCTTCCATAGCTCAGTTCGACGATGAAGCAGATCCACGGTGCTGATGAAAGCACGGTTGCAACGAGGCAGATTCGACGACGACGGGATCCTTGACAGCGTCCTCTCTCTCTTCCCACGAGCGTTCTCTCTTGATGTGACTGCACGACGACTTGGCGGTGAGGCTTCGGTGGCGACGTCTTAACTCAGCGGCGGTGTAGGAAATGATGGTGCTGGTTACGGCAGAGCGCGGTGGCTCTTGCAACACCCTAACTTTCAGCACGTCATGATCGTACCAAAAGTAAGGAGTTACTAACCTGTTCTCCTTATTTACTATTTAATATTGAGCCTTTAGGTCGATATCGCGTTTCAGTTTATAAGAAAATACCAGAAAATTATTTGTAGTAATTCAAATCACACAATTATTAATAATAATAAATGCTATACAAATGAATTCAATATAGAACTCAAATACAATACCTATCCCTCTGGATAAAATAAAACTTAAAGAAACAAGGGTGAGGGAACTCTATAAAAATAATAGGCGTCACATTTTCTGTCTCTCAGCCACATAGTTAATCCTCAGTCAAATGTCAACTCGTAATCACTTTAATACACTCACAAACAAATAGTGCAAGGAAGAGATTCAATTTAATGTACAAGCAAGTCACAACAAGACAAACAATACAATCACAAAGTAATAAAACAAGCAAGCGCAATCAAATGCAAATGTGCAAACAAAATGATGCATGTCTATCCCTAACGCAGGCCATGAGCTCATGTGTCGGTTGCCTACCCGCTCCCGATATTACCCAGGCACAAGTCCCAGATATGGCTTTCCAGATGCATCAGTGTGCTTATAAGTCATACGGCTAGGCCGCATCAGTGTGACTTTCCAAATCAATAAGCGTACATTTGGAAAAGAGTTCTCAGTGTGTGGGCGTCCCCACTTTACATTTGGCACTAAGGCCCAAATAATGTCACATCTGCTCTCCTGTGGCAGACGCTTCATTAATTAATATATTCCTTTAATCTTTGTTCTCTGCTCTCCTGTGGCAGAGATTCCTTTTCTTAAAAAAACAAACTCAAAACAACACTTAGAACAAAATCTCTCCTTACAAAATTGGATTTAAAACATTATGTTTTTCTTAATAAATCTAGACTAAAAATAGAATACACCTTTTCTCAGCTAAATAAATCTCAAATAATTTAATTTTCCAAAACCAAATCTTTTAAAATAACTTTCCAAATAAAACCTCAGATTTTTATAAAATTTCGGCAGCACTTCCCCTAAAACTTGGGGTTAGCCACCCTTTTTCGGGTCCCAACTGAACCATTTTCAACCTCTTTTCAATCGAGAAATCAAAATCAACAAAAGTTTTGGAAAAACTTTTTGACCGAGCTGCTGAAGAGACAAATGTCAAGAATCGTCTGTGCCTCCTAGAACTCCAATTGGCCGAACTCAAGGGGCAGGAGAGCTACATCACCGTCGACTTCCACCGATCAAAAGTAACGCCAATACGTAGAAGAGGAGAATACGAACACTTTTATCGGATTAAATTTTTTATTGGAGTTACGAAATCACAAAAATTCAAGGCCGGAAGATCAAAGGAGCTTCGGTTCTCTTTCTTTCTTTCTCATATTAATAAAAATTATTTAAAAGTTTTAATAGATTTTAAACTTAAAGTATTATAAGATTTATTTAATTACTTTTAGAAAAATAATTTTCTTTAAATACGATAATAAATTATGAATAACTAATTATTTAATTTTTTTAAAAATTCAGGATGTTATATCCCACCCACTTTATAAAAATTTTCGTCCTCAAAAATTGATATAAGATAGAAGAGATTCATACTATATTTCTTTTTAAACATGTCAAAGAAAAACAGAAAGATTTAACATGTTCAGTTTTCAAACATAAGAAAAATAATTTCTCATAAAAATGATTGAAAAAGTGTAGTGTGGTGCAGAAGTTGTATGAGAGGTTTAATGCAAGTTAAACTTAGAATCTGAAGACTTGCAATTTTAATAAATAAGCTCAAGTGTGAACAAAGAAATTCAAAATCCATAAAGAAAATGGTTGAACATCACAGATAATGGTTACAAGAATTTGAAAAGATGAGTAGAATCAAAATCAAACATGAGTGCATAAAATAAAAAAAATCCGTCAGAAAAAGAGCTAAATTGTACCCTAAGGAGAAATCTGAGAAAGAACTTGGATAGGAACAATAAAAAAAGGGTAGCAGAATAAGTCAAAGCAAATTCAAGCTGGATTACCAGGTTCACAAATATAGATAACCAAGGTTCATGACAATGTTTTTAAAGAATTAAAGATTGATTTTTGTTCCATATCTAGCTCAAGATCAAAGGGTACAAGATGCTTGAAGAAGAATATAAGCAATGCCAAGGATAAAAGTTCATAAAGGATCCATCTGCAAGTGATCTATCTCCTTTAGGCCATTTCAATGAAGAGAACAGTCTATTTTTCGTGACAAACGTATCCCGTAAAATTATCGTATTTGCTTGTCTCATCTAGAAATTGCTCATGGCATAAACAAACTCATGTTTAATCAATGGAATACAAAACAAAGGTAGATACTGAGTGCGTTACATTGAAACAAACTCAAAATCAGATCGAAGGGTAAGGATTTATGAAGAAGTATACAAATAATGATAAAGATGGATAATCAAATCTGATTTTGAAAAAAATTAAAACAAGGGATGGAGGAGATGAAGAATAAATGAATAAACAGTGAAAGAAAAGATGACACCAAGTCACATGGCACGAATAAAGAGTAAACGAATCCAACCCCTAGAACGCAACTTCTAACATTCTCAAACCTCGTGATTCACATAACCTATTATTTTTATTTTGTCTATGTTAATCCATCAGTGTTTCCATATACATAAATCATTAGTATTAAGTTGGTCAGACCTAATACCATGAGAGATGCAACGGTCGACTAATCAGCATTAATCAATAGACAATCATGCATCTGAAACTCAAATTTTTGTCACTAGGACAAGTCCTACTGCATGATAGACACTCAGAGTATACAGTGAAGCATAGTCAGTCCATTCCCAAGGCTCTAACAGAAACTGATGAATGGATAATTTATACGCTTTTTGGCACTATTTTTAGTATCTTTTTAGTACATTTTAGTTAGTTTTTAGCATGTTTTTATTTAAAATTCACTTTTGTGATTTCAGGTAATTTCTGGCTGAAATTGAGGGACCTGAGCAAAAATCTGATTCAGAGGCTGAAAAAGGACTGCAGATGCTGTTGGATTCTGGCCTCCCTGCACTCGAAGTGGATTTTCCGGAGCTACAGAAGCCTAATTAGTGCGCTCTTAATTGCGTTAAAAAATAGACATCCTAGGCTTTCCAGAGATGTATAATAGTCCATACTTTGCCCGAGATTGGACGGCCCAAACTGGCGTTGCAAATCAGCTTCAGAATTCCCGGCGTTTAACGCCAGAACTGACACAAAAATTGGAGTTAAACGCCCAAACTGGCACAAAAGCTGGCGTTTAACTCCAGAAAAAGTCTCTACACATGAAAGCTTCAATGCTCAGCCCAAGCACACACCAAGTGGACCTCGGAAGTGGATTTTTACGTCATTTACTCATTTCTATATATCCTAGGTTACTAGTTCACTATAAATAGGATATTTTGACATTGTATCTTTACCTCATGACACATTACACGTTTCTTATTGTATCTTCTATGGCATGAGTCTCTAAACCCCATGGTTGGGGGTGAGGAGCTCTGCTGTGTCTTGAAATCACGCTTGCTTCTATTCTAAGATATCACTTGTTTCTCAACTTGATGAATGTGATGATCCGTGACACTCATCATCATTCTCACCTATGAATGTGTGCCTGACAACCACCTCTGTTCTACCTTAGATTGAGTGAATATCTCTTGGATTCCTTAATCAGAATCTTCGTGGTATAAGCTAGAACTGATGGCGGCATTCAAGAGAATCCGGAAGGTCTAAACCTTGTCTGTGGTATTCTGAGTAGGATTCAAGGATTGAATGACTGTGTAGAGTTTCAAACTCCTGAGGGCTGGGCGTTAGTGACAGATGCAAAAGAATCACTGGATTCTATTCCAACCTGATTGAGAACCGACAGATGAATAGCCTTGCTGTGACAGAGCGCATTGAACATTTTCACTGAGAGGATGGGAGGTAGCCATTGACAATGGTGAAACCCTCCATACAGCTTGCCATGGAAGGAGCATTGCGGGCATGAAGAAGAAGACAGTAGGAAAGTAGAGATTCAGAAGATAGAGCATCTCCAAAACCTCAAC
>NC_029773.3:35080519-35090534 GCF_000817695.3 Arachis duranensis | reverse complement strand
ATTATTGATATCCTGACTAAGAGTTACAAGATAACCATAGCTTGCTTCAAGCTGACAATCTCCGTGGGATCGACCCTTACTGACGTAAGGTATTACTTGGACGACCCAGTGCACTTGCTGGTTAGTTGTGCGGAATTACAAAAGTGTGATTGTAATTTCATGCACCAAGTTTTTGGCGCCGTTGCCGGGGATTGTTTGAGTTTGGACAACTAACGGTTCATCTTGTTGCTTAGATTAGGTATTTTTCAGAATTTTTAAGAATGAATTCTAGTGTTTCAAGGTGATATTCTTATCATCACCAAAGCTGATTGATCTTCATCAATTTAGCTCTTGAATGCAATGTTCTGCTGAAGCTTGGCTAGACATGTCTAATTTCTTTAGACTAAAGCTTTAGACTAACATTGCATGATTCCTGGAATTCTTTTTGTTAGTGTCAGTAGTATACAAACTTCTAAGTTTGGTGTCTTGCATGCATTGTTTATTTGATTTTAGTTACATTTTGATTTTACCTCATCATTAAAAATAAAAAAAAATTTAATTTGTGTCTTTTCAAGTCAATAATACAGAGAATTGAAGATTCAGAACATACAGCAGAGAAATTACACAGAAAAAGCTGGGTGTTCAAAACGCCCAGTGAAGAAGGAAAACTGGCGTTTAAACGCCAGTCAGGGTGCCTGGCTGTGCGTTTAACGCCCAAAAGGGTAGCAATTTGGGTGTTAAATGCCAGAATGTATAACATTCTGGGCGTTTAACGCCAGGATGGCACAAGAGGGAAGATTCTGTTTTTAATTCAAATTTTTTTTCAAGTTTTCAAAATTTTTCAAAATCAAATCTTTTTCAAATCATATCTTTTCAATCATATATTTTCAAAATCAATTTTTTTCCATTTTAAAAAAATACTTGCTAACAATTAATGATTTAATTCAACATTTCAAGTATGTTGCCTTTTCTGTTGAGAAAGGTTTAATGTTTGAATCATATCTTTTCTTGTTAGCCAAGTCATTGATTTTAAAAATCAAATATTTTTAGATTGTTTTTCAATCATATCTTCTCAATCATATCTTTTTAAAACTATATATTTTCAATCATATCTTTTTAATCACATCTTTTTCAAAATAGTTTTTAATCATATCTTTTTGATTTCTAATTTCAAAATCTTTTTCAAAAATCACTTTACTTTTTTCTAAATCTTAGTTTTTGAAAATTATCAATCAATTTTTCAAAATGTTTTTAAAATCTTTTTAATTTATTTTCGAAAATTTCCTCCCTTCTTCTCACATCCTAATTCTTCTACCTCCTCCTTCTATTCCTCTGACACCTCAAGGAATCTCTATACTGTGACATAGAGGATTCCATATTTTCTTGTCCTCTTCTCTTTCATATGAGCAGGAGCAAAGACAAAAGCATTCTTGTTGAGGCTGACCCTGAACCTGAAAGGACCTTGAAGCGAAAGCTAAGATAAGCTAAAGCACAACTCTCTGTAGAGGACCTAACAGAATTCTTCAAAGAAGAAGACATGGCAGCCGAAAACAACAACAATGCCAACAATGCAAGGAAGGTGCTGGCTGACTTTACTGCACCTACTCCCGACTTCTATGGTAGAAGCATCTCTATCCCTACCATTGGAGCAAACAACTTTGAGCTTAAGCCTCAATTTGTTTCTCTAATGCAAAAGAATTGAAAGTTCCATAGACTTCCATTGGAAGATCCTCATCAGTTTTTANNNNATGCTTTCTGAATGGAGTATCATAGGTATTTTCTATGATGGTCTGTCTGAACTGTCTAAGATGTCATTGGATAGCTCTGCTGGAGGATCTCTTCATCTGAAGAAGACGCCTGCAGAAGTTCAAGAACTCATTGAAATGGTTGCAAATAACCAATTCATGTACACTTCTGAAAGGAATCCTGTGAACAATGGAACGAATCAGAAGAAAGGAGTTCTTGAGATTGATACTCTAAATGCCATATTGGCTCAGAACAAAAATATTGACTCAACAAGTCAATATGATTTATCAAAGTCTGTCTGGAATGCAAGCTGCACCAGGCAGTACTAAGGACGCTTCATCTGAAGAAGAAGCTTATGATCCTGAGAACCCTTCAATGGAAGAGGTGAATTACATGGGAGAACCCTATGGAAACACCTATAATCCTTCATGGAGAAATCATCCAAATCTCTCATGGAAAGATCAACAGAGACCTCAACAAGGTTTCAACAATAATAATGGTGGAAGAAACAGGTTTAGCAATGGCAAGCCTTTTCTATCATCTTCTCAGCAACATACAGAGAATTCTAAGCAGAGCCACTCTGACTTAGCAACCATGGTCTCTGATCTAATCAAAACCACTCAAAGTTTCATGACTGAAACAAGGTCCTCCATTAGAAACTTGGAGGCACAAGTGGGTCAGCTGAGTAAGAAAGTTATTGAACTCCCTCGTAGTACTCTTCCAAGCAATACAGAAGAGAATCTAAAAGGAGAGTTCAAGGCCATCAACATGGCCGAATTTGGAGAGGAGAAAGAGGCAGTGAACGCCACTGAGGAAGACCTCAATGGACGTCCACTGGCCTCCAATGAGTTCCCTAATGAGGAACCATTGGAATCTAAGGCTCACACTGAGACCATAGAGATTCCATTGAATTTACTTCTGCCATTCATGAGCTCTGATGAGTATTCTTCCTCTGAAGAGGATGAGTATGTCACTGAAGAGCAAGTTGCTAAATACCTTGGAGCAATCATGAAGTTAAATGACAAGTTATTTGGTAATGAGACTTGGGAGGATGAACCCCCTTTGCTCACCAAAGAACTGAATGACTTGACTAGGCAGAGGTTACCTCAAAAGAGACAGGACCCTGGGAAGTTCTCAATACCTTGTACAGTAGGCACCATGACCTTCAAGAAGGCTCTGTGTGACCTAGGATCAAGCATAAACCTCATGCCTCTCTCTGTAATGGAGAAGCTATGGATCTTTGAGGTGCAAGCTACAAGAATCTCACTAGAGATGGCAGACAATTCAAGAAAACAAGCTTATGGACTTGTAGAGGATGTTCTGGTAAAGATTGAAGACCATTACATCCCTGCTGATTTCATAGTCCTAGAGACTGGGAAGTGCATGGATGAATCCATCATCCTTGGCAGACCCTTCCTAGCCACAGCAAAGGCTGTGATTGATGTTGACAGAGGAGAATTGATCATTCAAGTGAATGAAGAATCCTTAGTCACTACAAGAAAAATACCCATTCAGCCACACTTTTTTTAAGCTACATTTGAAAAGCGTAGCCTATTCTATGAATAGGCTATGCTTTTCTCCGTGTTGCCTTTTTATAAGAGAAAAGGATACACAATTGTGGCATCATTTAAAAAGTGTAGCCTTAGGTATTATAGAAATCACTTATAAAGCGTAGCCGTAGGTTGATATCTATAGGTTCACTTTTCGTATCAAAGGAGACGCTTTTAGATGGTATCATATTTATTAAGTTTTGGGTGCATTTTAAAAGTGATGCCTAATGTATCTAGTACAAAAAAATTTAACACAACTCACAAACACTTAGTAATTTTTTGTTTCCTTTTCACCAAATCACATACTACACTCTCTCCCTCACTTACCCTCTTTCCGTGGTGCCCTAACCTTGAATCAGAACCCATCTCACCTCTCTCTTCTCTCGCCACTCTGTCCCTCAAGCCCGTCGCTGGCTCCTCAAGCTTTGGTCGCCCCCTCAAGCTCGTCGCCGCCTCAAGCTCTGTTCGCCCCCTCAAGCTTGTCACGGCCTCAAGCTCTGTCGCCACTTCAAGGTCATCGCTGCTCAAGCTCTGTCGCGCTCTATCATAGTTCGTAAGCTCGCCTTCCTGCTTCGGCCATCAACGCTTCCTTGGCCCTGAGTCTAGGTTTAGGGTTTTAGCTTCGGCTCGGGTCTTCCATCAACGCTTGCTTCGTCTCTTTGCCTATGTGAGTTTCATCTTCAGCCCTGTTATTTCTCTTTTAATTTTATTGCTGTAAATTATTAGTACATCTTGAATTTATTGCTCAAAGTTGAGTTTGTTACTGAAATTATGATTTAGCTAATGTTAATCTGCTGTAAATCATATTTGGAGAATTGAAGGTTTTTTGTTGCTGCCTGAAAGTTATCATAGTTTAAGTTTTTGTTGCTGCCTGAAAGTTATCATAGTTATCATAGCTAAATTTGTTGCTAGAATTCTAGAAGTAGAATTTGTTGTCAACTGTAAGTTGAATTTGATGCTGAACATATCATAAATGTGGTTGTTGCTGGAAGTAGAATTTGTTGCTGGATAATTGAGCTGAGTTGAATTTGTTACTGATCCTTGTTGTTGTTGTGTTGAATTTGTTTTGATTAGGGGAGGTTCTGTGATTATTTGTTTTTTAATTAAGAAGCATCATGTTCTATTTTTAATTTGTTTTTGGTTTTGATGTTTCCCAATTATTCTTCATTATCAAGGGAAAAACTAATTGACTTATGGAGTAGTTTATTTTATTTTATTTTAATTTTTCCATTCTTTTTATCTGGTGGTGTTTTAAATGAGAAATTAGTTTGTTCTATGTTCTGGTGGTTGAATTCGATGGACTTTTATTGGAACTCTATTTCATTGATGATGGATTATTCTAAAGAAGTGGCATTTGGTCATTACAAGGTGCTGCTCTTGCTATATTCTATTATTCTATTACTTCATCATCTCTGCCAGCGCAACCTTACTTGCCGCTTTCTGCTCTGGCTCCCTTCGTCTCTGGTAAGCTTCTATTTTTCCTCTTCCCTTGTTTTTTGCCTGATTATATGTTAAATAGTGAAACATTACTTGTAATGCGGTGGTTTATGTATTGACTATACTCTTGTGTGAAATCATTTTGAGAAAATTGATTTCTAATGTTTTGTTTTGTTACTTATTTGTTTGATAAGAATATCCCTGGATCAAAGATGTAAAAAGTAATGCAGGTTATATTTTGTTTCTAATGTCTTCTTTTGATTCTTGGGTTTATGTTTTCTTTTTGGTATTTTTTATGAGCTTTGATTTATTTTTAGTGCCAATAGTCTTATATTTTTCAAGTTTTAAAATCTCAGTCGCGGTAAAGATTGACATCAGAGTAGGTTAAAAAGTGCCGTGGAGACAATACTTTCTTCCTCCTTGTTCTTTAAGTCCAGAACAAAAGTTTAGGCACTGCAAATTAGGTTTTGAAGGTATATAGTGACCTTATGGGATTTGTTTTTGGTGATGATCAATTACTTTAATTCTATATATGCTCACATGACTTCAATTCAGAAAATAAATCCAATAGAGATTACACTGGAATTGGATATTAATGTTGCTTGTGTTGATAGAATTTCTTGCCTCGATGATATTTTTCTCTTAGTGCACATTATGGAGCATGAATTAATTGTTAAACACTTTTAGGTTGAATTCTAAGCTTGATTTAGCAGATCACTGCATGAAGCTTGGTCTGGGATTTAAAATCTTGACTTAAATTTATTTTTGTTTGCTTTTTTTGGTAATGGTTATTGTTATCAGTGCAAGATGATGATTTTTAAGAGGAATGACTTGACTTTTACTGTGATATCACATCTGCAATTTTGAAAAGGCTTTTGATGAAGTTATTTTTCCAAAGGGGGAACCTAATGCTGTTTATATTAGTAAGAGAGATGTCAAGCTTTTACAGCCAGAGACATTCATTAATGATACTATCATTGACTTTTATATTAAGCATGATAATAGAAGTTATAATGTTGCTATAATTTTAATGAGTATGTACTACTTGTATTATTCAGAAATTGGTTTTCTCCCCCTTTCTCTGTCATTTGTACATGCATATGTGTTATCTCCGTATCTCATCAATTACCTAGGAAAGGAAAGAGGGCAAATCTTTGTAAGAGTGAGTAATATGTATGCCAGTGTTGTAATTTTTGCAACTTCAATAATATACTTTTTCAATAGCTTCTTCTTTCAGAAGCTTGCTGATTTAGACAGAGATCCATCAAGTGCTTGTGACGGTAAAGCAGCATTTCAACTTATTTATATATTTAATTGGCATCTTTTAAATGGTTGGGATTTTCTAGGTCCTGTCAGAGTTCTATGCATTCACTAAATTTTCTATGATATGCGACAAATTTGAGTTGAGTTGAGATTTAAGAATATGTGACTGCAATGGGAACTTATGCAGATTGAAAGGTACTGGGAATATAACAGTTCTATGAAGAAGGAGTTTACAACTGTGCTGGGTGTTCAACTCCTCTTTACAAGTCTTCCACTAAATTTGACTCTGGTTATGGTTGGCCTGCTTTCTTTGAGGGCTTACTTGGTGCCATCAATCGCTCAGTGAGTTCTTTTTCTTATTCAATATTTGGATATTCATCTCTCTTTTTTTTTTCCTTTGCTAACATTGATTGAATAAACCACTTTCAGCCAGACCCATATGGGAGGAGGACTGAGATAACTTGTGCAGCATGTGGTGGCCATTTGGGTCATGTTTTCAAGGGAGAGGGGTTCAAGACACCCACTCATGAACGCCATTGTGTTAATAGTGTTTCCGTTAAGTTTATTCCAGCTAATTTTGCTGCGTAACCATTATGGCCTATTTGTTGAAAATTGAGAGAGCCTTGTGTTTCCTTTCTCATTTGTTCTCCCATTTGATAGGTTGATGCTGAGAGAGCCTATCACCGAAATGCCCTTGTCATTCTAGAGAAACTGTATACTGAGGTTAGCCCTTGTAGCTTGAACTACAAAAATGAGAGTCAAGATTCAAGAACTATGTTTGAAGAGAGATTTTATACTTTTACCAGAACTTACCATTATATATATAGTTTCACTGTCTTTTTATTTAGTAGCTTTTGGGAGTGGATGCATGAGTAGATATTGCAAAATATGGTATGACGGTATGACCATCTTTTTCTTACTCCTTGTATCGTTATGCACTAGAGAGATTGTAACTGAAACTGGGTAAAAGAAAGTACTGATCAGGTTAATGATCTCTACTTCTATAGTTATAATATTGGCTACTGAATTGGATAGACTAATTTTGTACAAACAGTTTTGTCAGGTTAATGATCTCTGCAGTTATTATTTCTATTATTGCTATTGAAGCTTTTTCTGCTCAACTCATCAGGTAAAAAATTCTGGAACTTGTTCCATATGCAACCTATGCGTGACCAGAAGGTATAACTTATCATAATCAAGTGAAGAAGTTAGCTCTTTTAATATTTTGCCACACAAATTTTGTTTTGGATGGATAAGCACTTTTTTTTACTCGGTTCAACAGAGAGAAGTACAGTATTTTATTGGTGTTCAACTCGACGATAGCCAACATGTGGAGCCTCTTCACAACTGCATCACAGAAAATACTGCAAAAGAAGGAGAACAACTGGTTTGAACTCTATTCAAGTGCTTCATTAATTTACCATATACTGAGTCTCAAATCATTAAACTCTATTAACATCATTACACATTCAACTTGTGCCAAATATTGAAGTCTCCAAAACCTAAAAATGGTGACTTCCATTAAAATTTATGTAACCTTGGTTTTGTAGATCCTAGATAGTGGAGAACAGGTTTTGTAGATCCTTGGTTTTGATGACAAATTTCTGCATGTTCACTATGGTAAGAAAAAGAATTGTTTGTTATTTTTTTGGTTTCTAATCTTAATTTTGTAATGTTTATAGTGCTAAAAAAAGATGAGACACTTTGCTACTATGTGCAAGAATGTAAAAAATAGGAAGTCTTGTGTCATCAAATTTTGTCACAAGTGCCTCTTAAACAGGTTAGTTTCAGTTTGAAAAAATTAGTTATAAGTAGAAAGGTAGAGTAACAAATATCTTTGGTTGTGTTAAATTAGATATGGAGAGACTAGAGAGAAGGCAGAAGAAGTGATGCAGCAAGAAGAATAGATTTGTATGTGATATTGAATGAGGAATGAACCAAAACATGTTGATAGATACATTTATCAAGGATTAGTGTAAGGACCAAGTTTCTTATGTAATGTGTATCAATTTTTCTTTTTTTTATATGGAATGTCCATAAAGTTTAAGTGTTATAAGATTGTTTTTTTTCTTTTCTCATTAAAATGTTATAAGATTATTTTTTTTCTTTTCTCATAGTATGATCTCATTTTATTTGCATTACAAAGTAAACGTGTACAATGATTATTGATTAGTGAAAGAGGCTATAAAGATTTCATTTCGTGAATTTGTGAATTTAATGAAATATTTCATGTTGTAGTAATTAATTTTAGTGATAGTATATTTTAATGAATTTAATAATGAAATATATTTTGTTGAAAGATTATTTTTATTATTTAAAGAAATTATTTAGTATAATTATATATTTATTTTCATTTTATAATATTCAACTCAGTTAAATAAAAATGCAGAATTATTATACATTATGTTGTTTAATATATATATATATATAAAGAGACCTAAGGCTACATTTATATACAGTAGCTAGAGTATACCAAAAAAAAATAGGGAACTAAGGCTACACTTATAAAAAGTAGCTATGGTATACAATGGGGCTACGCTTTATAAGTGATGCAGTAGCGCTGAAAAGCGTAGCCTATTCTGGAAGAATGAAAGCTAAAAACCGTAGCCTTTGGTCCTGAACAACATCACTTGAAAAGCGTAGCCTATTCCCAAATGCCAAAAGCGTAGCCCTTGGTGCAGAAAAGCGTAGCCTTTGAGAATAGGCAACGGCCGAATAGGAATCACCCCAAAAAGCGAAGTTGTAGCCCAAAAAGCGTAGCCGTAGCCTAAGGCATCATTTTTTTTCACTTTTAGCTACACTTTTTAAGTGTACCTGAATGGGTGTTTTTCTTGTAGTGAGTTTTTAAGGCTCAAGGATATCCCTCTGTTACCATGGAGAGGAAGCATGAAGAGCTTCTCTCAAAACAGAGTCAAACAGAGCCCCCACAGTCAAACTCTAAGTTTGGTGTTGGGAGGTTCCAACATGGCTCTGAGTATCTGTGAGGCTCCATGAGAGCCCACTGTCAAGCTACTGACATTAAAGAAGCGCTTGTTGGGAGGCAACCCAATGTTATATTGTTGGGAGGTTCCAACATTGCTCTGAGTATCTGTGAGGCTCCATGAGAGCCCACTGTCAAGCTACTGACATTAAAGAAGCGTTTGTTGGGAGGCAACCCAATCTTATATTTATCTAATTTTCTTTGTTATTTTATGTTTTCTGTAGGTTGATGATCATGGAAAGTCACAAAATCAATTGAAAAAGCAAAAATAGAATGAAAAACAAAAAGAAAAACAGCACACCCTGGAGGAAAACCTTACTGGCGTTTAAACGCCAGTAAGGGCAGCAAATGGGCGTTTAACGCCCAGTCTGGCACCATTTTGGACGTTTAACGCCAGAAAGGGGCACCAGACTGGCGTTAAACGCCAGGAAGGGCCAAGAAGTTGGCGTTAAACGCCAGAAATGGGCACCAGCCCGGCGTTTAACGCCAGAATTGGCATCAAGAGCATTTTTGCTCACCAATTGGTGCAGGGATGAATTTTCCTTGACACCTCAGGATCTGTGGACCCCACAGGATCCCTACCTACCCCACCACTCTCTCTCTTCTTCCCCCATTCACCAATCACCTCAACACCTCTTCCCCAAATACCCCTCACCTATCAAATCTCACTATTCTCTTCACCACTCACATCCATCCTTCATAAAACCCCACCTACCTCACCATTCAAATTCAAACCACTTTCCCACCCAAACCCACCCTCACATGACCGAACCATGCACCCCCTCTTCACTCCTATATAAACCCATCTTCACTCCTTCATTTTCACACAACCTAAATACTACTTCTCCCCCTTGGCCGAACCACAAAGCCACCTCCATCTCCTCTATTTTTTCTTCTTCTACTCTCTTCTTTCTTTTTTTACTCAAGGATGAGCAAACCTTCTAAGTTTGGTGTGGTAAAAGCATTGCTTTTTGTTTTTCATAACCATTTATGGCATCCAAGGCCGGAGAAACCTCTAGAAAGAGGAAAGGGAAGGCAAAAGCTTCCACCTCCGAGTCAT
>NC_029773.3:35076483-35080440 GCF_000817695.3 Arachis duranensis | reverse complement strand
ACTTCTATGAAGTTGTGGCCATGAAGAAGGTGATCCCTGAGGTCCCTTTCAAACTCAAAAAGAGTGAATATCCGGAGATCCGACTTGAGTTCCGAAGAAGAGGTTGGGAAGTTCTTACCAACCCCATTCAACAAGTCGGAATCTTAATGGTTCAAGAGTTCTATGCCAATGCATGGATCACCAAGAACCATGATCAAAGTATGAACCCGGACCCAAAGAATTGGCTTACAATGGTTCGGGGAAAATGCTTAGATTTTAGTCTGGAAAATGTAAGGTTGGCGTTCAACTTGCCCATGATGCAAGGAGATGAACACCCTTACACTAGAAGGGTCAACTTTGATCAAAGGTTGGACCAAGTCCTCATAGACATTTGTGAAGAGGGCGCTCAATAGAAGAGAGATTCAAGAGGGAAGTCGGTTCAACTGAGAAGGCATGACCTCAAGCCCGTGGCTAGGGGATGGTTGGAGTTTATCCAACGCTCAATCATTCCCACTAGCAACCGGTCCGAAGTTACTATAGACCGGGCTATCTTGATTCATAGAATCATGATTGGAGAGGAAGTAGAAGTTCATGAGGTTATATCCCAAGAACTTTATAAGGTGGCGGACAAGTCCTCTACCTTGGCAAGGTTATCCTTCCCTCACCTCATTTGTCATCTCTGTTATTCATTTGGAATTGACATAGAGGGAGACATCCTCATTGATGAAGACAAGCCCATCACTAAGAAAAAGATGGAGCAAACAAGAGATCCCACTCATCATGAAATCCCTGAGATGCCTCAAGGGATGCACTTTCCTCCACAAAACTATTGGGAGCAAATCAACACCTCCCTAGGTGAATTGAGTTCCAACATGGGACAACTAAGGGTGGAGCATCAAGAGCATTCCGTCCTCCTCCATGAGATTAGAAAAGATCAAAGAATCATGAGAGAGGAGCAACAAAGGCAAGGAAGAGACATTGAGGAGCTCAAGCACTCCATAAGATCTTCAAGAGGAAGAACAAGCCGCCATCACTAAGGTAGACCCGTTCTTTAACTTCCTTGTTCTTTATTTTCCTGTTTTCGAATTTTCATGCTTATGTTTATCTATGTCTGTGTCTTATGATCATTAGTGTCTTAGTATCTATGCCTTAAAGTTATGAATGTCCTATGAATCCATCACCTTTCTTAAATGAAAAATGTTCTTAATTGAAAAAGAGTAGAATTGCATGAATTTTGAATTTTATAACAGATTAATTATTTTGATGTGGTGGCAATACTTTTGACTTCTGAATGTATGCTTGAACAGTGCATATGTCTTTTGAATTCGTTGTTTATGAATGTTGGCTCTTGAAAGAATGATGGAAAAGGAGACATGTTATTGAGGATCTAAAAAATCATAAAAAAAATGATTCTTGAAGCAAGAAAAAGCATTGAATACAAAAAAAATTCGAAAAAAAAGAAAAAGAAATAATAAAGTTGTGATCCAAGGCAAAAAGAGTGTGCTTAAGAACCCTGGACATCTCTAATTGGGGACTCTAGCAAAGCTGAGTCACAATCTGAAAAGGTTCACCCAATAATGTGTCTGTGGCATGTATGTATCCGGTGGTAATACTGGAAGACAGAGTGCTTTGGGCCACGGCCAAGACTCATAAAGTAGCTGTGTTCAAGAATCATCAAACTTAACTAGGAGAATCAATAACATTATCTGGATTCTGAGTTCCAATAGAAGCCAATCATTCTGAATTTCAAAGGATAGAGTGAGATGCCAAAACTGTTCAGAGGCAAAAAGCTGAAAGCCCCGCTCATCTAATTAATACTGATCTTCATAGATGTTTTTGGAATTCATTGCATATTCTCTTCTTTTTATCTTATTTGATCTTCAGTTGCTTGGGGACAAGCAACAATTTAAGTTTGGTGTTGTGATGAGCGGATAATTTATACGCTTTTTGGCATTGTTTTTAGTATGTTTTTAGTATGTTTTAGTTGGTTTTTATTATATTTTTATTAGTTTTTAGTTAAAATTCACTTTTTTGGACTTTACTATGAGTTTGTGTGTTTTTCTGTGATTTCAGGTATTTTCTGGATGAAATTGAGGGACCTGAGCAAAAATCTGATTCAGAGGCTAAAAAAGACTGCAGATGTTGTTGGATTCTGGCCTCCCTGCACTCAAAGTGGATTTTATGGATCTACAGAAGCCCAATTGGCGCACTCTTAATTGCGTTGGAAAGTAGACATCCTGGGCTTTCCAGCAATGTATAATAGTTCATACTTTTCTCGAGATTTGATGACCCAACCGGCGTTCCAAATTAGCTCAAAACTGCCCAGCGTTAAACGCCGGAACTGGCACAAGAATGGGAGTAAAACGCCCAAACTGGCACAAAAGCTGGCGTTTAACTCCAAGAAGAGTCTCTACACAAAAATGCTTCAATGCTCAACCCAAGCACACACCAACTGGGCCTGGAAGTGGATTTTTATGTCATTTTCTCATTTCTGTAAACCCTAGCTACTAGTTCTCTATAAGTAGGACCTTTTGCTATTGTATTTTCGTCTTTTAATCACTTGAATCTTTTGATCATGTTTTTATGATTAAATCCTATTTGGGAGGCTGGCCATTCGGCCATTTCTAGACCTTGTTCTTATGTATTTTCAACGGTGGAGTTTCTACACACCATAGATTAAGGTGTGGAGCTCTGCTGTACCTTGAGTATTAATGCAATTACTATTGTTTTTCTATTCAATTCACGCTTATTCTTGTTCTAAGATATTCACTCGTACTTCAACTTGATGAATGTGATAATCTGTGACACTCATCATCATTCTCACCTATGAACGTGTGCCTGACAACCACCTCCGTTCTACCTTAGATTGAGTGGATATCTCTTGTGTTCCTTAATCAGAATCTTCGTGGTATAAGCTAGAATTGATGGCGGCATTCAAGAGAATCTGGAAGGTCTAAACCTTGTCTGTGCTGAGTAGGATTCAAGGATTGAATGACTGTGACGAGCTTCAAACTCGCGATTGTGGGGCGTTAGTGACAGACGCAAAAGAATCACTGGATTCTATTCCGACATGATCGAGAACCGACAGCTGAATAGCCGTGCTGTGACAGAGCGCGTTTAACATTTTCACTGAGAGGATGGGACTGTAGCCATTGACAACAGTGATGCCCAACATACAGCTTGCCATGGAAAGGAGTAAGAAGGATTGGATGAAGACAGTAGGAAAGCAGAGAGACGGAAGGGAAGGCATCTTCATGCGCTTATCTGAAGTTCCTACCAATGAATTACATAAGTATCTTTATCTTTATCTTTTATGTTATTTTCGTTCATCACCATATCCATTTGAGTCTGCCTGACTAAGATTTACAAGGTGACCATAGCTTGCTTCATACCAACAATCTCCGTGGGATCGACCCTTACTCGCGTAAGGTTTATTACTTGGACGACCTAGTGCACTTGCTGGTTAGTTGTGCGAAGTTGTGATAAAGAGTTGAGATTGCAGTACCATGTTGATGGCGCCATTGATGATCACAATTTTGTGCACCAGGTTTTTGGCGCCGTTGTCGGGGATTGTTCGAGTTTGGACAACTGAGGGTTTATCTTGTTGCTTAGATTAGGAATATTTTATTTTTGTTGGTTTAGAGTCTTTTATTTGAGTTTAGTTTCATATTTTAAGTTTGGTGTCTTCTTTGTGTTTTCCTTTAAATTTTTGAAAATTTGTGTTTGATTTTCTAAAAATTTTAAGTTTGGTGTCTTTTGTGTTTTTATTCACTTAAAAATTAAAAAAAAAATGTTCTTGGTGTTCATCTTGATCTTCAAAGTGTTTTTGGTGTTCATCTTGACATTCAAAGTTTTCTTGTTTGTTCTCTTTGTTTTGATCTAAAATTTCTAAATTTAGTGTCGTTTTGTTGTTTTCTCTTTCCTTATTAAAATTTAAAAATCAAAAAAATATCCTTTCCTTATTTTACTCATAATTTT
>NC_029773.3:35072859-35075511 GCF_000817695.3 Arachis duranensis | reverse complement strand
CGAAGATAGACGACGTAAACTGGCGTTCAACGCCAGTATCATGCTGCTGTCTGGCGTTCAGCGCCAGAAACAGGTTACAAGCTGGAGTTCAACGCCAGAAACAGGTTACAACCTGGCGTTGAACGCCCAAAACAGCCCTAGGCACGAGAAGCTTAAGTCTCAGCCCCAGCACACACCAAGTGGGCCCCAGAAGTGGATTTCTGCACCAATTATCTTAGTTTACTCATATTCTGTAAACCTCGGTTATTAGTTTACTATTTAAACAACTTTTAGAGACTTATCTTGTACCTCATGACATTTTTCAGATCTGAATTTTATACACTTTGACGGCATGAGTCTCTAAACTCCATTGTTGGGGGTGAGGAGCTCTGCAGCGTCTCAATGAATTAATGCAATTGTTTCTATTTCATTCAAATTCATTCGCGCTTAATTATGAAGAAGGTGATGATCCGTGACACTCATCACCTTCCTCAATCCATGAATGTGTGCCTGACAACCACCTCCGTTTTACATCAGATTGAATGAGCTTCTCTTAGATTCTTTAATCAGAATCTTCGTGGTATAAGCTAGATTGATGGCGGCATTCATGAGAATCCGGAAAGTCTAAACCTTGTCCGTGGTATTCCGAGTAGGATTCCAGGATTGAATGACTGTGATGAGCTTCAAACTCCTGAAGGCTGGGCGTTAATGGCAGACACAAAAGAATCATTGGATTCTATTCCAACCTGATTGAGGACCGACAGATGATTAGCCGTGCTGTGATAGAGCATTTGGACCATTTTCACTGAGAGGATGGGAAGTAGCCATTGACAACGGTGACACCCTACATACAGCTTGCCATGGAGGGAACTTTGTACTTTTCCATGGATGGAATATTACATTACAGGAATAAATCAGACAAAGCATCTCCAAAACTCCAACATATTCTCCATTACTGCATAACAAGTATTTATTTTATGCCCTTTTCCCTTTCTTCACTGAACTTGAAAAACACTGTTGTTGGTATTCTGACTAGGAATAATAAGATAGACACAGCTTGCTTCAAACCAACAATCTCCGTGGGATTCGACCCTTACTCACGTAAGGTATTACTTGGACGACCCAATGCACTTGCTGGTTAGTTGTGCGGATTGCAAAAAGTGTTATTGCAATTTCGTGCATCAGTACTCTAGCAGTGAGCCCTCTACAAAAGAAGAAGCTATGGCAGTAGCTACTGATCATAATCCTCAAGAACAGATTGTTGAGCTTAATCAGCAATTACTCCTGATGACAAAATAGTTGGCAGAATTTAAAGAGATGCTCCAAGAAACTAAAATTTCCAACAAGAACATAGAATCACAGTTGAATAAGACAAAATAGCAGTTATCTAAACAGATAACAGAAGAATGCCAAGCAGTTCAACTGAGGAGTGGGAAGACATTGAATAACACTGCTCAAAGTAGCAAAAAGCCAAGAAAGGAACAATTGACAGAGGATAACCAAACCACTGCCCAAAATCCCTCTGAGGACAGTGAGAGCCCAGAGAGGGATACTCTTGGCGTTCAAACGCCAGAAAGGGGGAAAAGTTGGTGTTAAACGCCCATTCCTTGCCCAGTTCTGGCGTTCAAATGCCAGAAAAAGGGGAAAAGTTGGCATTAAACGCCCATTCCTCACCCAATCCTAACGTTCAAACGCCAATGGGGAATCAGACACTTGAGAGTGCTGATAGTAACCCCTTTAAAAAGGCTTCTCCAACCACCTCTTTAAGGAATAAACTTGCAGCAACTAAGGTTGAAGAATATAAAGCCAAGATGCCTTATCCTCAGAAACTCTGCCAAGCGGAACAGGATAAGCAATTTTCCCGCTTTGCAGACTATCTAAGGACTCTTGAAATAAAGATTCCGTTTGCAGAGGCACTTGAGCAAATACTTTCTTATGCTAAGTTCATGAAAGAGATCTTAAGTCATAAGAAGGATTTGAAAGAAACTGAAAAATTGTTTCTCACTGAATAATGCAGTGCAGTCATTCTGAAGAGCTTCTAGAAAAGCACCAAGATCCAGGAAGCTTTATGATACCATGCACATTAGAAGGTGCTTGCACCAAGACAGCCCTGTGTGACCTTGGAGCAAGTATCAATCTAATACCTGTATCCACTATCAGAAAGCTTGGGTTGACTGAAGAAGTCAAACCAACCCGGATATGTCTCCAACTTGCTGATGGCTCTATTAAATATCCATCAGGCATAATTGAGGACATGATTGTCAAGGTTGGGCCATTCGCCTTTCCAACTGACTTTGTAGTACTGGAAATGGAGGAGCACAAGAGTGCAACTCTCATCCTAGGAAGACCTTTCCTAGCAACTGGACGAACTCTTATTGATGTACAAAAAGGGGAAGTAACCTTGAGAGTCAATGATGATGAGTTCAAGTTGAATGCTTTAAAAACTATGCAGTATCCAGACACATCAAATGACTGCATGAGCATTGATATTATTGACTCCTTGGTGGAAGAGATCAATATGACTGAGAGTCTCGAATCAGAACTAGAGGACATCTTTAAAGATGTTCAGCCTGATTTGGAGGAACCAGAGGAAATAAAAGAACCTCTGAAAATTCCTCACAAAGAGGATAAACCTCCTAAACCCGAGCTCAAACCACTACCACCATCCCTGAA
>NC_029773.3:35070504-35072849 GCF_000817695.3 Arachis duranensis | reverse complement strand
CTAATTCAAGTGCTAAGGACACACAAGACAGCTCTTGGGTGGTCCATAAGTGATCTTAAGGGCATTAGCCCAGCAAGATGCATGCACAAGATCCTATTGGAGGATGATGCTAAGCCAGTGGTTCAACCACAGAGGCGACTAAATCCAACCATGAAGGAGGTGGTGCAGAAAGAGGTCACTAAGTTACTAGAGGCTGGGATTATTTATCCTATTTCAGATAGCCCCTGGGTGAGCCCTATCCACGTTGTCCCCAAGAAAGGAGGCATGACAGTGGTTCATAATGAAAAGAATGAACTGGTTCCTACAAGAACAGTTACAGGGTGGCGCATGTGTATTGACTACAGAAGGCTCAATACAGTCACGAGAAAGGATCATTTTCCTTTACCATTCATAGACCAGATGCTAGAGAGACTTGCAGGTCATGAATACTACTGCTTTTTGGATGGCTATTCAGGTTACAACCAAATTGCAGTAGATCCTCAGGACCAAGAGAAAACAGCATTCACATGTTCTTCTGGAGTATTTGCCTACAGAAGGATGCCTTTTGGTCTGTGCAATGCACCTGCAACCTTTCAAAGGTGCATGCTCTCTATCTTCTCTGATATGGTAGAGAAGTTCCTGGAAGTCTTCATGGATGACTTCTCAGTATTTGGAGACTCATTCAGCTCTTGTCTTGATCATTTAGCACTTGTCCTGAAAAGGTGCCAAGAGACTAACCTGGTCTTAAACTGGGAAAAATGTCACTTTATGGTGACTGAAGAAATTGTCCTTGGGCACAAAATTTTGAACAAAGGAATAGAGGTAGATCAAGCTAAGGTAGAGGTAATTGAAAAATTACCACCACCTGCCAATGTTAAGGCAATCAGAAGCTTTCTGGGGCATGCAGGATTCTACAAAAGGTTTATAAAGGATTTTTCAAAAATTGCAAAGCCTCTGAGTAATCTGCTAGCTGCAGACACGCCATTTATCTTTGATAAGGAGTGTCTGCAGGCGTTTGACCTTCTGAAAGCTAAGCTGGTCACAGCACCAGTTATCTCTGCACCAGACTGGACACTACCATTCGAACTAATGTGTGATGCCAGTGACCATGCCATTGGTGCAGTATTGGGACAAAGGCATAACAAGCTTCTGCACGTCATTTATTATGGCAGCTATATTCTAAATGATGCACAGAAGAACTACACAACCACAGAAAAGGAGTTACTTGCAGTGGTTTATGCCATTGACAAGTTCAGATCTTATTTAGTAGGATCAAAAGTGATTGTGTACACTGACCATGCTGCTCTTAAATATCTACTCACAAAGCAGAATTCAAAACCCAGGCTCATAAGATGGGTGTTGCTTCTGCAAGAGTTTGATATAGGAATAAGAGACAGAAAAGGGACAGAGAACCAGGTAGCTGATCACTTATCCCGGATAGAACGAGTAGCTGGGGCGTCCCTCCCCTCTACCGAAATCTCTGAAACCTTTCTGGATGAGCAATTGTTTGCTATTCAGGAAGCTCCATGGCTTGCAGACATTGCAAACCATAAGGAGAATTGAGTTCCAACATGGGACAACTAAGGGTGGAGCACCAAGAACATTCCATCCTCCTCCATGAAATTAGAGAAGATCAAAGAATCATGAGAGAGGAGCAACAAAGAAAAGGAAGAGACATTGAGGAGCTCAAGCACTCCATGAGATCTTCAAGAGGAAGAACAAGCCGCCATCACTAAGGTGGACCCGTTCTTTAATTTCCTTGTTCTTTGTTTTTCTGTTTTTCAAATTTTTATGCTTATGTTTATCTATGTTTGTGTCTTATGATCACTAGTGTCTTAGTGTCTATGCCTTAAAGTTATAAATGTCCTATGAATCCATCACCTTTCTTAGATGAAAAATGTTTTTAATCACAAAAGAACAAGAAGTATAGGATTTCGAATTCATCTTTGAAACTAGTTGAATTATTTTGATGTGGTGACAATACTTTCTGTTTTCTGAATGAATGCTTGAACAGTGCATATGTCTTTTGAATTTGTTGATTAAAGAATGTTAAACTTGTTGGCTCTTGAATGAATGATGGAAAAGGAAAAATGTTATTGAGGATCTGAAAAATTATCAGATTGATTCTTAAAGCAAGAAAAAGCAGTGAATTCAAAAAAAAAATAAAAAATAAAAAAACGAAAAGAAAAAAAGAAAAAAATTTTTAAAAAGTGATCCAAGGCAAAAAGAGTGTGCTTAAGAACCCTGGACACCTCTGATTGGGGACTCTAGCAAAGCTGAGTCACAACCTGAAAAGGTTCACCCAGTTATGTGTTTGTGGCATATATGTATCCGGTGGTAATACTGAAAGACAGAGTGCTTTGGGG
>NC_029773.3:35069466-35070436 GCF_000817695.3 Arachis duranensis | reverse complement strand
TTCTGAGTTCCTATAGATGCCAATCATTCTAAACTTCAAAGGATAAAGTGAGATGCCAAAACTGTTCAGAAGCAAAAAGCTACTAGTCCCGCTCATCTAATTGGAGCTAAGTTTCTTTGATATTTTGGAGTCTATAGTATATTCTCTTCTTTTTATTCTATTTGATTTTCAGTTGCTTGGGGACAAGCAACAATTTAAGTTTGGTGTTTTGGTGTTGTGATGAGCGGATAATTTATACGCTTTTTGGCACTGTTTTTAGTATGTTTTTAGTACATTTTAGTTAGTTTTTATTTAAAATTCACTTTTCTGGGCTTTACTTTGAGTTTGTGTGATTTCAGGTAATTTCTGGCTGAAATTGAGGGACCTGAGCAAAAATCTGATTCAGAGGCTGAAAAAGGACTGCAGATACTGTTGGATTCTGACCTCCCTGCACTCAAAGTGGATTTTCCAAAGCTACAGAAGCCCAATTAGTGCGATCTCAATTGCGTTGAAAAGTATACATCCTGGGCTTTCTAGCAATGTATAATAGTCCATTTTTTTCCCGAGATTTGATGGCCCAAACCGGCGTTGCAAATCAGCTTCAGAATTCCCGGCGTTTAACGCCGGAACTGGCACAAAAATTGGAGTTAAACGCCCAAACTGGCACAAAAGCTGGCGTTTAACTCCAGAAAAAGTCTCTACACATGAATGCTTCAATTCTCAGCCCAAGCACAAACCAAGTGGACCCCGGAAGTGGATTTTTACGTCATTTACTCATTTCTGTATATTCTAGGTTACTAGTTCACTATAAATAGGATATTTTTACATTGTATCTTCACCTCATGACATTTTTACACGTTTCATGCTGTACCTTCTACAGCATGAGTCTCTAAACCCCATGGTTGGGGGTGAGGAGCTCTGATGTGTCTTCATGGATTAATGCAATTACTACTGTTTTTCAATCAATCACGCTTGCTTCTATTCTAAGATA
>NC_029773.3:35068723-35069052 GCF_000817695.3 Arachis duranensis | reverse complement strand
TAACCATAGCTTGCTTCAAGCCGACAATCTCCGTGGGATCGACCCTTACTCACGTAAGGTATTACTTGGATGACCCAGTGCACTTGCTGGTTAGTTGTGCGGAATTGCAAAAGTGTGATTGCAATTTCGTGCACCAAGGGGGAGAAGTAGTGTTTAGGTTGTGTGAAAATGAAGGAGTGAAGATGGGTTTATATAGGAGTGGAGAGGGGGTGTATGGTTCGGTCATGTGAGAATGGGTTTGGGTGGGAAAGTGGTTTGAATTTGAATGGTGAGGTAGGTGGGGTTTTATGAAGGATGGATGTGAGTGGTGAAGAGAATAGTGAGATTTG
>NC_029773.3:35067894-35068660 GCF_000817695.3 Arachis duranensis | reverse complement strand
GAGGTGTTGAGGTGATTGGTGAATGGGTGAAGAAGAGAGAGAGTGGTGGGGTGGGTGGGGATCCTGTGGGGTCCACAGATCCTGAAGTGTCAAGGAAAATTCATCCCTGCACCAAGTGGCGAGCAAAAATGCTCTTGATGCCAATTCTGGTGTTAAACACCGGGCTGGTGCCCATTTCTGGCGTTTAACGCCAACTTCTTACCCCTTCCTGGCGTTTAACGCCAGTCTGGTGCCCCTTTCTGGCGTTAAACACCCAGAATGGTGCCAAACTGGGCGTTAAACGCCCATTTGCTGCCCTTACTGGCGTTTAAACGCCAGTAAGGTCTTCCTCCAGGGTGTGCTATTTTTCTTTCTGTTTTTCATTCTATTTTTGCTTTTTCAATTGATTTTGTGACTTCCCATGATCATCAACCTACAAAAAACATAAAATAACAAAGAAAATATAGATAAATATAACAATGGATTGCCTCCCAACAAGCGCTTCTTTAATGTCAGTAGCTTGACAGTGGACATTGGGTTGCCTCCCAACAAGCGCTTCTTTAATGTCAGTAGCTTGACAGTGGGCTCTCATGGAGCCTCACAGATACTCAGAGCAATGTTGGAACCTCCCAACACCAGACTTAGAGTTTGAATGTGGGGGTTCAACACCAAACTTAGAAGTTGGTTGAGGCCTCCCAACACCAAACTTATAGTTTGACTGTGGGGGCTCTGTTTGGCTCTATTTTGAGAGAAGCTCTTCATGCTTCCTCTCCATGGTTACAGAGGG
>NC_029773.3:35066586-35067746 GCF_000817695.3 Arachis duranensis | reverse complement strand
ATTCATCCATGCACTTCCCAGTCTCTAGGACTATGAAATCAGCAGGGATGTAATGGTCTTCAACTTTTACCAGAACATCCTCTACAAGTCCATAAGCTTGTTTTCTTGAATTGTCTGCCATCTCTAGTGAGATTTTTTGCAGCTTGTACCTCAAAGATCCTTAGCTTCTCTATTACAGAGAGAGGCATGAGGTTTATACTTGACCCTAGGTCACACAGAGCCTTCTTGAAGGTCATGGTGCTTAATGTAGAAGGTATTGAGAACTTCCCAGGGTCCTGTCTCTTTTGAGGTAATCTCTGCCTAGACAAGTCATCCAGTTCTTTGGTAAGCAAAGGGGGTTCAGCCTCCCAAGTCTCATTACCAAATAACTTGTCATTTAGCTTCATGATTGCTCCAAGGTACTTGGCAACTTGCTCTTTAGTGACATCTTCATCCTCTTCAGAGGAAGAATACTCATCAGAGCTCATGAATGGTAGAAGTAAATCCAATGGAATCTCTACGGTCTCAGTGTGAGCCTCAGATTCCCATGGTCCCTCATTAGGGAACTCATTGGAGGCCAGTGGACGTCCGTTGAGGTCTTCTTCAGTGGCGTTCCTGCCTCTTCCTCCTCTCCAAATTCGGCCATGTTGATGGCCTTGCACTCTCCTTTTGGATTCTCTTCTGTATTGCTTGGAAGAGTACTAGGAGGGAGTTCAGTAACTTTCTTACTCAGCTGACCCACTTGTGCCTCCAAGTTTCTAATGGGGGACCTTATTTCAGTCATGAAACTGAGAGTGGCCTTAGATAGATCAGAGACTAAGTTTGCTAAGTTAGAAGAATTCTGCTCAGAATGCTCTATCTATTACTGAGATGATGATGGAAAAGGTTTGCTATTGCTAAACCTGTTTCTTGTCAATATTTTGTTCTGAGCCAATATGGCATTCAGAGTATCAATCTCAAGAACTCCTTTCTTTTGATTCGTCCCATTGTTCACAGGATTCCTTTTAGAAGTGTACATGAATTGGTTATTTGCAACCATTTCAATGAGTTCTTGAGCTTTTGCAGGCGTCTTCTTCAGATGAAGAGATCCTCCAGCAGAGCTATCCAATGACATCTTGGACAGTTCAGACAGACCATCATAGAAGATACCTATGATGCTCCATTCAGAAAGCATGTTAGAA
>NC_029773.3:35064997-35066364 GCF_000817695.3 Arachis duranensis | reverse complement strand
AACCATATCCTAGCTCTGTCTCTTACAGCAAAAGGGAATAGCATAAGTCTGTAGACCTCAGGGTCAACTCCATTGGTCTTGACAGTGTCACAGATTTGTAAGAATTCAGCTAAGAACTGATGAGGATCTTCCAATGGAAGTCCATGGAACTTGCAATTCTGTTGCATTAGATAAACTAATTGAGGCTTAAGCTCAAAGTTGTTTGCTCCAATGGCAGGGATAGAGATGCTTCTTCCATAGAAGTCGGGAGTAGGTGCAGTAAAGTCACCCAGCACCTTCCTTGCATTGTTGGCATTGTTGTTGTTTTCGGCTGCCATGTCTTCTTCTTTGAAGATTTCTGTTAGGTTCTCTACAGAGAGTTGTGCTTTAACTTCTCTTAGCTTTCGCTTCAAGGTCCTTTCAGGTTCAGGGTCAGCCTCATCAAGAATGCTTTGGTCTTTGCTCCTGCTCATATGAAAGAGAAGAGGACAAGAAAATATGGAATCCTCTATGTCACAGTATAGAGATTCCTTGAGGTGTCAGAGGAAAAGAAAAATAGAAGGAAGAGGTAGAAGAATTTGAACTTAGAAAGATTGTGCATTGAGGAATAGTGTTAGTCCATAAATAGAAGGATGTGAGAAGAGGGGAAGAAATTTTCGAAAATAAATTAAAAACATTTTAAAAACATTTTGAAAAATACTAATTGATTTTTGAAAACTAAGAGTGGAAAAGAAATTAAGTAATTTTTGAAAAAGATTTTGAAATTAGAAATCAAAAAGATATGATTGAAAAGATATAGTTTCAAAAAGATATGATTGACAAGATATGATTGAAAAATAATTTAAAAAGATTTGATTTTTAAAATCAATGACTTGGCTAACAAGAAAAGATATGATTCAAACATTAAACCTTTCTCAACAGAAAAGGCAACATACTTGAAATGTTGAATCAAATCATTAATTGTTAGCAAGTATTTTTGAAATTGGAAAGAAATTGATTTTGAAAAGATATGATTGAAAAGATATGATTTGAAAAAGAATTGATTTTGAAAAATTATGGAAACTTGAAAAAAAATTTGCATTGAAAACAAAATCTTCCCTCTTGTGCCATCCTGGCGTTAAACGCCCAGAATGGTATCCATTCTGGCGTTTAACGCCCAAAACACTACCCTTTTGAGCGTTAAACGCCCAGCCAGGCACCCTGGCTAGCGTTTAAACGCCAGTTTTCCTTCCTCACTGTGCGTTTTGAACGCCAGCTTTTTCTGTGTAATTCCTCTGCTGTATGTTCTGAATCTTCAATTCTCTGTATTATTGACTTGAAAAGACACAAATTAAAAATTTTTTGGATTTTTAGTAATGAGGAATAACCAAAATGCAACTAAAATCAAA
>NC_029773.3:35061857-35064888 GCF_000817695.3 Arachis duranensis | reverse complement strand
AGAGAATTTAAAGATCAAAGCAAGTAAATCATCAAGAACAACTTGAAGATCAATGAAGACACATGATAAATGCAAGAAGAAAAGAAACATGCAATGGACACCAAACTTAAAATGAGACACTAGACTCAAACAAGAAATATTTTTGGTTTTTATGATTTTGTAAAATTTTTTGGATTTTTCGAAAATTATATGGAGAAGAAAATAAAGAGATTCAGAATTTTTAATAAGAATTCCAGGAATCATGCAATGTTAGTCTAAAGCTTCAATCTAAAGAAATTAGACATGACTAGCCAAGCTTCAGCAGTACATTACATTCAAGAGCTAAATTGATGAAGATCAATCAGCTTTGGTGATGATAAGAACATCACCTTGAAACACTAGAATTCATTCTTAAAAATTCTGAAAAATACCTAATCTAAGCAACAAGATGAACCGTCAGTTGTCCAAACTCAAACAATCCCCGGCAACGGCGCCAAAAACTTGGTGCAGGGATGAATTTTCTTTGACACCTCAGGGTCTGTGGACCCCACAGGTTCCCCACCTACCCCACCACTCTCTCTCTTCTTCACCCATTCACCAATCACCTCAACACATCTTCCCAAAAACCCCTCACCTATCAAATCTCACTATTCTCTTCACCACTCATATCCATCCTTCATAAAACCCCACCTACCTCACCATTCAAATTTAAACCACTTTCCCACCCAAACCCACCCTCACATGGCCGAACCATACACCCCCTCTCCACTCCTATATAAACCATCTTCACTCCTTCATTTTCACACAACCTAAACACTACTTCTCCCCCTTGGCCGAACCACAAAGCCACCTCCATCTCCTCTATTTCTTCTTCTTCTACTCTCTTCTTTCTTCTTTTGCTCGAGGACGAGCAAACCTTCTAAGTTTGGTGTGGTAAAAGCATTGCTTTTTATTTTTTCATAACCATTTATGGCATTTAAGGCCGGAGAAACCTCTAGAAAGAGGAAAGGGAAGGCAAAAGCTTCCACCTCCGAGTCATGGGAGATGGAGAGATTCATCTCAAGGGTGAATCGAGACCACTTCTATGAAGTTGTGGCCATGAAGAAGGTGATCCTCGAGGTCCCTTTCAAACTCAAAAAGAGTGAATATCCAGAGATCCGACATGAGATCCGAAGAAGAGGTTGGGAAGTTCTTACCAACCCCATTCAACAAGTCAGAATCTTAATGGTTCAAGAGTTCTATGCCAATGCATGGATCACCAAGAACCATGATCAAAGTGTGAACCCGGACCCAAAGAATTGGCTCACAATGGTTTGGGGGAAATGCTTAGATTTTAGTCCGGAAAATGTAAGGTTGGCATTCAACTTGCCCATGATGCAAGGAGATGAACACCCTTACACTAGAAGGGTTAACTTTGATCAAAGGTTGGACCAAGTCCTCATAGACATTTGTGAAGAAGGCGCTCAATGGAAGAGAGATTCAAGAAGGAAGCCGGTTCAACTGAGAAGGCATGACCTCAAGCCCGTGGCTAGAGGATGGTTGGAGTTTATCCAACGCTCAATCATTCCTACTAGCAACCGGTCCGAAGTTACTATAGACCGGGCTATCATGATTCACAGCATCATGATTTGAGAGGAAGTAGAAGTTCATGAGGTTATATCCCAAGAACTTTATAAGGTGGCGGACAAATCCTCTACCTTGGCAAGGTTAGCTTTCCCTCATCTCATTTGTCACCTCTGTTATTCAGTTGGAATTGACATAGAGGGAGACATCCTCATTGATGAAGACAAGCCCATCACTAAGAAGAGGATGGAGCAAACAAGAGATCCCACTCACCATGAAATCCCTGAGATGCCTCAAGGGATGCACTTTCCTCCACAAAACTACTAGGAGCAAATTAACATCTCCCTAGGAGAATTGAGTTCCAACATGGGACAACTAAGGGTGGAGCACCAAGAACATTCCATTCTCCTCCATGAAATTAGAGAAGATCAAAGAGTCATGAGAGAGGAGCAACGAAGGCAAGGAAGAGACATTGAGGAGCTCAAGCACTCCATAAGATCTTCAAGAGGAAGAACAAGCTGCCATCACTAAGGTGGACCCGTTCTTTAATTTCCTTGTTCTTTATTTTTCTGTTTTTCGAATTTTCATGCTTATGTTTATCCATGTTTGTGTCTTATGATCATTAGTGTCTTAGTGTCTATGCCTTAAAGTTATGAATGTCCTATGAATCCATCACCTTTCTTAAATGAAAAATGTTCTTAATTGAAAAAGAGAAGAATTGCATGAATTTCAGATTTTAAAGGTATCTGAAAAATTCCTAATCTAAGCAACAAGATAAACCGTTAGTTGTCCAAACTCGAACAATCCCCGACAACGGCGCCAAAAACTTGGTGCACGAAATTGTGATCATCAATGGCGCCATTAACATGGTACGCTCAATTGCAATCTCAACTCTTTATCACAACTTCGCACAACTTACCAGCAAGTGCACTGGGTCGTCCAAGTAATAAACCTTACGCAAGTAAGGGTCGATCCCACGGAGATTGTTGGTATGAAGCAAGCTATGGTCATCTTGTAAATCTCAGTCAGGCAGATTCAAATGGTTATAGATGATTTATGAATAAAGCATAAAATAAAGATAGAGATACTTATGTAATTTACTGGTGAGAATTTCAGATAAGCGTATGGAGATGCTTTGTCCCTTCCGTCTCTCTGCTTTCCTACTGTCTTCATCCAATACTTCTTACTCCTTTCCATGGCAAGCTATATGTTGGACATCACCATTGTCAATGGCTACAGTCCCGTCCTCTCAGTGAAAATGTTCAACGCGCTCTGTCACAGTACGGCTATTCAGCTGTCGGTTCTCGATCATGTCGGAATAGAATCCAGTGATTCTTTTGCGTCTGTCACTAACGCCCCATAATCGCGAGTTTGAAGCTCATCACAGTCATTCAATCCTTGAATCCTACTCAGAATACCACAGACAAGGTTTAGACCTTCCGGATTCTCTTGAATACCGCCATCAATTCTAGCTTATACCACGAAGATT
>NC_029773.3:35057128-35061720 GCF_000817695.3 Arachis duranensis | reverse complement strand
TCACATTCATCAAGTTGAGGAACAAGTGATATCTTAGAACAAGAATAAGCTGAATTGAATAGAAGAACAATAGTAATTGCAGTAATACTCGAGGTACAGCAGAGCTCCACACCTTAATCTATGGTGTGTAGAAACTCTACCGTTGAAAATACATAAGAACAAGGTCTAGGCATGGCCGAATGGCCAGCCTCCCAAAGAGGGTTAATCATAAAAACATGATCAAAAGATTCATGTGATCAAAAGACGAAAATACAATAGCAAAAGGTCCTACTTATAGAGAACTAGTAGCTAGGGTTTACAGAAATGAGTAAATGACATAAAAATCCACTTCCGGGCCCACTTGGTGTGTGCTTGGGCTGAGCAATGAAGCATTTTCGTGTAGAGACTCTTCTTGGAGTTAAACGCCAGCTTTTGTGCCAGTATGGGCGTTTAACTCCCATTCTTGTGCCAGTTCCGGCGTTTAACGCCGGGCAGTTTTGAGCTGATTTGGAACACCGGTTTGGGCCATCAAATCTCGGGCAAAGTATGGACTATTATACATTGCTGGAAATCCCAGGATATCTACTTTCCAACGCAATTGAGAGCGCGCCAATTGGACTTCTGTAGCTCCAGAAAATCTACTTCGAGTGCAGGAAGGTCAGAATCTAACAGCATCTGCAGTCCTTTTTAGCCTCTGAATCAGACTTTTGCTCAGGTCCCTCAATTTCAGCCAGAAAATACCTGAAATCATAGAAAAACACACAAAGTCATAGTAAAGTCCAGAAAAGTGAATTTTAACTAAAAACTAATAAAAATATAATAAAAACCAACTAAAACATACTAAAAACAATGCCAAAAAGCGTATAAATTATCCGCTCATCATTTTCTAAATCTCATCAAACACTTCACAACCCAATACTGGTCACAAAACAATCTTTCACAAACTTCTCCACGGGACTCAGAATCCTAAAACATCCTGTGACGTCGCACGCTTACAAGCTCTACCTTTCGTGTTCACGAAACTCATCATAAAGAGCTAACGCACCACTTGCTATGTATAACGGTCGCACGTGACATCAAAACAGATCTCAAGTCACACAATTATTAATAATAATAAATGTTATACGAATGAATTCAATATAAAACTCAAATACAATACCTATCCCTCTGGATAAAATAAAACTTAAAGCAACAAGGGCGAGGGAACTCTATAAAAATAACAGGCATCACAAGTAAATCTACTAGTCGTTTGCATCTTCTAACTGAATCTTCGAACCTGTGTCACTGAAAGGGTGGAAGATTTTGGGGTGAGAACAAACCACACGTTCTCAGTAGGGAATGGGAATGCCGTAAAAGTAATGAATTTAATGCAAAAAATTAACTTACTTAGTAAAACTATTTTGTTAACCCTTTGGAAATACTTTTATTTCTACTTTAGATAAATAATTACTTTTCTTTAAATTTCTAAACTCAAAACAAATTTTAAATATAAAACTAGTCACATTTTCTGTCTCTCACCCACATAGTTAATCCTCAGTCAAATGTCAACTCATAATCACTTTAATACACTCACAAACAAATAGTGCAAGCGAAAGATTCAATTCAATGTACAAGCAAGTCACAACAAGACAAACAATACAATCACAAAGTAATAAAATAAGCAAGCGCAATCAAATGCAAATGTGCAAACAAAATGATGCATGTCTATCCCTAACGCAGGCCATGAGCTCATGTGTCGGTTGCCTACCCGCTCCCGACATTATCCGGGCACAAGTCCCAGATATGGCTTTCCAGATGCATCAGTGTGCGTATAAGTCGTACGGCTAGGCCCCATCAGTGTGACTTTCCAAATCAATAAGCGTACATTTGCAAAACAGTTCTCAGTGTGTGGGCGTCCCCACTTTACATTTGGCACTAAGGCCCAAACAATGTCACATCTGCTCTCATGTGCCAGACGCTTCATTAATTAATATATTCCTTTAATCTTTGTTCTCTGCTCTCCTGTGGCAGAGATTCCTTTTCTTAAAAAAACAAACTCAAAACAACACTTAGAACAAAATCTCTCCTTATAAAATTGGATTTAAAACATTATGTTTTTCTTAATAAATCTAGTTTAAAAATAGAATACACCTTTTCTCAACTAAATAAATCTCAAATAATTTAATTTTCCAAAACCAAATCTTTTAAAATAACTTTTCAAATAAAACCTCAGATTTTTATAAAATTTCGGCTGCACTTCCCCTAAAATTCGGGGTTAGCCACCCTTTTTCTGGTCCCAACTGAACCATTTTCAACCTCTTTTCAATCAAGAAATCAAAATCAACAAAAGTTTCGGAAAAACTTTCTGACCAAGCTGCTGAAGAGAAAAACGTCAAGAATCGTCTGTGCCTCCTAGAACTCCAATTGGCCAAACTCAAGGGGTAGGAGAGCTACGTCATCGTCGACTTCCACCGATCAAAAATAACCCCAATACGTAAAAGAGGAGAGTACAAACACTTTTATCGGATTAGATTTTTTATTGGATTTACGAAATCACAAAAATTCAAGGCCGGAAGATCAAAGGAGCTTCGGTTCTCTTTCTTTCTCTCTCGGTCAATTTTCTTTCTCTTATTCCCTCGTTCTTTTTTTCTTCCATGGCTTCGGCCACTAATATATAATAATAATAATAATAGTTTATCTTTTTTTCTTTTTTTTTGAAATATCTCATATTAATAAAAATTATTTAAAAGTTTTAATAGATTTTAAACTTAAAGTATTATAAGATTTATTTAATTACTTTTAGAAAAATAATTTTCTTTAAATACAATAATAAATTATGAATAACTAATTATTTAATTTTTTCAAAAATTCAAGGTGTTATAGCTCTTCTCTTCCTCGCACCATTGGCGGTAACAGTGGCCCCTTCTGGGGGCTTCCCTCAGTCACGCATTTTCCCCTCCATCAATCGGCGACGGCGAGGCAGCAACAGCAGCGGCGCCTCCTCTCCCTCGCGATGGCGCAGCAGCTCCCTCTGACTCTCTCTCTTCCTCAGACGCGTCACTCTCTCTCTCTTCCCTCGATTCTCTCTTGTGCTGGTGGTATGGTCAGCCCCCTCTTCCCCTTCTCTTCTTCAATTACGTTGCAACTCTCTTCTCTCTTTTCCCCTAATTCCATTTCCCTTTTCATTTTCTTTCTTTTGGTTCTCTTTTTATTTTTTTTGGAAGCTACGTTGGGTATTGCTGAGTATTGGGGAAAAGGAGTGTGGCAGTGGAAGGTTAGGTTAGAAGGGGTTAGGGATTTGTGTATTTGATTTTAGGATTATGGTTTAATTTGGGGCAAATATGAAATTATGAATTTTTAGGTAAATTAATATTTTGTTAAATTTTAATAAAACTAAGAGATATTGTATTAAATTAACTTCTAAATTAATCTCTTTAAATTATTATGAAAATATTATTAAATTATCAAATTGTTAACTGGCCTTTAATTAAGTATTCTAATCTAAAATATAAGGTAATTATTTAAACTAAATCATATAAAATTCTTATTCTTTTATAACCATTAAGTTCTATAATTTAAATATAGAAAATTGTTCAATATTATAAGATTAAGTAAAATTTCTAATTTAATTATTAAAACTTAATTTATTTACTTTTAATAAAATAATTCCTAAAAATAAAGTTTTTAATGAATATATAAATTGAGATTAACTCAATAATATTTTCTGAAAATTCTGGATCTTACAATTAGTGATACAAAACTTTATTTGATAATAATTTTTTAGAGTAAGGTCAAAATTAATATTGGAATGGGAATAACTAACCATTATTGTTAACAATGAATAAATTCGTTCGTTCTTCACACAAATGAGTATAAAAATATAAGACGTAAGGAAGTTGGATTTTGGTGCGAAATTAATAAATTTTCCGCAACCGGGAATTGAACCTGGAAGTTCTCATCATTGAAATCGCCTGGGTGCTACTGCAGATAGTGAAATTGTTGAATACTTTTCTCGAAATTTATATTATTATTATCTTAATTTTTGGTTGACGTTTTGATAGACAAGTTCCAGTATTCGTTATATCATGATATTTTTCTTCAATTCTAAAAATGAGTATTTTATTGAAGTAAAATATTTTTCTTCAGTTTTATGTTTATATCAAATTAAATGTAAAACTATATTAAACATTATTAGTGATACTTGATGAGCGGATAATTTGTATGCTTTTTGGCATTGTTTTAAGTATGTTTTTAGTATAATCTAGTTAGTTTTTAGTATATTTTTATTAGTTTTTAGCTAAAATTCACTTTTCTGGACTTTACTATGAGTTTGTGTGTTTTTCTGTGATTTCAGGTATTTTCTGGCTGAAATTGAGGGTCCTGAGCAAAAATCTGATTCCGAGACCAAAAAGGACTGCAGATGCTGTTGGATTCTGACCTCCCTGCATTCGAAGCGGATTTTCTGGAGCTACAGAAGCCCAATTGGCGCGCTCTCAACGGCGTTGGAAAGTAGACATCCTGGGCTTTCCAGAAATATATAATAGTCCATACTTTGCCCAAGATTTGATGGCCCAAACCGGCGCTCAAAGTCACCTACAGAAATTCCAGCGTTAAACGCCGGAACTGGCATAAAA
>NC_029773.3:35054076-35055114 GCF_000817695.3 Arachis duranensis | reverse complement strand
CATTTGCTGTAAAAGATCAAGCTAAGAGGTGGTTGAATAACCAACCTACAGCAAGCATAAAGACATGGAAACAGTTGTCAGACAAATTCCTGAATCATTTTTACCCTCCAAAAAGGATGACACAGTTAAGGCTGGACATCCAAGGCTTTAAACAAGAGGATAATGAATCCCTTTATGATGCCTGGGAGAGGTATAGAGGTATGCTAAGAAAATGCCCCTCTGAGATGTTTTCAGAGTGGGTACAGTTAGACATTTTCTACTATGGGCTTCAGAAAAAGCTCAGATGTCTTTAGACCACTCAGTTGGTGGATCTATACACATGAGGAAGACAATTGAAGAAGCTCAGGAGCTTATAGACACTGTTGCTAGAAACCAATATTTGTACTCTAGCAATGAGTTCTCTCCAAAAGAGGAAGTCATGGTAGTAGTCACTGACCCTAGTCCTCAAGAACAGATAAATGAGCTTAATCAACAATTGCTCCTGATGACAGAACAGTTAGCAGACTTTAAAGAGATGCTCTATGAAACTAAAGTTGCTAACAAGAGCATAGAACTGCAGTTGAATCAAGCAAAACAGCAAATATATAAACAGATAACAGAGGAATGTCAAGCAGTTCAATTGAGGAGTGGGAAGACCCTGAGTAACACTGCTCAAAAGAGTAAAAAGCCAAACAAGGAACAATTGACAGAGGACAACCACACCACTGTCCAAAATCCCTCTGAGGACAGTAAGAGCCCAGAGAGGAATGCTATTGGCGTTCAAACGCCAGAAAGGGAAGGAAAGCTGGCGTTAAACGCCCATTCCTTGCCCAGTTATGGCGTTCAAACGCCAGAAAAGGGAGAGAAGTTGGCGTTTAATGCCCAAACTTCACCCATTCCTGGCGTCCAAACGCCAAGGGAAGATCAGACACCTGAGAGTGCTGACAGTAACCCCCCTAACAAGGCTTCTTCAACCACTTCTGTAAGGAATAAACCTGCAGCATCTAAGGTTGAAGAATATAAAGCCAAGATGCCTTATCCTCAAAAACTCCGCCAAGC
>NC_029773.3:35029891-35046269 GCF_000817695.3 Arachis duranensis | reverse complement strand
TAGACGCAAAAGAATCAATGGATTCTATTCCGACATGATCGAGAACCGACAGATGATTAGCCGTGCTGTGACAAGAGTATTTGGACCATTTTCACTGAGAGGATGGGAAGTAGCCATTGACAACGGTGACACCCTACATACAGCTTGCCATGGAAAGGAGTAAGAAGGATTGAAGGAAGTCAATAGGAAAGCAGAGATTCAGAGAGGACAAAGCATCTCCATACACTTATCTGAAATTCCCACCAATGATTTACATAAGTATCTCTATCTTTATTTTATACTTTATTTATTATTAATTTTGAAAACATTTATAACCATTATAATCTGCCTGACTGAGATTTACAAGATGACCATAGTTGCTTCATACCACAATCTCCGTGGGATCGACCCTTACTCACGTAAGGTTTATTACTTGGACGACCCAGTGCACTTGCTAGTTAGTTGTGCGAAGTTGTGAAGAATGTGAGTGAACCATAGTAGTGAGCACCAAGTTCTTGGAGCCATTACTAAAAATCATTTGAGTTATGAAAAGAGTAAATCACAATTTTGCCTATCAAGTTTTTGGTGCCGTTGCCGGGAATTGTTCGAGTTTCGACAACTGACGGTTCATCTTGTTGCTCAGATTAGGTAATTTTCTTTTATTTTGTTTTGAAAAATTTTTCTTCTTTTTCGTTTTTCCAAAATTTATTTTTGAAAAAAATCCAATAAAATTTTAAATTATAAAAAAAAAAATATTTTGTGTTTCTTGTTTGAGTCTAGTGTCAATTTTAAGTTTGGTGTTCATTGCATGTTTTTAAAAATTCATGCATGTGTTCTTCATGATCTTCAAGTTGTTCTTGGTGAGTCTTCTTGTTTGATCTTCATATTTTCTTGTTTTGTGTTTTTTGTTGTTTTTCATATGCATTTTTGCATTCATAGTGTCTAAATATGAAAAATTTCTAAGTTTGGTGTCTTGCATATTTTTTTTCTTGAAAATTTTTCAAAAATAAGTCTTGATGTTCATCTTGATCTTCAAAGTGTTCTTGGTATTCATCTTGACATTCATAGTGTTCTTGCATGCATCATTTGTTTTAATCCAAAATTTTCATGTTGTGAGTCATTTTTATGTTTTTCTCTCTCATCATTAAAAAAATTCAAAAATCAAAAAAAATATCTTTCCCTTATTTCTCTCAAAACTTCAAAATCTTTGGGTTGACTTGGTCAAAAATTTTTAAAAATAAGTTGTTTCTTGTTAGTCAAGTCAAGATTTCAATTTTAAAAATTTTATCTTTTCAAAACTTTTTCAAAAATCAAAACTTTTTCATTTTTCTTTTATATTTTCGAAAATTTTCTTTAAAATTGATTTTCAAAATCCTTTTCATATCTTTCTTTCAAAATTTCGAAAACTTTGCTAACAATTAATGTGATTGATTCAAAAATTTAAAGTTTGTTACTTTCTTGTTAAGAAAGGTTCAATCTTTAAATTTTAGAATCATATTTTTTAGTTTCTTGTTAGTCAAGTAATCAATTTTAATTTTAAAAATTTAGATCTCTTTCAAAACAAATCTCAATCATATCTTTTTCAAAAAATTAATTTCAAATTCTTTTCTAACTTCTTATCTTTTCAAAATTGATTTTCAAATCTTTTTCAAATAACTAATTGACTTTTTGTTTGTTTCTTATCTTTTTCAAAACCACCTAACTACTTTCCTCTCTCTAATTTTTGAAAATCACCCTCCTCTTTTTCAAAATTATTTTATTTAACTAATTGTTTCAAATTTTAATTTTAATTTTATTTCTTTTCTTAATTTTCGGAAATCACTAACCCTTTTTCAAAATTAATTTTCGAAATTCTCTCTCTCATCTCTTTCTACTTATTTATTTATTTACTAACACTTCTCTTCTACTCAAGAATTTGAACCCACTCTTCCCCCTGTGTTTGGAGTCATACTTTCTTCTATTCCTTTCTTCTTCTACTAACATAAAGGAATCTCTATAATGTGACATAGAGGATTCCTCTTCCTTTTCTGTTCTCTTCTTTTTCATATGAGCAGGAGCAGGGACAAGAACATTCTTGTTGAAGTAGATCCGGAACCTGAAAGAACTCTGAAGAAGAAGCTAAGAGAAGCTGAAGCACAACAATCCAGAGAAAACCTTACAGAGAATCTCGAAAAAGAGAGAGACATGGCCGAACCCAATAATAATGGTGGAGGCGCAAGGAGGATGCTTGGTGATTATACTACACCTACTTCCAAATTTTATGGAAGAAACATCTCAATCCCTGCCATTGGAGCAAATAATTTTGAGCTAAAGTCTCAACTAGTTGCTCTAATGCAACAGAACTATAAGTTTCATAGATGATGAGCGGATAATTTATACGCTTTTTGGCATTGTTTTCATATAGTTTTTAGTAAGTTTAAGCTACTTTTAGGGATGTTTTCATTAGTTTTTATGTTAAATTCACATTTCTGGACTTTACTATGAGTTTGTGTGTTTTTCTGTGATTTCAGGTAAATTCTGACTGAAATTGAGGGATTTGAGCAAAACTCTGAAGAAGGCTGACAAAAGGACTGCTGATGCTGTTGGATTCTGACCTCCCTGCACTCGAAATGGATTTTCTGGAGCTACAGAACTCCAATTGGCGCGCTCTCAACAGCGTTGGAAAGTAGACATCCAGGGCTTTCCAGCAATATATAATAGTCCATACTTTATTCGAAGAATGACGACGTAACTTGGCGTTAAACGCCAAGTACAAGCTGCTGTCTGGAGTTAAACGCCAGAAAAACGTCATGATCCAGAGTTGAACGCTCAAAACACGTCATAACTCGAAGTTCAACGCCAAGATATGCCTTAGCACGTGAATTCATCAAGCTCAGCCCAAGCACACACCAAGTGGGCCCCGAAAGTGGATTTATGCATCAATTACTTACTCATGCAAACCCTAGAAGCTAGTCTAGTATATATAGGACATTTATCTATTGTATTAGACATCTTTGGTCTCAGTTTTGTTTTATTCTTCATCCTAGGAGACTATTGATCACGTTAGGAGGGCTGGCCATTCGGCCATGCCTGAACCCTTTGCTTATGTATTTTCAACGGTGGAGTTTCTGCACACCATAAATTAAGGGTGTGGAGCTCTGCTGTACCTCAAGCATTAATGCAATTCTATTATCTTTTATTCAAATATCTCATATTCTTTTTCCAAGATATTCATTCGTACCCAAGAACATGATGAATGTCTTCAAACTTTAACCTGCTGGGCGTTGGTGACAGACGCAAAAGAGGGATTCTATTCCAGTAGGAGCGGGAACCAACCGGTGATTAGCCGTACTGTGACAGAGTGCGTTTGCATAGTTTTCACTGCGAGGATAGGATGTAGCCATCAGCCATGGGTGATGCCTCCAGACTGGTTAGCTGTGCGAGTGACAGCCGCACAGGTTATTTCCCCGTGAGGAATGAAAGTAGCCACAGTTGATGGTGAACCCCTATACAAAGCTTGCCATGGAAAGGAGTGAGAAGGATTGATTAGAAGCAGTAGAAGAGCAGGCGTCCAAGAGCTCTACAGCATCTCCATCCGCTTATCTGAAATTCCTACCAATGAATCTGCATAAGTATCTTTATCCCTTTCATTAATTCTATTTTCGAAAACCCATAAAACTATTTTAATCTGCCTAACTGAGATTTGCAAGGTGACCATAGCTTGCTTCATACCAACAATCTCTGTGGATTCGACCCTTACTCACGTAAGGTTATTACTTGGACGACCCAGTACACTTGCTGGTTAGTTGAACGAGATTGTGAAGGAAATAAACAATGCCCTCAGAGCATAAATCCAATTACAAGAAAAAAGGGAATCACAATTTCGTCCACCAATAGACTTCCATCAGAAGATCCCTACGAGTTTTTAATTGAGTTCTTGCAGATCTGTGAGACTGTTAAGACTAATAGAGTAGATCCTGAAGTCTACAGGCTCATGCTTTTCCCCTTTGCTATAAGAGACAGAGCTAGAACATGGTTGGACTCACAACCTAAAGATAGCCTGGACTCTTGGGATAAGCTGGTCACGACCTTCTTGGCTAAGTTCTTTCCTCCTCAAAAATTGAGCAAGCTTAGAGTGGATGTTCAGACCTTCAAACAAAAAGATGGTGAATCCCTCTATGAAGCTTGGGAAAGATACAAGCAGTTGACTAAAAAGTGTCCTGCTGACATACTTTCAGAGTGGACCATTTTGGATATATTCTATTATGGTCTATCTGAGTTTTCTAAGATGTCACTGGACCATTCTGTAGGTGGATCCATTCACCTAAAGAAAACGCCTGCAGAAGCTTAAGAACTCATTGACATGGTTGCAAATAACCAATTCATGTACACTTCTGAGAGGAATCCTGTGAATAATGGGATGCCTCAGAGGAAGGGAGTTCTTGAAATTGATGCTCTAAATACCATATTGGCTCAGAACAAAATGTTAACTCGGCAAGTCAACATGATTTCTCAAAGTCTGAATGGATGGCAAAATGCATCCAACAGTACTAAAGAGGCATCTTCTGAAGAAGAAGCTTATGATCTTGAGAACCCTGCAATGGCAGAGGTGAATTACATGGGTGAACCCTACGGGAACACCTATAATTCTTCATGGAGAAATCATCCAAACTTCTTATGGAAGGATCAAGAAAAGCCCCAACAAGGCTTTAATAATGGTGGAAGAAACAGGCTTAGCAATAGCAAGCCTTTTCTATCATCTTCTCATCAACAGACAGAAAATTCTGAGCAGAGCTCCTCTAGCTTAGCAAACATAGTCTCTGATCTGTCTAAGGCTACTTTAAGTTTCATGAGTGAAACAAGGTCCTCCATTAGAAACTTGGAGGCACAAATGGGTTAGCTGAGTAAAAAAATCACTAAAACTCCTCCTAGTACTCTCCCAAGCAATACTGAAGAGAATCCAAAAAGAGAGTACAAGGCCATTAATATAATCAAAATGGATGAACCTAGAGAGGAAGGGGGGATGTGAATCCCAATGAGGAAGACCTCATGGGACGTCTCCCAGACAAGAAGGAGTTCCCTATTGAAGACCTAAAAGAATCTAAGGCTCATACAGAGACCATAGAGATTCTATTCAACCTCCTTCTGCCATTCATGAACTCTGAAAACTATTCTTCCTCTGAAGAGGATGAAGATGTAACTGGAGAGCAAGTTGCTCAATATTTAGGAGCTATCATGAAGCTAAATGCCAAGTTGTTTGGTAATGAGACTTGGGAAGATGGACCTCCCTTGCTCATTAGTGAACTAGATACATGGGTTCAGCAAACTTTACCTCAGAAGAAACAAGATCCTAGTAAATTTTTAATACCCTGTACCATGGGCACCATGACCTTTGAGAAGGCTCTGTGTGACCTGGGGTCAGGTATAAATCTTATGCCACTCTCTGTAATGGAGAAACTGGGAATCTTTGAGGTATAAGCTGCCACTTTCTCATTAGAGATGGCAGACCTGTCAATAAGACAAGCTTATGGATTGGCAGAGGACGTGTTAGTAAAGGTTAAAGGCCTTTACATCCCTGCTGATTTTATAATCTTAGACACTAGGTGGGAAAAGGATGATTGTATCATCCTTGGAAGACCCTTTCTAGCCACAGCAGGAACTGTGATTGATGTTAACAGAGGAGAATTAGTCCTTCAATTGAATGGGGACTACCTTGTGTTTAAGGCCCAAGGGTATCCTTCTGTAAACATGGAAAAGAGTCATGATAAGCTTCACTCAATACAGAGTCAAACAAAGCCCCCACAATCAAACTATAAGTTTGGTGTTGGGAGGCCACAACCAAACTCTAAGTTTGATGTTGAACCCCCACATTCAAACACTAAGTTTGGTGTTGGGAGGTCCCAACAATGCTCTGAACATCTGTGAGGCTCCATGAGATCCCACTGTCAAGCTATTGACATTAAAGAAGCACTTATTGGGAGGCAACCCAATTTTTATTTATCTATATTTTTATTGTTCTTTTATGTTTTATTAGGTTCATGATCATGTGGAGTCACAAAACAATTGCTAAAATTAAAAATAGAATCAAAAACAGTAGAAGAAACAGCACACCCTGGAGGAAGAACTTACTGGCGTTCAACGCCAGAACAAAGCATGAATCTGTCATTGAATGCCAGAAACAAGCAGCAATCTGGCATTTAAATGCCAGGATTACACCCTGAGGAAAGCTTGCGTTTAACGCCAGCAACAAGCATCAGGCTGGCGTTAAACGCCAGAAACATGCTACATCTGGGCGTTTAACGCCAGAAACAAGCATCAGTCTAGCGTTAAATGCCAGGATTGCATGCAGAAGGCATTTTACATGCCTAATTGGTGCAGGGATGATAAATCCTTGACACCTCAAGATCTGTGGACCCCACAGGATCACCTCAAGATCTGTGGACCCCACAGGATCCCCACCTACCTCAATCTCTCTTCCCCATCACCTCTTCACCACTCACATCCATCCATTCTTCCCCATAAACCCCACCTACCTTCAAATTCAAAATTTCTTTCCCACCCAAACACTACATTCTCTTCTCCCCCTTGGCCGAAACCCACACATCTCTCCCTCTCCTCCATATCTTCTTCTTTTTCTTCTATTCTGTTTTATTTTACTCGAGGGCGAGCAACATTCTAAGTTTGGTATGGTAAAAGCATAGATTTTTTGTTTTTCCATAACTATTTATGGCACCTAAGGCTGGAGAAACCTCTAGAAAGAGGAAAGGGAAGACAAAAGCTTCCACCTCCGAGTCATGGGAGATGGAGAGATTAATCTCAAGGTCCATAGCTCAGTAGTAGAGCATTTGACTGCACATCAAGAGAGCCCACTCATGGACCTCAACAAGAGCATAAGGAATTCCCCCATCAAGAAATCCATGAGATACCTCAGGGGATATATTTTCCTCCACATAATTATTGGGAGCAACTAAGGATAGGAGCACCAAAATCACTAGGAATCAAGCAACAGAGGCAAGGAAGAGACATAGAGGAGCTCAAGGACGCCATTGGTCCTTCAAGGAGGAGGCGCCACCATCACTAAGGTGGACTCATTCCTTAACTTCCATGTTCTTACATTTCTGTTTTTCGATTTTATGCTACATGTTTGTCTATGTTTTGAATCTTTACTACATGATCATTAGTATTTAGTAACTATGTCTTAAAGCTATGAAAAATTCCATGAATCCTTCACCTTTCTTAAATGAAAAAATGTTTTTAACACAAAAGAACAAGAAGTACATGAATTTCGAATTTATCCTTGAATTTAGTTTAATTATATTGATGTGGTGACAATACTTTTTGTTTTCTGAATGAATGCTTGAACAGTGCATATTTTTTATCTTGTTGTTTATGAAACGGTTGGCTCTTGAAAGAATGATGAAAAAGAGAAATGTTATTGATGATCTAAAAAATCATAAAATTGATTCTTGAAGCAAGAAAAAGCAATGAAGAACAAAGCTAGCGAAAAAAGAAAAAAAAAGAAAAAATAGCGAAAAAATATATAAAAGAAAAAGAAAAGCAAGCACAAAAAACCAATAGCCCTTAAAACCAAAAGGCAAGGGTAAAAAAGATCCAAGATTTTGAGCATCAATGGATAGAAGGGCCCAAGGAAATAAAATCCAGGCCTAAGCGGCTAAACCAAGCTGTCCCTAACCATGTGCTTGTGGCATGCAGGTCCAAGTGAAAAGCTTGAGACTGAGTGGTTAAAGTCGTGATCCAAAGAAAAAAGAGTGTGCTTAAGAGTTCTGGACACCTCTAACTGGGGACTTTAGCAAAGCTGAGTCACAATCTGAAAAGGTTCACCCAGTCATGTGTCTGTGGCATTTATGTATCCGGTGGTAATATTGGAAAACAAAGTGCTTAGGGCCATGGCCAAGACTCATAAAAGTAGTTGTGTTCAAGAATCAACATACTTAAACTAGGAGAATCAATAACACTATCTGAACTCTGAATTCTTATAGATGCCAATCATTCTGAACTTCAAAGGAAAAAGTGAGATGCCAAAACTGTTCAGAAGTAAAAAGCTACAAGTCCTGCTCATCTAATTAGAACTAATATTCATTGATAATTTGGGATTTATAGTATATTCTCTTCTTTTTATCCTATTTGATTTTTAGTTGCTTGAGGACAAGCAACAATTTAAGTTTGGTGTTGTGATGAGCGGATAATTTATACGCTTTTTGGCATTGTTTTTAGGTAGTTTTTAGTAGGATCTAGCTACTTTTAGGGATGTTTTTATTAGTTTTTATGCAAAATTCACATTTCTGGACTTTACTATGAGTTTGTGTGTTTTTCTGTGATTTCAGGTATTTTCTGGTTGAAATTGAGGGACCTGAGCAAAAATCTAATAGGAGGCTGACAAAGGACTACTGATGCTGTTGGATTCTGACCTCCCTGCACACGAGATAAATTTTTTGGAGCTACAAAACTCTAAATGGCGCGCCCTCAACGGCTTTGCAAAGTAGACATCCAGAGCTTTCCAGTAATATATAATAGTCCATACTTTATTCGAGTTTAGACGATGCAAAATGGCGTTCAACGCCAGTTCCATGCTGCATTCTGGAGTAAAACGCCAGAAACACGTCACAAACCAGAGTTAAACGCCAAAATCACGTTACAACTTGGCGTTGAACTCCAAGAGAAGCCTCTGCACGTGTAAAGCTCAAGCTCAGCCCAAGCACACACTAAGTGGGCCCCGGAAGTGGATTTCTGCATCAACCACTTATTTCTGTAAACCCTAGTAACTAGTTTAGTATAAATAGAACTTTTTACTATTGTACTAGGGGTCCTTTTCCCTATTATTTGAATTCATATCACATTTTGGGGGCTGGCCATTCGGCCATGCCTGGACCATCACTTATGTATTTTCAACGGTGGAGTTTCTATATACCATAGATTAAGGTGTGGAGCTCTGCTGTACCTCGAGTTTTAATGCAAAGTACTACTATTTTCTATTCAATTCATGCTTATTCTTATTCTAAGATATTCGTTGCCCTTCAACCTGATGGATGTGATGATCCTTGGCACTCATCATCATCCGTCCTACCTTAGACCGAGTGCATATCTCTTGGATTCCTTGATCAGAATCTTCGTGGTATAAGCTAGAACCCTTTGGCGGCCACTCTTGAGAATCCGGAAAGTCTAAACCTTGTCTGTGAAATTCCGAGTAGGATTCAAGGATTGAATGACTGTGACGAGCTTCAAACTCGCGATTGTTGGGCGTGGTGACAGACGCAAAAGAATCAATGGATTCTATTCCAACATGATCAAGAACCGACAGATGATTAGCCGTGCTGTGACAGAGCAGTCGAACCATTTTCACTGAGAGGATAGGAAGTAGCCATTGACAACGGTGACACCCTACATACAACTTGCCATGGAAATGAGTAAGAAGGATTGAAGGAAGGCAATAGGAAAGCAGAGATTCAGAGGGGACAAAGCATCTACATACACTTATCTGAAATTCCCACCAATGATTTACATAAGTATCTCTATCTTTATTTTATGCTTTATTTATTATTAATTTCGAAAACCTTTATAACCATTATAATCTGCCTGACTGAGATTTACAAGATGACCATAGCTTGCTTCATACCAATAATCTCCATGGGATCGACCCTTACTCATGTAAGGTTTATTACTTGGATGACCCAGTGCACTTGCTGGTTAGTTATGCGAAGTTGTGAAGAATGTGAGTAAACCATAGTAGTGTGCACCAAGTTCTTAGAGCCATACTAAAAATCGTTAGAGTTTTGAAAAGAGTAAATCACAATTTTGCCTATCAGTTTTCTTGTTAATTTCTCTTTTGTGCCCTTTTAGTTTCATGACTCTTGTTAATTTTTATTTCTATTAATGCAATTTGATGTCTCTATGTTTACTGTTGCTTAATTGAGTTGTTATTATTGTTTTCTTGCAATTGGTAGTCATGAATTTTATTATTCTTGCAATTTTACCATGCTTTTCTTTTATGCCTTTCAAGTGTTTATAGGAATGCCTCTTTTAGCTTTAGGGTAGATTTCTATACTCTTGGCTTGGAATTGAGTAATTGAGGTGACGCAAGAGTCGTTGATGTCCGATATTGATTGGTGATTTAGGGTTGTTAGTTGTTCTTATTTTCATTGACGAGTAAGACCTATGGATTAAGACTAACTATGCCTTTGACTTTCTCCGGATGTTGGAGATGTCTAAATGGGATTAACTCTAGGTAATCACCATGTTCGTGGTCAATGACATGGAAAGGAAGCTTTAATTCTCAATCCTTACCAGGAGTGTCTTTTAGTACTTATACTTCTTTAGTTGTTGGCTTTACTTTTTTGTCATTTAATTTCTCGCCTCTTCATCCGCAAACCCCCCTCTAATACTCATAACCGATAAGGCGCACACCTCACTGCAATTCCTTTGAGATATGACCCGAGTTTTAAATACTCTCAGTTTTTATTAGTTTGCATTGTGACAAACAAATTAAACTTTGATTGTGAGGGTTTGTTGCCAGTTTGGACTATGCTTGCAAAGAAGAAAATCTTTTTCTTTTGAGAAAATTCTAGGCCGACAATTACCTCGCGTCACCAGTCAGGCGATCTTTCATTCCTAGTTTCACGTTGTAATCTTATCCTGGAGGTTGTTTGACTTGCATGTTCCAAGTGGTATCGTTCTTTAGAGTCAACCTAACCCTTTAGGGTTTTTACTCTTTAGTAGAGCTCTTGGATTATTTGGATCGCGTTCTCTCCTTGGCCGTCGGTTGTTTTGGTCTTATCTAACTGGCGGTTGATACGTAAAAATTTGATTTTACGTATAACCGGCAAGTATACCGGATCGTATCAAGTAATAAGACTCACTAAGAGTGAGGTCGATCCCACGGAGATTGGTAGATTAAGCAACTTTAGTTAAATGATAGATTTAGTCAAACAAACATTGTTTTGATTTCATGAGTTTTGAATGCTTAAAGGAAATTGGAAGGAATTAAATGACAAGAAAATTTAAGAGCTAAAGTAAGGAAAGCAATTAAAATGACCGAAAGTAAATAATGGAAACTTAAATTGCAAAAAACTTAAATGACATCAAAAGTAAATTGCAAGAAAGTAAAGTGCTGAATTCTAAAGAGCAAAAGAGTAAATAGCAAGAAATAGAGAAACAGAATGTAAATGACAAGAATAATAAATTGCAAGAGTGTAGAAGAGAATTGGGCAGTGGGTTAAGAGCAAAAGAAATGAGAATTAATGATAGAGAAAATCATTAGGGATCAGAGATGCAAATTCTTATGAATTGATGTTGATCAATTCCTTCTCAATCATGGGTATAGATCCATGGCAAGTGGGTAATTGAATCCCAATCTCTTAGTGATCCAATTTCTCTCAACATAACCAATTGCCACTCTCGTGATCTAATTGTTCATGAGAAAAGATGAAGCTCAATTTCTAATCCAAGCCACACAATTTCCAGAATCTCAACTTAGGGAGGTTACATCTCACATACCAACCAAAGTGTATTGATTAAGGAGATTATGAAAGGATGAACTCTAAACTGAATTATGTGGTTCATTTCTCAAATTCACCACATAATTCATATAGATTAACCCCTCTCTCGATGGTAGTTGAATCTTTGAAGAACAAGAATTTCCTCTTGGATTAACCACTTGAATTGAGAAGGAGAAGATGATTTATCAATACATTCAAACAAGCAGAGCTCTACCCCCTAATGAAAGTAGGGTTTAGTGAATCATAGCTCCAATTTCAACAACAATTTCCATAAAAATGAAAATTCAACTAAGTGTCAAGAAGGATCAAGAAGAAGAAGAAGAAAATGCTTAAAAACTAAAAAAAAATGAAGAGGAAAAGTTCCAAGAAAAAAAGCCAAAATAGCTCTCTGGGTATCCTCCCGGAAATGCTAGAGAGTCCCCCAAGTAAAAGTGCTAGTAAGTGTTAAAAGTCTAGAAATCTAAGTGTCCAAAAAAAAGTCCCTCTAAGTACAAACTCCTTCTCTATTTATATTAGTCCTAAAACTCCTTCAAGATCTTCAATTGGGCTAGCAATGTGGTCTTCCTCTTTGTTGAATTCTTGGCTCAATGGAAGAAGTGTTGCTAGACATGGAAGGAGGAGTTCATTCATGATGCTTCTGGCCCAATGGCTTGGCGTTTTTGCCAATAACGCTACCTTAATGCACGTTGGCAACGTGCATTGTGTTTTCCTGGGAGTGAGCTTTGAGACTTGGGCATTGCTAGCCCAAGTTGTTGCTAACAACTTGTTTTCCTTCTTCTTGTCTCTACATTCATGCTTAATGTTGCCCGAAAATTGAGTATCAATCCTCTGTTTCAATATGAACTATCATACATCATTAGAAAGCTCAGAGTGTCTTCTTTCTAATGCACTTGGAATCATCTCAATTGGATTTTTCTAGCTCAAGTTATGCTTCCTCAAAGAGGGTAAGGTCAGGCTGCCAAGTTGTTGCCCAACACGCCCCTTGCTTCTCAAGTTGGCAACGTGCCAAGCCTCCCAAGGCTGAAACATGGGGCTGGCATTGTCCTCAAACACGCCCCCTTGTTGGCACGTTGGCAACGTGCTCGTGCTCCCCTCCAGGGCTACTTTCTAGCCTTCAACTTTGCTTGCACGTTGCCTTGGAACACGCCTCTAGAAGCTGGCGTTGGCAACGTGCTCAAATGAAGGGTTTGCTTCTCAAAATGGCTTGTCACGTTACCTTGGGACACGCCTTTGGAGGCTGGCGTTGGCAACGTGCATGCTTCTTCCCCTGGGCCAGTTTTCTTGCCTGGCGTTGCCATTGGACACGCCAATACATCCTCAAGTTGGCAACGTGCTCAAGTGAGTCTCTCCAGGGCTGCATCCTAGCTTGGCTTTGCTTGCTACGTTGCCCCCAAACACGCCTTTGGAAGCTGGCGTTGGCAATGTGCCCAAGCCTTCCTCAAGGCTCCAATTTTGTTGCTTGGCGTTGTCCTTGAACACGCCTATGTTTCCTGGCGTTGGCAACGTGGGTTGAGATCCAAGGCTTGCTGCGTTGCCTTGGAACACACCAATGAAAAGTGGCGTTGGCAGCGTGCTCGATGGGTGGAGATCCAAGGCTTGGTGCCTACCAAGCTTTCCTCCCTGGCGTTGCCTCTAAACACTCCAATGAAGTAGCACGTTGGCAACGTGCTCGAGCTTCTTCCCTGGGCAAATTCTTCTAGCTCAACGTTGCCTTGAACAACGCCTATACTCCCCACGTTGGCAACGCCCTCGAAGCTCCTTCCTGGCCAAGTTGGCAACACCCAAATGAGCTTTCCAAGGTTGCTTGGCATTGCCTTCAAACACTCACCCTTTCTCCAAGTTGGCAACACCCAAATGAGCTTTCCAAGGTTGCTTGGCGTTGCCTTCAAACACTCACCCTTTCTCCAAGTTGGCAACGCCAACAACTCCTCTTCTTCTTGCCCAGTTTGCTTCTTGGCGTTGCTGCCAAGCACTCCAATGTAGCTCCAAGTTAGCAACGTGCATAGTTCTCACAGGAGACCACTTTCTTGCAAGGTTGCTTGTTCTCTTCCTGAAGTAAGGTTCCAATGGCGTTGCCAACTTGAATCCCAAGTTAGCAACGTGCATCTTGTTATTCTTGAAAGAGTTGTTAGCCACTTGCTTGCTTCATTCTTGTTTCAATGCTTTCTTGTTTCATCACCTATCATTAACAAGGGAAATTGCTTCAAAGTCTTACCAATCCATGCAATTAATTTCATGAGATCCATTCATACTCATTCATTTATGTATTCCTTAAATACAAGAATCTAAGATGCAAGACTTGAATGTTTTACCAGAGAAGAATTCTTTCATTGAACATGTCATCCTCATTTGTATAGCCATCAATTTATTGCAAACGAACACGGCTAACCAACTTTTTCAATTAAAATTCTTGCTTCAATACTAAATTGGTTAACTTCACTAGACTTCTTTTTCTATACCTTAGCACATAATCCTTGAACCATTCTTTTCTTTGCTTCTCTTTTTTTTCATATTTCTTTTATTTTAATTGAGCTCGAAATCTTGTCTTAAGGCGGCTCTTTAGCATAAGCTTTCAATCAACAATCCCAAACCAGTTGGTTTAAGTTGTTAAGTGTTGAGACACTCTTAAAGATTTACTAACTCAAGCCTCTCTCCTTAACACAATCAATCACAGGCATATAACATTGAAATTTTGTTTGGATAGTGGCGTCCAGCACCTCTTTGGGTTGCTAAATGTTCTATTATAGAGCTACTCTTGATTGTGAGTTTTCAATCGATAATCCCGAGTTAGTTAACTCAAGTTATCGGGTGATGAAGCACCCCTCGGATTTACTAGCCCAAGTATGTCTCTTAACATCAATCACCACAGACACATATCCAAATTTTTGTCATTGATGCCTAGCCTTTCATTCTTTGTTCTTTGTTTTCTTTGCTGTCAAGGTTATTTGTGCTTTTAACTTCTAAAGTCTTGTAGCCCTTAACCGACTAGTCTTGTATAAGCAAGCATTCTTTTGAATTTCTTGAGCCCTGATTCTTTCACAATGAATGTATAAATACTGGCACTTTTCTATGGGACAACATGCTTCTTTCTAAGCTAGATTTCTCTCTGTTCTTGCTCAATCTACATCTTTTATTCCATTGACAAGTGAAAGTACTTAAGACAAGCAACCATTCCAAACCTGTGAGTGGTGATGCATGGAATGGGAAACATAAAAGAAAATGCATACAAGAGAGCGACCTAGAAGGTATACCATATTTCAGACACACATCTTCTTTATTTATTAAAGCATAAAGAAAAACAAAGGAACTTCACCACCTTTAGTCTTCATGTCCCTTTTTCTTTGCTCGATTCTCCTTGCTTTCCTTTGCCCTTTGGATCTTCTTTCTTTTTCTTTCTCAGTTCTCCTTGTTGTTTAGTTGTTGAGTCCCCCTTTGGATCTTCTTTCTTTTTCCTTCTCAGTTCTCCTTGTTGTTTTGTTGTTGAGTCCCCCTCTTTTCTTTGCCATACTCCTGAGCTTATCATTGTTTCCTTTAGCCTCTGAGCATTGAATCTCACCCTTGCAAGTTCCTGCTCTTCAAATATCTTGCGAGCTTCATTAAAACTTTTGATTTGTGGGTTAAGTAATGGGGGGTGCTCCACAAAGGTAATTGAGCTTTTCTTGGGTGCATATATCATAGTCAAGTCTGTCCTTATGCCTGGCTTCCCTGAACATTTTGCTTTCATTGAATTCTCTGTGAAATGTATCATGTCTAGCATCCAACCTATGGAGAAGCTCCCTTTGCTGAGCTTGCTCTTTCCTTAGTTGAGCTTGTTCTTGTATTACTTTCTCCATGGCTTTTTCATATTCAGCAGTTGAATTGTTGATGGCTTCATGCATCTTGGCATATTGTTCTTGTTGTAATTCCATCATGTGTGTTTGGTATTCATTTTGTTGGCTCATCCATTGAACTTGAACCCCTCTTTGTTGATCCATCAACTGCCAAAGGTCCCTTTGTTGCTGAGCTTGTTCCTCTTGGCTTCTTTGAATTTGTGAATATTGCCCAGAGATTCCTTCCAAGGTGGCTTGGAGTTGATTCATGTTTAAGGAATGGGGTTCTTCCATTTCTTGAGGCTCCTCCTCTTGTCTTGCTTCTTTCCTTTTCTTTCTTCTTGCTAAAGGTTGCCTTTCCAATTGGGTTGTGGTAACAAATTCCAACCTTTCCCTGGTGAGAGGTTTTCCAATAGAGACCACGTCAGTTTCTTCAAATTCTTCCAGAGGCACTCTAGCTTCTTCACATAAGCAAAGAATAGTACTAGGATATCCTAGCCAGCTGATGAGCGAATAATTTATACGCTTTTTGGCATTGTTTTTATATAGTTTTCAGTAAGTTTAAGCTACTTTTAGGGATGTTTTCATTAGTTTTTATGTTAAATTCACATTTCTGGACTTTACTATGAGTTTGTGTGTTTTTCTGGGGTTTTAGGTAAATTCTGACTGAAATTGAGGGATTTGAGCAAAACTCTGAAGAAGGCTGACAAAAGGACTGCTGATGCTGTTAGAATCTGACCTCCCTGCACTTGAAATGGATTTTCTGGAGCTACAGAACTCCAATTGGCGCGCTCTCAACGGCGTTGGAAAGTAGACATCCAGGGCTTTCCAGAAATATATAATAGTCCATACTTTATTCGAAGAATGACGACGTAACTTGGCGTTGAACGCCAAGTTCATGCTGCTGTCTGGAGTTAAACGCCAGAAAAACGTCATGATCCGGAGTTGAACGCCCAAAACACGTCATAACTCGGAGTTCAACTCCAAGAGAAGCCTCAGCTCGTGGATTAATCAAGCTCAGCCCAAGCATACACCAAGTGGGCCCCGGAAGTGGATTTATGCATCAATTACTTACTCATGTAAACCCTAGGAGCTAGT
>NC_029773.3:35023917-35024404 GCF_000817695.3 Arachis duranensis | reverse complement strand
CAAGCATCACATGGGCGTTTAACGCCCAGAACATGCACCAATGGGCGTTTGAATGCCAGAATGGTGCATGAAGGCAATTTACACGCCTATATGGTGAAGGAATGGTATTTCTTTTCACCTCAGGATCTGTGGACCCCACAGGATCCCCACCTACCTTTTCTTTTAATCCTAATTACACTCTCCTAATCCAAATCTCATTTTCAATATCACCACTCCCAATATTCTTCACCAATCACCTCAACTCCTCTTCCCAATTACCCCATGCACCATTCACATCAACCTCCTCTTCCCCATAAACCCCACCTACCCCCACTACATTCAAATTCAATTTTCCACCCTTTCCCACCCAAAATGGCCGAAACCTAACCCCCCCTCCCTATAAATACCTCTCATTTCTTCTTCATTTTCACACAACACTACCCATTCTTCTCTCATATAGCCGAACCCACTTCTCTCCCTCTCTTCCAATTTCTCTTCTTCTTCTTCT
>NC_029773.3:34995079-35017840 GCF_000817695.3 Arachis duranensis | reverse complement strand
CAATGATGTTGTTGGCTATAATTTCTCCAACATTGATCTCCCCTCCCTTCATTATGCAGTGGATCATTATTGCTCTATTCACTGTTACTTCGGAATTATTTGAAGTAGAGATCAATGATCTCCTCACTATGTCATGCCATCCTTTTGCTTGAGGTATGAGATCACCTCTCCGAAGTTTGAGTGGTTGTCCATGTGAATACAACACCCAATCTGTGCCTACTCTGCATAAGTCACTTAACACATCCATATATCTTGGGTCATTTTCAACCCTTTCTTCATAGCTAGCTTGTTTGAACCGTTTTGGTTTGACCTTTAGCACTCTGTTGATGGCGTTCGGACTAAAATCAACAGTCACCCCTCTTACATAGCTCATGTATGGCTCTTCATCCTCAAATTCTCTTATCACATTAGTGTAGAACTCATGAATGAGAAGCATGCTCACTTCTTGAGGTTGGTTACAAAGAAGCTCACATCCCCTCTTCCTGATTATTTTTTGTATCTCAGAGTATTCCTCCTTTCTTAGCTTGAAAGGTAACTCCGGAACAACATCTTTGCCTGACATCCAACTAAAGATGCGCTCATTGTGTTTGGATTTGAATCTTCTTCGATCAAAGGTGTTTTGTCCTTCATCTTCTATGGGTTGCTTGTCCTTCCTATCTCTTGATGATGAGGCCATTGAGATTCACTTGCAAGGGTCGAATCTCCCACACCAAACTTAAATGAATGCTTGTCCTCAAGCATAAAGAAAATGTTTATGAAGGGGGTGTAGGGAGATATATGATGACAAGGTAAATTAGACAAGCTAGAAAATGATGGTGAGAGGGAAGGGGGTGGTTCGGTTATGTTGGGAGAAGTAGTGCAACGTGAGTTTTGTTGGGCAAAAAAATAGGTCCAAAGCTAAAATTTGTAAAGCACGAATGATTTGGAAGTTGAGTGTGAATTCGGCTGATGAAATGGGGTGATGGAGAGGTGTAAATATGAGTGAGGATAAAGTGAGATTTGATGAATATGGTTGAAGTATTTAAAGTGATGTTTGTGGTGGGGCCATGGTTTTAGTGGTTCGGTCATAGCATGGGGAGCATGCTTCCTTGTGCCCAATGCATGTTGAGTTACTTTTTTCAATGCACAAAGTTCAAGACTCATGTGACTTTCTCTTCCTTGTGTATCCGTGACTTCCCTTCTAAGATTCCCCATCACTTCTTTCATTCACTTCCCTACAACAAAATTCCAAAATCTTGAGATTCTTAAAGTGATCATACTAGCTAGCAACTTATGATGATATTCTTATGTATAGTTGACTAGGCAAAAAAAAATTAAAATTCATGAATTGATTCCCTACTCTACACCAACGAACTACACTCTCTTACTTTTTCTAGCATTATTTATGTATGTAAAGACACCAAACTTAGTTTATGACTAAGTGTTCTATGGAGTTAACATTTTCCATTTACTCCAAAGATGGCCACACCAAACTTAGTGTCTTACCTACATTGTATGCTATTTCAATCTCTTTTTCTCATTTTTTTTAAAATAAAATGAAATCTCTTATTATTGACTACTAGAGCATGAAAATAAAAGAAAACTCCTGTGCATGGGTTGCCTCCCATGAAGCGCTTGTTTATTGTCCTTAGCTTGACAATGCAACTTCCTTGCTCATGTTAGCATTTGCACACTCTCTTCCTTGCTCCAGGGGCCACCAAGATAATGCTTCACCCTATGTCCACGTGTATGTATGGACACCAAACTTAGTTTGTGGCTAAGTGTTGTAGAACACACTTTTGCCATTACTTCAAGATTGGTCACACCAAACTTAGTGCCTTGCATACACTATGTACTAGTCTACTTAATCATTATTGACTACTAAAGTATGAAAATAAAAGACTCCCTGTGCATGGGTTGCCTCCCATGAAGCGCTTTGTTTATTGTCCTTAGCTCGATACTGCAGTTTCTTTGCTCATGTTAAGAGTTGCACACTCTCTTCCTTGCTCCAAGGGCCACCAAAATAGTGCTTCACCCTATGTCCATTGGCTGTGAAGGTTTGTTTTGAGGCTTCATCAAATAATTCTACATAGCCATGAGGGGATACTTTGGTGATGGTGTATGGACCAGTCCATCTACACCTCAGCTTCCCAAGAAAAATCTTCAATCTCGACTTGAATAGCAACACCTTTTGTCCTGGTTCGAGTGTTCTTTGGGAGATCTTCTTGTCATGCCACTTTTTTGCTCTTTCTTTGTATATTCTGGCATTTTCATATGCCTCCAATCTGAACTCCTCCAATTCATTGAGTTGTAGCAACCTCTTTTCTCCTGCTACTTGAGCATCTAAATTCAGAAGTTTGGTAGCCCAAAAGGCCTTATGTTCAAGCTCCACAGGGAGGTGGCATGCCTTTCCATACACCAGCTGAAATGGAGATTTTCCTATGGGTGTCTTGAAGGCTGTTCTGTATGCCCAAAGTGCATCATCCAGCTTCTTAACCCAATCCCTTCTTGTTGTCCCCACAGTTTTCTCCAAAATCCTCTTTAGCTCTCTGTTGGCAAGTTCAGCTTGTCCATTGGTTTGTGGGTGATACGGTGTGGCCACTTTGTGAGTAACACCATATTTGTAGAGTAGGGAATTCAGTTGCTTGTTGCAGAAGTGGCTTCTCCCATCACTTATAAGTCCTTTAGGCACTCCAAATCTAGTGAAGATGTTCTTCTTTAGGAATTGCAAGACCACGTTGGTATCACATGTGGTAGTGGCTATTGCTTCTACCCATTTTGAGACATACTCCACTGCTACCAAAATGTATTTGAATGTGTATGATGGAGGAAAAGGTCCCATGAAGTCTATTCCCCACAAATCAAATAGTTCCACTTCCATCAAAGAGTTCCACTTCCAAAATGAACTTCTGAGGCATCTCATTTTTCTTTGACAAACCCCCTGTTCTTTGACATTCATTGCATTGGCTCACAAACTCTCTAGCATCCTTGAAGATTGAAGGCCAGTAGAAACCACTTTGAAGGACCTTTGCAGCCGTTCTTTCAGCCCCAAAATGACCACCATAACTTGAGTTATGACAATGCCATAGTATGTTCTTCATCTCACCCTCTGACACACATCTTCTTATCATTCCATCTGGGCATCTTTTGAACAGAAATGGCTCATCCCAGAAGAAGAATTTAGCCTCATGAAGTAGCTTCTTGACTTGTTGTTTTGTGTACTCTTGTGGGATGATTCTTCCTGCCTTGTAGTTGGCCATGTCTGCAAACCAAGGGACATGTTGAATTTGCAAGAGGTGCTCATCTGGAAATTCTTCATTTATTGATGGAAGGTTGTCTTGGCATGTATCTTGTGGTACCCTTGATAAGTGATCAGCAACTTGATTCTCACTGCCCTTTCTATCTTTGATCTCAATGTCAAACTCTTGTAGGAGTAGCACCCATCTAGTCCCCAACTTGGGGGTGTGATGATTGGTGCTGTGGTGAGCTTAGCCTTTAGAGTTTCAAAAGCATGTTTACATTCATCATCAAAGAGAAAAGGATTGTTTACCACCAGCAAATTGCTTAGTGGTTTTGCTATTTTGGAGAAATCTTTGATGAATCTCCTATAGAATCCAGCATGCCCTAAGAAGCTTCTAACGGCTTTCACACTAGTTGGCAAAGGAAGTTTTTCTATAATTTCTACTTTTGCCTTGTCAACCTCTATACCCTTTCTTGAGATTTTGTGACCAAGAACAATGCCTTCGGGTACCATGAAATGGCATTTCTCCCAATTTAAAACCAAATTGGTTTCTTGGCACCTTTTCAAGACTAGGGTAAGATGGTGCAAGCAAGCATTGAAAGAATCACCAAAGACAGAGAAATCATCCATAAAGACTTCAATAAATTTTTCTACCATGTCTGAAAAGATTGATAGCATGCATCTTTAAAAGGTAGCTGGGGCATTACACAGTCCGAATGGCATTTTCCTATATGCAAAGACTCCAAAGGGACAGGTAAAGGAGGTCTTCTCTTGATCCATGGGGTCAACCACTATCTGGTTATACCCAGAATATCCATCAAGAAAACAGTAATAAGCATGGCCAGCCAACCTTTCAAGCATCTGGTCAATGAAAGGGAGAGGAAAGTGATCTTTTTGTGTGGCATCATTCAGCCTCCTATAATCTATGCACATCCTCCACCCTGTCACCGTTCGTGTTGGAATAAGCTCATTCCTCTCATTAACAATGACAGTCATTCCCCCTTTCTTAGGTACTACTTGCACTGGACTGACCCATGGGCTATCAGATATAGGGTAGATGATCCCAGCTTTACACAACTTCAGGACTTCCTTTTGAACAACCTCCTTCATTGTGGGATTCAATCTTCTTTGAGGTTGTACCACTGGTTTGGAATTCTCCTCCAAGAGTATCTTGTGCATGCATATGGCAGGGCTTATGCCTTTCAAGTCATCAATGGTCCATCCCAATGCCTCTTTGTGAGCTTTCAATACTACAAGGAGCTTTTCTTCTTTCTCTGCACTGAATGTAGAATTGATGATCACTGGGAAGCTGTCCTTTTCACCAAGGAATGCATACTTAAGATGAGGGGGTAGTGGTTTCAACTCTTGTTGTGGTGCCTCTTCTTTCTTAGCTTCACTTGGTTCCTCTGATGCTTTCAATTTGTTCTCTTCTTGTCCTTGGATGTCCTGGACTTCCTCCTGTTTCACTTGATGGTTCGTGTCAAGTACTTCTTCAACTAAAGAATCTACTACGTTAATCCTCATGCAACTTTCTTTCTCAACGGGGTGTTGCATTGCTTTGAAGATATTTATGGTCATTTGCTCATCATGCACTCTGAAAATCATCTCTCCCTTTTCCACATCAATGATTGTTCTAGCTGTAGCCAAAAAGGGTCTACCAAGAATGACTGAGTTGTTCCCCTCTTCATCCATATCTAGGACTACAAAATCAGCTGGGAATATAAAGTTTCCCACTTTCACCAATAGGTTCTCAACTACTCCATTTGGTATTTTGATGGATCTATCAGCAAGTTGGAGTGACATTCTTGTGGGTTTAAGCTCTTCAATCATCATTTTCTTCATCATGGTAAGGGGCATTAAGTTAATGCTTGCTCCCAGGTCACAAAGTGATTTGTCAATGGCCATGCTCGCAATCATGCAGGGTATGAGGAAGCTGCCAGGATCTTTGAGTTTTGGTGGTAGCCCTCTTTAAATGATGGCACTGCACTCTTGAGTGAGAATCACTGTTTCTTTTTCTTGCCAACTTCTCTTCTTGGTGATCAATTCCTTAAGAAACTTTGCATATAATGGCATTTGTTCTAGAGCTTCTGCCAATGGGATGTTGATTTTGAGTTTCTTGAAGATTTCTAAGAACCTTGGGAATTGTTGGTCCTTTGCTCCTTTATGTATCCTAGTTGGGTATGGGAGCTTGGGTACATAAGCTTTTACTCCTTCATTTTTGTTTTCTTGTTGTAGCTTCACATTCTCCTCGTTAACATGGTTGCTTTCTTGACTTGGTGGTTTGCCTTTTTTAGATGTTGAAGCCTTTTCTTCATCTTGCCTTTCCACTTGTTTTTCCACTGTGTCTTGCTCTTTGGGTTTTATTGCTTCGTTATTCGAACTTTCTCCAACTACCTTACCACTCCTCAACTGCAGAGCTTTACATTCCTCTCTCGGGTTGGGTATTGTATCACTTGGGAGAACATTGATTGGTCGTTCAGCTTGTTTGGCTAATTGTCCCACTTGTCGCTCAATATTCTTCATGGTAGCCTCATGTTCCTTTTGTCCCTTCATTAAGGCTTGAGTGGTTTGAGCAAGTGCTTGCAAGGTTGCTTCAAGATTTGAGATTCTGGTCTCATGATGGTCAATTGGGGATATGATGGGGGTTGATTGTTGTTGGAAGTTGTTGGGTGGATTAGTGTGGTAATTTTGTGAGTTGGATGTTGGTGCAGGAAAGTTGTTTTGGTGAGTTTGTGAATTATTATGAGGTGGTTGATATGTGTTTTGTGTTTTTCTATATTGGTTAGTGTTGGTGGCATGGTGATTTTGGTTGTATTTTGCATGTACTGAACTTGTTCTTGTGGCTGTTTAACAGTGGTCCCTTCACCTTGGCCCCATTCAAGTGATGATTGATTTGTTGTGTTCACTGATGCTAGTTGGAGACCATCCATTCTCTTTGTTATCATTTTCATTTGTTGTTGGATTTGTTGGTGCATTAACTTATTTTGTGCCAAGATAACGTCAACACCTTCAAGCTCCATTACGCCTTTCTTTGGGGCTGGGTTATGTTGCCTCTCTGATGAGTAATAATACTGATTGTTTGCCACAATCTCAATGAGGTCTTGAGCCTCCTCAGTAGTTTTCATCATGTTGAGTGATCCTCCTGATGAGTAGTCTAGTCCCTTCCTTGCTTCTAAGCTTAAGCCTTCATAGAAGTTTTGGAGTTTGACTCAATCACTAAACATGTCAGGTGGACATCTTCTCATTAGTGCCTTATATCTTTCCCAGGCTTCATACAATGATTCCCCTTCCATTTGCCTGAAAGTTTGAACCTCTGTCTTCAACTTGATGATTCTTTGAGGTGGGTAGAACTTTGCTAGAAATCTGCCCATCACGTCATTCCAATTGTTGAGGCTTTCCTTGGGAAATGACTCTAGCCATTGAGTGGCCTTGTCCCTCAAAGAGAATGGGAATAGCAGTAGTTTGTAGACATCTGGATGCACTCCATTTGTCTTCACTGTATTGCATATCCTCAGAAAAACAGACAGATGTTGATTTGGGTCTTCAAGAGGTCCCCCTCCATAGGAACATTTGTTTTGTACCAAGGTGATGAGCTGAGGTTTCAACTCAAAATTGTGGGCATGAACATTTGGAGTGGCAATACTGCTCCCACAATGTCTTGGGTCAGGGATGGTATAAGAAGATAACACCCTTCTAGTTGGTCCATCATTGTTGTTGACCCCTCCAGGAGGATTGTGCATGTCGTCCTCCATGACTTGGTCTTCTCCCTCTGATTCCTCTTCACCAACTATCCCCTTTCCTCTTTCTGCTCTCCTTACCCTTCGGAAGGTTCTCTCGTCCTCAATATTAAGTCTATTAGCTCCTAACATACACAAATAAAACCAAAATCACAGTGAAACACTCTAGTTCTAGAGTGGAATTGGAGTTAGTGAAATAAAGTATCAAACAGTTAGTGGGCTAAACAAAAACACAAAAAAATGCTTAATCTAAACTACCATTCACTTAATCATTGTCAATCTTTTCCAATCCCCGGCAACGGCGCCAAAAACTTGATACGTAAAAATTTGATTTTACGTATAACCGGCAAGTATACCGGATCGTATCAAGTAATAAGACTCACTAAGAGTGAGGTCGATCCCACGGAGATTGGTAGATTAAGCAACTTTAGTTAAATGATAGATTTAGTCAAACAAACATGGTTTTAATTTCATGAGTTTTGAATGCTTAAAGGAAATTGCAAGGAATTAAATGACAAGAAAATTTAAGAGCTAAAGTAAGGAAAGCAATTAAAATGACCGAAAGTAAATAATGGAAACTTAAATTGCAAGAAACTTAAATGACATCAAAAGTAAATTTCAAGAAAGTAAAGTGCTGAATTCTAAAGAGCAAAAGAGTAAATAGCAAGAAATAGAGAAACAGAATGCAAATGACAAGAATAATAAATTGCAAGAGTGTAGAAGAGAATTGGGCAGTGGGTTAAGAGCAAAAGAAATGAGAATTAATGATAGAGAAAATCATTAGGGATCAGAGATGCAAATTCTCATGAATTGATGTTGATCAATTCCTTCTCAATCATGGGTATAGATCCATGGCAAGTGGGTAATTGAATCCCAATCTCTTAGTGATCCAATTTCTCTCAACATAACCAATTGCCACTTTCGTGATCTAATTGTTCATGAGAAAAGATGAAGCTCAATTTCTAATCCAAGCCACACAATTTCCAGAATCTCAACTTAGGAAGGTTACATCTCACATACCAACCAAAGTGTATTGATTAAGGAGATTATGAAAGGATGAACTCTAAACTGAATTATGTGGTTCATTTCTCAAATTCACCACATAATTCATATAGATTAACCCCTCTCTTGATGGTAGTTGAATCTTTGAAGAACAAGAATTTCCTCTTGGATTAACCACTTGAATTGAGAAGGAGAAGATGATTTATCAATACATTCAAACAAGCAGAGCTCTTCCCCCTAATGAAAGTGGGGTTTAGTGAATCATAGCTCCAATTTCAACAATAATTTCCATAAAAATGAAAATTCAACTAAGTGTAAAGAAGGATCAAGAAGAAGAAGAAGAAAATGCTTAAAAACTAAAAAAAATGAAGATGAAAAGTTCCAAGAAAAAAAAACCAAAATAGCTCTCCGGGTTGATGGTGTTTTTGCGGAAAAACAAATTTTCCAACACACAATTCCAACCGGCAAGTATACCGGGTCGCATCAAGTAGTAATAACTCACTTAGAGTGAGGTCGATCCCATAGGGATTGATGGATCAAGCAACTTTAGTGGGTGATTAGCTTAGTCAAGCTAACATTGAAGTGAAATTGAGTGAAATCGTAGCCAACAGAAAGTAAATTGACAAGAATTGTAAATGACAGAATGTAAATAGGCAGGAAGCTTAAAGAACAAGCAATGTAAATTGCAGAAACTTAAATGACAAGAAATGTAAATTGCAGGAAATGTAAAGGGGATTGGGTGCAGGAGATTTAAAACTTCAATAAGAAAATGTAAAATGCAATCAAGCAAAGAAGTAAAAGATGAAGTAAGTGCAGCAGATTCAAACGGAGATGAAAATTGCTTGAAGAACAAGACAGAAAGAAACTTAGCTCAATTGTAAAATCTAAAAGAGGATTTGAGGATCCAAGAAGAGCAATAAACTCAGGAAGCAAATTTGGATCTCAATTCTCCTTTGCTCAGTCAAAAAATATATTGCAGAAGAAACTGAGGTTTAAAAATAGCAGAGAAGATTAAAACCCAACCCTTAGATCAATTGAGAGGAAGAGTGGAAGATGATTCTCAGAATTTGAATCAATGGAGCTCTTCAACCTCAATTCAAGATCCAAAACAGAAAAGCTAAATTTGCAGAAGAAGAAGATTTAAAACAGCAAATGAATTTTGAATTATGCAGAAAGATTAACAAGAGATCTCAAGGTGGAATTGAAACAGAAGTTCTTCAATTCTCCACCCAAGTTCCAAACCGAAAATGAAAACTAAGAGAGCTTTCTAATGGAGCTGCCCCCTCTGAAATGAGAATGATGCCCTTTATATAGGCTTATTTTACAAAATGAAAATAAAATGAATTGAAATTAAAAACAAATTCAAAAAAATGAAATTCCTAATCTAGCTTCTTTGTGTCATGTTGAGTGGGCTTTTGCTCGCTTTGGATTTGAGGGAGAATGGGTCTTGGATGGCCTTGGTTCAATTTGGTGAGGCATTGAATTTATATGAAATTGAACTTTTGGCCCATGATTATTTGCTCCCAGGAGGCTGCCCTGCCCTTGTGGAGGGCAGGGCAGAAAATGGTGCGTGTTGGTGCTTGCGTGCGTGTTGGGTGCTACAGGATGCTGCCCTGCCCTTGTGGAGGGCAGGGCAAAAATTTTTGGTGCGCCAGATTCTGCCCGTGCGTGCTGCTGGTGCTGCCGAGTGATGCCTGTGCGTGCTGCTGGTGCTGCCGAGCCTTCCCTTGGTGCGCCAGAATGGTGCGCTGGCTGTGCACCACCAAAATGCTGCCCTGCCCTTGTGGAGGGCAGGGCAATGTTTCCTTTGGGGAGTGCCAAGTTCGAATCCCATGGAGTGCATTGCTTGGCTTTTTCTTCTTGCACCTAATTCACGCCTAAGGCTTAGCTTCCTAGAGGTCTTGTGTTCGAAACTTGGTGGAGGAAGTTGTTGCAATTTTTCCTTGAATTTTCATGAAGAAAACATGACATTGCCCTCCAAGAAGGCATTCTGCTCTCCTTGAGGGCAGACTTCCTTGGTTTCCTTGTGTCTCCCTCTTCGAGCCTTGGTGGAAGCATTTTGGTTTATTTTCGCTTGTTTTTTGCCCTTAAAGATGGCTTTCGTTCCTGCCCCAATTGTACGCCAAATATGGATTGCTATATATCGTTGGAAAGCTCTAAATGTCAGATTTCCAACACAACTGGAAGCACATCAATTGGACGTCTGTAGCTCAAGTTATAACCCTTTGAAGTAGGCATGGTCATGCTGTGAGTGGCCAGATTTTAACTTAGCGAAAATTTGCTCCAACCTCACTTTGTTTCATCATGATTCTGCCCTGCCCTTCATTCAATATTTAAGCACAAATCATCAATTTCTTGTATGAAAAAAGCATAAAAAAATAGGTGTATGATGACATGTCATCACAACACCAAACTTAAACCTTGCTTGTCCCCAAGCAAGAAAAGAATCATGCAATAAATATTGACAATCCAAGGTAAGAAGAATAGCAACTCAATGTTCATGGTAAGCTAGTTTTCTATGCATGCTTCAATCACAAAAGAAATGTAAATGATTGATACTTCCATCTAGCTCAATTTATGAAATCTTTTTCTTTTAATTCTTCCTTGAAACAAGCTTTTGAAAAAAAAAATTTTTTTTTAGCTTCTCCTTTTGGGTGCTTTGCCCCATGAGTTAATAACAAAGCTACGACTTCTAAATGCTTTGTTTTCAAGTATTACCACTTGATACATAAGCACCACAAGCATTTAATTAGAGGACTTCATTAAGCTCATCATTTTTTTCTTGACTCTCTAATCATTGATGCTCAGAACCTTGAGCTTTGAGGGAGTGCTTTTGCACTTGAGCCTAGCCTTGACTTCTAAGTGTTTTGTTTTCAAGCATTTGGCTTGATACATAAACACCACAAGCACTTAACAAATAAATTGCCATTGGTACTCAAAGCCTTCAGCTTTCTCATTCTTTCCCTTTTTCTTTTCTTGCTTTAATTGTATTTGCTTCTTCAAGTTTTTCATGATTTTAAAAGATTTCACAAAATGTACTAGATGAAAAACTTCAATTAAATAAAATCCAATGCAATTGAGCAACAATTAATCATACTGGCTTTCCAATACTTGTACGCACATGCTAAATTCTTCTTTAATTCCTTGTTTGTTTATGATCATGATGCTTTTTTTTTGCTTTTGAATTCACAAAGCTCAAGTTGGTAGTTATAATGTCACAACAACATATTTCAAATCAAATTCAAGCTATGCTTAGTCATACCACACATGTATACAGAAAATATAAAGACAATCATACAATTTAAAGTGCTGGAAATAAATGAGGGGAAAAGGAACTTTACAACCTTGTAGTCCATCTTCTCTATTGTTGTCATTTTTCTCCCATTCTTCTCCTTCCCATACCAAATCAGAATGCTTGCTCTTCCTTAAGCAACAATTAGAACAATGGTGGTGGGGTCTAAAATGGATCATGAATGTCTCACACAAAAGGATGTCAGTAGCATATGTGTTTAGGCAAGCAAGATTAAGATAACAATCAAGGCACAGAGAAATAAAAACACTATGATCGCAAACATAAGATGGTGTGCATGATACATTGCATAAAAAAAAATATAAGTGGCACACCAAACTTAGTGTGACACTTTCACTTGGAATTGATGCAAGTATCTTGTAAGGATTGGAACCAAATTTTGTTGCATAGCAACACCAAACTTAGAATACAATCATATGTCAATTTATTTGAATTAAAACTAAACAAAAGAAACTGTTATATGTTAAATACAATCACCAAGCCAAGAATATGTCATGAATAAGGATCTCTTGGTGATATATTAACAAAAACAGTTAAGAAGCAAAATAAGTGGAAGTATTAAAAATAAATAAATAACTAAAGTAAATAGAATAATAAAGTGTCAAACCAAAAGAAAAACAACACTGCAAAGGCCTTATGATTATGCAGACAAGTGGTGTTGCTTAATGAATTGCATAGAGAATTAAGTGGCACACCAAACTTAGAATTTTAGTGTGTCACTTCCATTTTTGATTTGATGCAATCATCCAAAAAGATTGAAAACAAGTTGTTGCAAGACAACACCAAACTTAGAATGTAACCATATGCCCATTTATTGAATTTAAACAAAGCAAAGAACGAAAACAAAGCAGAGAAGAAATGTTACCTACGGTTGGGTTACCTCCCAACAAGTGCTCTTTTAGTGTCATTAGCTTGACATTGTTTTTCCACTTCCTCTTTTACACTCAACATTTGCTTTAATAGCTCTTTCATGGAGGAGGTTTGTTGATCTTCCCAAGCTTTCTTCATCTCCTCTTCATACCTTTCAATCATGGATTCAAGTGTTGAGGTATTTTGGTCCAGGGAAGTTTGTGAGAGTTGTGAGTTGTCATGTGCCCTTGTCATCTCAAGTGGCTTCTGTGAATATGCAAGTTCAGGTTCAAATGTTTCCACCACCTTTTTTTTCTTCACTAAAAATCCACTTGACTCAGTAGCCTCTTCCTCTTGTTTTTCCTCCTTCTTCGTTGCACTCACCAATTGAGCTAGCTGCACTTCCATGATTTTGAGGGAGTTTTCTTGTTCTTTCCAAACTTTCGTTGTCTCCTCTTCATATTTTTTGAACATGGACTCAAGCTTTGAGAACCTTGAGTGGTTCATGGAAGTTTATGTGGGTGGTGAGTTTTGAAAGGGGCTTTCTGTTGAAGTATGGTCAAGTGATGATGTCTTTGGATGAATATCATATGGAGCACTAGAATTCCCTTCCCAGCCACCATTAGAATCATGACTTGCATCATTTTGTGGTGGAGGGAAATATCCCATATGATTTTCTTTCTCATCTTGTGTTTCTGAAGCATTTCTCCATGGATTGGAGTGCTCAGAATCTGTGATTTCTTGGTAATATTCCCAACCACCATTAGAGATTGGTGATGGTGGGTGATATCCCATAAAATTTTGTTTGACCATAAGATGAGTTGAACTCCATTTGTATTTTGTAAACATCAATGAAATTTGAAATTCATGTCATAGATAAAGAATTTCTTAGTGAGGCAATAACTCAAACACCTTGGTTTCAATCTAAAACAGAAAACAAAAATAAAGAAAATACTTGATCTAGACTTCTCACCCACTTAATCATTGTTGATCTAAATCAATCCCCGGCAACGGCGCCAAAAACTTGATGGTGTTTTTGCGGAATTGAAGAGTTAGGCAAGATACTATTGATGGTGTTTTTGCGGAAAAATGAATTTCCAACACACGAATCCAACCGGCAAGTGTACCGGGTTGCATCAAGTAGTAATAACTCACTTAGAGTGAAGTCGATCCCACATGGATTGATGGATCAAGCAATTTTAGTGGGTGATTAGTTTAGTCAAGCTAACATTGAAGTGAAATTGGATGGAATGTAGCCAATAGAAAGTAAATTGACAAGAATTGTAAATGACAGAATGTAAATAGGCAGGAAGCTTAAAGAACAAGCAATGTAAATTGCAGAAACTTAAATGACAAGAAATGTAAATTGCAGGAAATGTAAAGGGGATTGGGTGCAGGAAATTTAAAGGAAAGCAATAAGCAGCAGTTAGAATAATTGCAGAATAATTAAATTGCATGAAAAGTAAAAGGGATTGGGTGCTGGGAATTAAAACTTCAATAAGAAAATGTAAAATGCAATCAAGCAAAGAAGTAAAAGATGAAGTAAGTGCAACAGATTCAAACAGAGATGAAAAATTGCTTGAAGAACAAGACAGAAAGAAACTTAGCTCAATTGTAAAATCTAAAAGAGGATTTGAGGATCCAAGAAGAGCAATGAACTCAGGAAGCAAATTTGGATCTCAATTCTCCTTTGCTCAGTCAGAAAGTATATTACAGAAGAAACTGAGGTTTAAAAATAGCAGAGAATATTAAAACCCAATCCTTAGATCAATTGAGAGGAAGAGTGGAAGATGATTCTCAGAATTTGAATCAATGGAGCTCTTCAACCTCAATTCAAGATCCAAAATAGAAAAGCTAAAGTTGCAGAAGAAGAAGATTTAAAACAGCAAATGAATTTTGAATTATATTTGAATTATGCAGAAAGATTAACAAGAGATCTCAAGGTGGAATTGAAACAGAAGTTCTTCAATTCTCCACCCAAGTTCCAAAACGAAAATGAAAACTAAGAGAGCTTTCTAATGGAGCTGCCCCCTCTGAAATGAGAATGATGCCCTTTATATAGGCTTCTTTTACAAAATGAAAATAAAATGAAATTGAAATTAAAAACAAATTCAAAAAAATGAAATTCCTAATCTAGCTTCTCTGTGTCATGTTAAGTGGGCTTTTGCTTGCTTTGGATTTGAGGGAGAATGGGTCTTGGATGGCCTTGGTTCAATTTGGTGAGGCATTGAATTTATATGAAATTGAACTTTTGGCCCATGATTATTTGCTCCCAGGAGAATTTTGGTTGAATTTTGGCCCATGTTGCTCCCAGGAGGCTGCCCTGCCCTTGTGGAGGGCAGGGCAGAAAATGGTGCGTGTTGGTGCTTGCGTGCGTGTTGGGTGCTGCAGGATGCTGCCCTGCCCTTGTGGAGGGCAGGGCAAAAATTTTTGGTGCGCCAGATTCTGCCCGTGCGTGCTGCTGGTGCTGCCGAGTGATGCCTGTGTGTGCTGCTGGTGCTGCCGAGCCTTCCCTTGGTGCGCCAGAATGGTGCGCTGGCTGTGCACCACCAAAATGCTGCCCTACCCTTGCGGAGGGCAGGGCAATGTTTCCTTTGGGGAGTGCCAAGTTCGAATCCCATGGAGTGCATTGCTTGGCTTTTTCTTCTTGGCACCTAATTCACGCCTAAGGCTTGGCTTCCTAGAGGTCTTGTGTTCGAAACTTGGTGGAGGAAGTTGTTGCAACTTTTCCTTGAATTTTCATGAAGAAAACATGACATTGCCCTCCAAGAGGGCATTCTGCTCTCCTTGAGGGTAGACTTCCTTGGTTTCCTTGTGTCTCCCTCTTCGAGCCTTGGTGGAAGCATTTTGGTTTATTTTCGCTTATTTTTGGCCCTTAAAGATACCTTTCGTTCCTGCCTCAATTGTACGCCAAATATAGATTGCTATATATCGTTGGAAAGCTCTGAATTTCAGCTTTCCAACGCAACTGGAAACACATCAATTGGACGTTTGTAGCTCAAGTTATAACCCTTTGAAGTAGGCATGGTCATGCTGTGAGCGGCCAGATTTTAACTTAGCGAAAATTTGCTCCAACCTCACTTTGTTTCATCATGATTTTGCCCTGCCCTTGGCAAGGGCAGGGCAGTGTGCGTGCTGGTTGTTTTCTTCTTTGATTTGGTCATGGGCCACGCTTTTAAAAGCGTGGCCTAAGGCTCCAAAGTGTACCCCAAAGCTCTTTTTTTCTCCTTTTTTGTGCTTCTTTGCTTCTTTTTCTTCTTATTTCCTACAAGATTTATAAAATTAAAATATCAAGGAAATCTTCCAATTAAGCACAAAAGAATGCAATATTTAAGCACTGATCATCAATTTCTTGTATGAAAAAGCATAGAAAAATAGGTATATGATGACATGTCATCACGGGTATCCTCCCGAAAATGCTAGAGAATCCCCTAAGTAAAAGTGCTAGTAAGTGTTAAAAGTCTAGAAATCTAAGTGTCCAAAAAAAAGTCCCTCTAAGTACAAACTCCTTCTCTATTTATATTAGTCCTAAAACTCCTTCAAAGATCTTCAATTGGGCTAGCAATGTGGGCTTCCTCTTTGTTGAATTCTTGGCTCAATGGAAGAAGTGTTGCTAGACATGGAAGGAGGAGTTCATTCATGATGCTTCTGGCCCAATGGCTTGGCGTTTTTGCCAATAACGCTAGCCTTAATGCACATTGGCAACATGCATTGTGTTTTCCTGGGAGTGAGCTTTGAGACTTGGGCGTTGCTAGCCCAAGTTGTTGCTAACAACTTGTTTTCCTTCTTCTTGACTCTACATTCATGCTTAATGTAGCCCAAAAATTGAGTATCAATCCTCAGAGTGTCTTCTTTCTAATGCACTTAGAATCATCTCAATTGGATTTTTCTAGCTCAAGTTATGCTTCCTCAAAGAGGGTAAGGTCAGGCTGCCAAGTTGTTGCCCAACACGCCCCCTGCTTCTCAAGTTGGCAACGTGCCAAGCCTCCCAAGGCTGAAACATGGGGCTGGCGTTGTCCTCAAACACGCCCCCTTGTTGGCACGGTTGCAACGTGCTCTTGCTCCCCTCCAGGGCTACTTTCTAGCCTTCAACTTTGCTTGTCACATTGCCTTGGAACACGCCTCTAGAAGCTGGCGTTGGCAACGTGCTCGAATGAAGGGTTTGCTTCTCAAAATGGCTTGTCACGTTGCCTTGGGACACGCCTTTGGAGGCTGGCGTTGGCAACGTGCATGCTTCTTCCCCTGGGCCAGTTTTCTTGCCTGGCGTTGCCATTGGACACGCCAATACATCCTCAAGTTGGCAACGTGCTCGAGTGAGTCTCTCCAGGGCTACATCCTAGCTTGGCTTTGCTTGCTACGTTGCCCCCAAACATGCCTTTGGAAGCTGGCGTTGGCAACGTGCCCGAGCCTTCCTCAAGGCTCCAATTTTGTTGCTTGGCATTGTCCTTGAACACGCCTATGTTTCCTGGCGTTGGCAACATGGGTTGAGATCCAAGGCTTGCTGCGTTGCCTTGGAACACGCCAATGAAAAGTGGCGTTGGCAACGTGCTCAATGGGTGGAGATCCAAGGCTTGGTGCCTACCAAGCTTTCCTCCCTGGCGTTGCCTCTAAACACTCCAATGAAATAGCACGTTGGCAACGTGCTCGAGCTTCTTCCCTAGGCAAATTCTTCTAGCTCAACATGGCCTTGAACAACGCCTATATTCCCCACGTTGGCAACGCCCTCGAAGCTCCTTCCTGGCCCAAGTTGGCAACACCCAAATGAGCTTTCCAAGGTTGCTTGGCGTTGCCTTCAAACACTCACCCTTTCTCCAAGTTGGCAACGCCCAAATGAGCTTTCCAAGGTTGCTTGGCGTTGCCTTCAAACACTCACCCTTTCTCCAAGTTGGCAACGCCAACAACTCCTCTTCTTCTTGCCCAATTTGCTTCTTGGCGTTGCTGCCAAGCACTCCAATGTAGCTCCAAGTTAGCAACGTGCATAGTTCTCACAGGAGACCACTTTCTTGCAAGGTTGTTTGTTCTCTTCCTGAAGTAAGGTTCCAATGGCGTTGCCAACTTGAATCCCAAGTTAGCAACGTGCATCTTGTTATTCTTGAAAGAGTTGTTAGCCACTTGCTTGCTTCATTCTTGCTTCAATGCTTTCTTGTTTCATCACCTATCATTAACAAGGGAAATTGCTTCAAAGTCTTACCAATCCATGCAATTAATTTCATGAGATCCATTCATACTCATTCATTTATGTATTCCTTAAATCATTTGCATGAATTTGGCTACAATTAACATGGTCCTTGGTGTTCTCATGCATGAAGACAAAACTCATAAAAATACTTGTTTATTTAGAGAAAATGAGTGAAACTAAGCTAAAACCAACTAAACTAACTAGCTAATATAGCAAATATGCAAATGCATCAGCGGTCACCTTCTTCATCGAATCCTGTCAAGGGTAGGCTGGCAGTGCACGGTGCTGGTAATCCTTCTGTGGGTCGGTGGGAGAGATGTCATTTCGTGGTTCATGCGTTGGGTTTGGCGGGTCTGATACATGGAGATGGCTTGAGGACTGCTCCTTGTATTCTTTCATCATGTCGCTAAGACTTGGCAAGTCTTCACAGACGATGCCAATGTACAAGATGTCACTAGTATGGGTTGTATGATGGATTAGGGACCCGTCGGTCGAGGTAATGATGCTGTTAGATCCTTGGTGCAGCAGGGGGTAGTACCTGCAAAGATACTTTGATGCTTAAGTCAAAATGGATCTACGAAGCATAGGTGTGGGTTTAGGAATGTGTAACATACTTGAGGGAGCCTTTGACTCCCTTTATATTGTTTTAGGTTGTTATCTTATTTGTTAAGATAAAAGAAGTGTTTGATTTTGAATCTTGGTTTGGGATTTACGGTTAGTGGGCCAGTTTGGTTCACAATAGTAGCCTGGACTCGGGTAACTGGATCGTAATTATTTTCCATGGGAGTCCCGAGAACCGGGTCCGAAACCATTTTAGATAGAATTTCGACGATATTATTATTATAATATGAGGGATATGTGTTTTTGGATGGATCTTGGGAGGCAAGAAAGAAGAAAGGTGGAATTATAGGGTAGCGGTTATGATGAAGATAATTTAATATATAGATATATTTTGTCAAGTCGAATTTATTATTTACGATTAGTGTACAAGATGTCTCCGGTACGGGTTAAAAGATGGATTGGGAAAGACCAAGAGATCAAAAGTGATCCAAAGACAGTCTCAAAAATGATGTAAAGATATGAATACAATAGTAAAAGGTGCTATTTATACTACACTAGTAAACTAGGTTTACAGAAAATGAGTAACTAAGTGTAGATAGTGCATAAATCCACTTCCGGGGCCCACTTGGTGTGTGTTTGGGCTGAGCATTGAAGCTTTCACGTGCATAGGCTCTCTAGGAGATTTGAGTTCCAATATGGAGCAACTAAGGATGGAGCACCAAGAGCATTCCATCATCCTCCATGAAATTAGAGAAGACCAAAGAGCCATGAGGGAGGAGCAACAAAGGCAAGGAAGAGACATTGAGGAGCTCAAGCACTCCATAAGATCTTCAAGAGAAAGAACTAGCCGCCATCACTAAGGTGGACCCGTTCTTTAATTTCCTTGTTCTTATTTTTCTGTTTTTCGATTTTTATGCTTTATGTTTGTCTATGTTTGTGTCTTTATTACATGATCACTAGTGTCTAGTGTCTATGTCTTAAAGCCATGAATAATTCCATGAATCTTTCACCTTTATTAAATGAAAAATGTTCCTAATTACAAAAGAACAAGAAGTACATGAATTTCAAATTTTATCTTGAAATTAGTTTAATTATTTTGATGTGGTGGCAATACTTTTTGTTTTTTGAATGAGTGCTTGAACAGTGCATATTTTTTACAGTAAAGCTTATGAATGTTAAATTTGTTGGCTCTTGAAAGAATGATGAAAAAAAGAGAAATGTTATTGATGATCTGAAAAATCAAAAAATTGATTCTTGAAGCAAGAAAAAGCAGTGAATAACAAAGCTTGCGAAAAAAAAGGTGGCGAAAAAAAAAGTGGCAAAAAAAACAAAGAAAAAGCAAGCAGAAAAAGCCAATAGCCCTTAAAACCAAAAGGCAAGAGTAAAAAGGATCCAAGGCTTTGAGCATTAATGGATAGGAGGGCCCAAAGGAATAAAATCCTTGCCTAAGCGGCTAAATCAAGCTGTCTCTAACCATGTGCTTGTGGCATGAAGGTCCAAGTGAAAAGCTTGAGACTGAGTGGTTAAAGTCGTGATCTAAAGCAAAAAGAGTGTGCTTAAGAGCTCTGGACACCTCTAACTGGGGACTTTAGCAAAGCTGAGTCACAATCTAAAAGGGTTCACCCAGTTATGTGTCTGTGGCATTTATGTATCCGGTCGTAATACTGGAAAACAAAGTGCTTAGGATCACGGGCAAGACTCATAAAGTAGTTGTGTTCAAGAATCAACATACTGAACTAGGAGAATCAATAACACTATCTAAATTCTAAGTTCCTAATGAATGCCAATCATTTTGAACTTCAAAGGATAAAGTGAGATGCCAAAACTGTTCAGAGGCAAAAAGCTACTAGCCCCGCTCGTCTAATTGGGACTAAGTCTCGTTGATATTTTGAGATTTATTGTATATTCTCTTCTTTTTATCCTATTTTGTTTTCAATTGCTTGGGGACAAGCAACAATTTAAGTTTGGTGTTGTGATGAGCGGATAATTTATACACTTTTTGGCATTGTTTCTACATAGTTTTTAGTATGTTTTAGTTAGTTTTTATTATATTTTTATTAGTTTCTATGCAAAATTCACATTTCTAGACTTTACTATGAGTTTGTGTGTTTTTCTGTGATTTCAGGTATTTTCTGGCTGAAATTGAGGGACCTGAGCAAAAATCTGATTCAGAGGCTGAGAAAGGACTGAAGATGCTGTTGGATTCTGACCTCTCTGCACTCGAGGTGGATTTCCCGGAGCTACAGAAGCCCAATTGGCGCGCTCTCATTTGCGTTGGAAAGTAAACATCTTGGGCTTTCTAGCAATATATAATAGTCCATACTTTGCCCGATATTTGATGGCTCAAACTGGTGTCCAAACGCCCACCAGAGACCCTTTTCTGGCGTAAAGAACTGGCACCAAAGCTAAAGTTAAACGCACAAACTGGCACCAAAACTGGCATTTAAACTCCAAGAAGAGCCTATGCACGTGAAAGCTTCAATGCTCAGTCCAAACACACACCAAGTGGGCCTCGAAAGTGGATTTCTACACTATCTACACTTAGTTACTCATTTTCTGTAAACCTAGTTTACTAGTTTAGTATAAATAGCACCTTTTACTATTGTATTCATATCTTTAGATCATTTTTGAGACTGTCTTTGGATCACTTTTGATCTCTTGATCACGTTTTGGGGGCTGGCCATTCGGCCATGCCTGGACCTTCATCACTTATGTATTTTCAACGGTGGAGTTTCTACACCTCATAGATTAAGGTGTGGAGCTCTGCTGTTCCTCATGAATTAATGCAAGTGTTATTGTCTTTCTATTCAATTCACGCCTACTTCTCCTCCAAGATATACTCTCGTACTTAATTCAGTTAAGTTAGAATTAAGGGGTGACCCGTGACAATCACCCAATCTTCGTTACTCACTTAGCCAAGATCCGCATGCCTGACAACTACAAAGCGGTCTACATGATGTTCAACGTAGTCATTGGACGACAGCTGGAGTATACTCTCTTTGGTCTCTGACCCACGGATCTGAATCACCTCTCCTGACAACAGAGCATTCGAATCCATGACGTTAGAACCTTCGTGGTATAAGCTAGAATCATTTGGCAGCATTCTTGAGATCCGAAACGTTTAAACCTTGTCTGTGGTATTCCGAGTAGGATCTGGGATGGGATGATTGTGATGAGCTTCAAACTCGTGACTGTTGGGCGTAATGACAGTGTGCAAAAGGATCAATAGATCTTATTTCGACACGATCAAGAACCGACAGCTGATTAGCCATGCGAGAAACCGTAGCGGACATGTTTTCACTGAGAAGATGGATGGTAGCCATTCACAATAGTGATCCACCAACATACAGCTTGCCATGGAAGGGAGTACGCAAGATTGGATGAGGACAATAGGAAAGCAGAGGCTCAGAGGGAACAAAGGCCAAAGCATCTCCATATGCTTATCTGAAATTCTCACCAATGAATTGCATAAGTATCTCTATCCTATTTTATGTTTTATTTTTGTTTTTTATTATCAAAACCTTATAACTATTTGAATCAACCTAACTAAGATTTACAAGATGACCGTAGCTTGCTTCAAGCCGACAATCTCCGTGGGATCGATCCTTACTCACGTAAGGTATTACTTGGACGACCCAGTGCACTTGCTGGTCAACTGTGCGTAGTTGTGAGAAAAGTGTGAACTCACGATTTTGTGTACTAATCCCCGGACCGCTATTTTTTGTTATTTGGATACCTGTTTTGTTTTTTGGATATCTGTTTCTCAGGCCTTGGGGGTGATCAGTTTCCCAGTGCTGGCCGTGTTTTTATTCAGTGTTTAAGGGGGAATATAAGAAAAGTATTAATAATTTGATGGAATTTTATTGATGTTTGGACCTCGTTAAACCCTCCGTTTATGGCGGGAAAGTGTACCCGAGATTGACACTTATGCGAAATTAAAAAATTAAAGCAAAAAAGAAAGCAAAGCAAAAGGAAAACAAGGTAAGAGATGACTTAAAGGGTCGACCTATGTATAGTATCGTCGTAGGTTGGTGGCGTTCTAAGTCCTCGGGATCTCGTCACCGCTAAGTCGTTCAAGCTTGTATGCTTCCTTCCCAATTGCAACCTTGATTCTGTACGGGCCCTCCCAGTTAGGGGTGAGTTTCCCTTCCCCTGGGGCTAGGGCGCCGATGTCGTTTTGTCGTAGGACGAGGTCGTCGGGTACAAATTCTCGTCGGATCACGCCGTGGTTGTACCTTAGGCTGATTCTTTGTTTAAGGGCTAGCTCTCTGATGTGGGCTATGCTTCTCACCTCGTCTGTGGGATCTCATTCCACTTCTTCGTCGTTACCCCCAATCGTTCTTCTTGGGCTCGGGTCTCCTATCTCTACCGAGATAATAGCTTCAACGCCATGTGTTAGGCGGAAGGGGGTTTCCCTAGTGGCTGTTTAGGGGGTTGTTCGATACAACCACAAGACTGATCCGAGTTCGTTGGCCCATAGTCCTTTGGCTTCGCCGAGCCGTTTCTTGAGTCCCTTGACGATTATTTTGTCTGCGGACTCCACCTGTCCGTTTGTTTAGGGGTGCTCTACCGAGCTGAAATGGTAGGATACGTGCAGGCCTTCTAGGAATTCTCAGAATTTTTTGTCGGTAAATTGGGTTCCGTTGTCCGAGATTACAATCTCGGGGATCCCGAACCGGGTTATGATATATTGCCGGAGAAATTTTTGGCATTGGGCTGCCATGATGGAGGCTAGGGATTCGGTCTCGATCCATTTAGTGTAATAATCTATGGCGACGATGAGGTATCGGAGTTGTCCGGGTGCGGCATCTACTAGTCCGTCGATGTTTGGTAGAGGAAAGGCGTCCTTTGGACAAGCTTTATTCAGGTCTGTGTAGTCGACGCATATTCGCTACTTCCCGTT
>NC_029773.3:34990099-34995035 GCF_000817695.3 Arachis duranensis | reverse complement strand
ATAAAGTTTGCTTCGAGTAGGGCTTTAACTTATTTTTTTACCTCGGCTGCTCGGTCCGGGGACATTTTCCGTCTTCTTTGTGCCATGGGTTTGGCTTTGGGATCTATGGCTAGCAGGTGGGACATTAGGTCGAGGTTTATTCTGTCGGCCGGTGTGAATGCAAATAGGTCTCTGTTTTGTTTTAGGAGTTGGGAGAGGTTATCTTTTAGGTCGTACGTGAGGTTCCTATTGATAAAAGTGTACTCGTCTTTGGTTTGCCCTATTTGTAGTTTTTCCATGTCTTGTCGGGCATCCAGGTCGGCTAAGAATATGCCAGCTGTGTCGCGAGACTTCTTCCTTAGAGCTATGCTGGTGTTATCGCACTCTGCTACAATTTCCCGATCTCCGTGGATGGTACCAATGGAGCCGTCTTCTGTTGTAAACTTCATAAGGAGGTATTTGGTGAAGATGACTCTGGGCTTTCCCTGGGGGGTTGCTGATAAACCACTATTTTATGGTTTATCTTGTGCTCAATTGAGTGGTTTTTATCAACTCTTTACCCACTCATATGATTTGCATGTTTTATATTTTCCTTTCTAATTCTGTGCTATGATTGAAAACATGCTTCTTTGGCTTTTATTTCCTTTTATTTAATCCTCTCTTATTACCATTAGATGCCTTGATATGTGTGTTAAGTTATTTCATGAATTACAGGGCAGGAATGACTTAGAAGATGAAAATGAAGCATGCAAAAGTGGAAGGAATACAAGAAGTTGAAGGAACTGCAAAGCTATCAGCCTGACCCTCTCGCACTAAAATGATCATAACTTGAGTGACAGAAATCCAAATGATTCGGTTCTACTTGCTTTGGAAAGCTAACATCCGGGGCTTCGATTTGATATATAATTCGCCATAGTGGCTGTTCCGAGGGTTTACCTGAAACGTGTAGCTCGGTCGTCTGGAGAAGCCCGAGGTGGGGGGTTTGGTGACCCGAGCTTGATATGCAGAATGATTGGTGGTTGTACCTGCAATGACACTCCGATACTTAAGTTAGCATGGGTTCAAGCAGATATGTGTAGATGTGGAATGAATGCCATACCTGGGTGCTCCAGTGTATTTATAGTAGTTGGCCGTGATCTTCCCTGGATAAGATATTCTTATCTTATCTTATCTTTGGGAGTTTTATCTCTATCTTTGTGGAACCGCCTTTTCTAGGCCTTTTCGGCCTTTAGGTTTGGGCTGCGTTCCTTTTGATGGGCCTTCCTTGCTCTTTGTCCGAGGTCCGACCTTTAGGTGTGAGCTTTAGGACAAGGTCGGACCTCTTTACGGATTTGCTGAGTTGGAGGACCCCGGTCAGGGTATGAACAGTGCCCCTGCCCGAGTTCGTCCTTTTTGGGAGGTCGTGCTCGGGCATAGTAGTTTTTCAAAATTCAAAAATGGCCGTTCCTGCATTTATTGCATTTTACCGTTTTTCCTCGATTTTCGTTCGGGCTCTGTGAAGGCTTTATTTATTTGCTCCCTTCCTCTTTTCTGCGTTTTTGTTTTTCACCGCTTCTTCTTTCTCTTTGTTCTGCTTTCCCGAATCTTTCTGTGTGTCTTTCCGGGGTTTCCTCTGTGCCGTCGTTTCGTTCTCCTTGCTTTGGAGCTCTTCGTCTTCGTTTCTTCTTTCAGGTTTGTTCCCATGTTTCTCTTTTCTTGTGATCATATGCTTCTGTTCTTTGTGTGGCTCTTGTTTGTTTCTTTTTCTTTATGCCTGGGTTGCCCCAAAAAGAGGCGCCGCCATTGCTGTTGTTTGTATATGGGGGGGCTCTTTTTTGTTCTCTGGTGTTTTTGTTCCGGGTTGCCCCATTTTCTTCGTGGGGTTTTTATTTCTTGCTTTGCTGAATGGGTTTTCGCTGTCTTCTTTATGTGATTTTTGCTTGCTGTTGTATTTCTTCTTTGTAGGTAAGAATTTTATGTCTCGAAAGGTTCTTCAAGCGATGTCGACTAAAATTCCATGTGGTCTTGATTGGGTAGACCCTCTTCCTCTAAGAGTCCCTTCTGTGGTAGATTCTGAGTATTTAGATAGGTTTCGTAGGCAATGTAGCATATGTGAAGATAGAGAGTCTGAGAGGGATTATGAACTAGTAGCCCCGGATTCCGAGGAGAGAGTGTGCTTCCCGCAGGAAGTTTTGTACCCTGTATGATGAGTCCTTTCATGATTTTAAGAACTTTTATTTCAAGGTCCGGGCTACTGGAGACGTCCGACCTTTCTTTCTAGATGAGAGTGGGGAGCTTTCTTTTCCTCTTTGTTGGCAGGAGAATGTAGTGTCTGCTAAGTATACCCTTGAGAGTCTAGATGAGATGGAGCAGGCTTTTGTGGGTGAGGTAAGCAGTTTATGGGGTCGGGCACCTCACTTGGACACGAAGAAAATGTTGGGAGATCCAAGCCTTCTCCGTTCCGAGTTAGGTAGTTCCCGACCTCTCCGAGATTCATCTTTTTTAGTATTTTGGCTTTGCTTGTTTTGGTGGAATTTCTGTTGTGGTAATCATTTTCTTTTATTTCTGCAGAGATGTCTTCTCAGGCGGATTCCATGAAGTACCTTCGTCGGACGAAGAAGTCTGTGGCTGCTCGAAATATCGAGGCTGGGGAGGCTTCTGCCCGATCTTCCCCGAAGAAGACTACTGTGGGTGTCACTACTCGGTCGAAGACTATTCCGACTCCCCAGTTCCGACCTATAAATCAAGATCCTCCGACCTCTGGACCCGGTAACTCTTCCCCGCCTTCGTCCTCGGGTCCTCCTCCCAAGAAACAGAAGACCTCTCAAGAGCTTGCGGGTTTTAATGACAAGGATTTTGATGCTCTTGGTTGGGTTGAACAGCATATTCTTCCTCAGACTTTTATTTCTACTGATGATGTGTCTATGGAGCACCATTTTCAGTATATGGCGCGAAGCTGTGTCCGGATGGCTAGTCTTCATGCTGCTATTGCCCGGGAGTTCAAGAAATCCCCCCTTGGTGCGACCAGTTCCCGACTTGAGAAGGCTCAGTCTGAGTTCGAGAGGATTAGTGAACTGAAGGCTGCTAGGATTATTGAGCTGGAGGCGTCTTTGGAGAAGGAGAAAGCTAAAGCTACCGCGGCTGTGGCGGCAGCGAATGCATCCGAGGGGATGGCGAAGGCGGCGACGGAGAATTATACTCGGATATATGCCGAGCTTGTGGAGACAAAGGAGAGGTTGCAATCCGCTCAGGATGATTTTTACGAGCTAGAAGGTCATGTGGCCAAGGGTATGGATGCTATGTTTGAAAATTTGAAGGCTCAGGTCCAGGTGCTTGCTCCTGACCTGGATCTGAGCTTATTTAGTACGGATAACGTTGTTGTGGAGGGAAAGATTGTTCCTGCTCCCAACGAGGATGAGGTTCCGGTGTCTGACCCCAAAGTTCCGGTTGCGAACCCGACTTTACCTTTGGCCGGGGATGGATCTGGTGTGGAGGTTTTAAACCGAGATGACGGTGCCGTCAATGCTGTTCCGATTTCTATGTTTCCTCCGCAGCCTTCTGCCGATGTGGAGTCCGGAAAGGATCTTGATTCTCTGTAATCTTTTTATCTTTGGCTTTTTGCCCGGCCTGTGGGCTCTTTTTTTTGGATGGTTTCTGTGAATGCTTTGGACACCTTTTTGCTATTAGCTACTTGTAGTAACTTTTTTAGCTTATTATGCGGTGTTTGTTCGCGTTTTGACTTTTAGTTCCGCTTTATGCTTTTTAGTTGTTTTTGGATAACAACCTTTTAGCCAGCGCTTTTTCTGAAACTTTGTTTTACCCTTTCCTTTGATTTCGTTTTTTCGCTTGTACTTTTTAGTTGTTTTTGTATAGCAACTTTTTAGTAAGCGTTTTCGAAATCTTTGTTTTCGCCGTTTTAAGGCTTCTTTCTCGGATCCGGGCTCTTTCTCGGACCTCGGGAGGGGCGGTCGAGTACTTCCCTTTGTTGGGTCCGACCTTGTCGTTGGTCGGCCTTTTAAGTTATTTTTGTAATCTCTTTTTATTTGGCTTTTTGAGCCTTTTCAGAGTTGCTTTATAACTTCTCACATTAATTTGAACCTCGTCGCTTTATCTTTGCCGACCTTGGGTGGTCTTTTGGCAATGATTTTTTGCGTTTTGCCGAGCATAAATTAATGCGCCTTGGCGGGATACTTTTCAGGATTTGTTTCATCATGAGGGCGAAGTAGGAGAAGGAAAAGAGAAAAATTCGATTAGTATTAAAAAAAAGAAAGAATATTTACAGAATGTTTACCTTTGGCTAGGTCGGGTGCCTTTCTCGACCGGGTGTCTCATTAAAAAACCTTTGCAGGAAAAAGAGTACACCTCGGGTTATATTTTTCTAGATGTAGTATCGTCTTAGATTACAGGCGTGCCAGGCCCTGGGCAACTCGTTGCCTTCTAGGTCGGATACTTTGTAGTAGCCTGTTCCTAAGACTTCTGTTACCTTGTAGGGCCCTTTCCAATTTGCAGCTAGCTTTCCTTCTCCCGACTTTTGTGTTCCAATGTCGTTTCGGATTAGAATCAGGTCGTGAATGGAGAAACTCCGCTTTATTACCTTTTGATTGTATCTGAGGGCCGTTCGCCGTTTTAAGGCTTCTTCTTGGATTCGGGCTCTTTCTCGGACCTCGGGGAGGAGGTCGAGTTCTTCCTTTTGTGCCTGCGGGTTACCTTCTTCGTTGTAGAAGATGACTCTGGGTGACCCTTCATCTATTTCGATAGGAATCATTGCCTCCATCCCGTAAGCTAGTCGGAATGGCGATTCTCCTGTTGTAGAGTGCGGAGTTGTCCGATATGCCCATAGCACCTGGGGGAGCTCCTCGGCCCATGCCCCTTTGGCCTCTTGGAGTCTTCGTTTTAACCCGGCCAAGATGACTTTATTTGCAGCCTCTGCTTGTCCATTGGCTTGTGGGTGCTCGACTGATGTGAATTGCTGTTTGAT
>NC_029773.3:34988178-34988499 GCF_000817695.3 Arachis duranensis | reverse complement strand
AGGTCTGTTTTTTGGAGGATGTGTCTCATGGGTTGGTTTGTCCGGACTTTGATGGTGTGGGCTTGAAAGTAGGGACGGAGCGTCCGAGCTGTGAACACTAGGGCGTAGGCGAATTTTTCTATCTTCTGATAGTTTAATTCGGCCCCTTGTAGTGCCTTGCTTACAAAGTATATGGGGTGTTGTCCTCGGTCATTTTCTCGTATTAACGCTGAAGCGACTGCTCGATTTCCAACCGAGAGGTATAGTACGAGCTCTTCCCATTTTAAAGGTCGGGTTAGGATTGGTGGCTGCCCGAGGAATTCCTTGAATTCTTGAAAGGCT
>NC_029773.3:34977561-34987930 GCF_000817695.3 Arachis duranensis | reverse complement strand
GCCTAAGAACTTTCCGGCTTCTGCGGCGAAGGTGCACTTTGTCGGGTTAAGTCTCATGTTGTGTTTTCTGAGGGTGCTGAAGATACTGGTGAGGTCGGTCAGCAAGTTTCTGTCTTCTTGTGTCTTTAACAGCATGTCGTCGACGTACACCTCCAACTATAGTCCGATGTGCTCTGAGAACACTTTGTTCATTAGCCTCTGGTAGGTTGCCCCTGCGTTCTTCAGCCCGAAGGGCATTACTACGTAGCAGTAGTTAGCCCTTGGGGTTATGAACGAGGTCTTTTCTTGGTCGGGTCCGTACATCGGGATTTGATTGTATCCCGAGTATGTGTCCATAAACGAGAGAACTGATAGCTTATGGCACATCAGGTCGGGGCTTATGCCTGGCATATCGGGGGCTTTCCAGGCGAGGAGGTCGGAATTTTCTTTTAAGAGGGTTATGAGTTCCTCTTTTAGGCCCGTTTCGAGGTTTGCTCCTATGTTTGTTATTTTTTCAGGTGTGTTCCCAATCTGGACTTTTTTGGTTTCTCCCTCTGGTTGTGGCCGAAGATCTTCTCGGGATTGAACTCGTCCGAGTTCTATTGTGTTGACTTCTTTCCCTTTTAGGCTCAGGCTTTCGTTGTAGCATCGCCGCGCTAGTTTTTGGTCGCCTTTTAGGGTAGCGATTCCTTTTGCGGTAGGGAACTTCATACAGAGGTATGGGGTCGAGACTATAGCTGCCAGTCTGTTTAGGGTTGGTCGCCCAATGAGGGCATTGTATGCTGAAGTGACGTTGACTATAATGTAGTCGATGCTTAATGTTTTAGATTGCTCGCCTCTTCCAAAGGTAGTGTGTAGCGAGATGTATCCTAAGGGATGGATCGGAGTATCTAAACAGGTCGGTGGGATAAGCTTTTAGTTCTTTTTCTTCAAGTCCGAGTTTGTTGAAGGCCGTTTTGAACAGGATATCCGCTGAGCTTCCCTGGTCAATCAGGGTTCGATGTAAATTGGCGTTTGCTAGGATAATGGTGATTACGATTGGATCGTCGTGTCCGGGAATTATCCCTTGAGCATCTTCTCGGGTAAATGAGATAATAGGTAATTCGGGCAGGGGAGTATCTTCTCGGACATGATAGACTTCTTTGAGGTGTCTTTTTCGCGAGGATCTAGATGTTCCTCCGCCTACAAAACCTCCATTTATCATGTGAACGTGCCTTTCAGGGGTTCGCGGGGTTTGCTCAGCCCGATCTTCGTTATCTCCCCTCTTTCTCTTTTTGGTCTCTTCTCCCTTCTCTGCTATGTATCTGTCGAGTTTTCCTTCTCTGGCTAGCTTTTCTATAACATTTTTTAGGTCGTAGCAGTCGTTAGTAGAATGACCATAGAGCCTGTGATATTCACAGTATTCGGACCGATCTCTCCCTGCTCTCTTGTGTTTTAGTGGTCGAGGTGGTGGGATCTTTTCAGTGTGGCATACTTCTCTGTAGATGTCTACCAAGGAGACTCGGAGGGGGGTGTAACTGTGGTACTTCCGTGGCTTGTCCGAGTTGGGTTCTTCTTTCTTCTTCTGTTCCCGATCTCGATCTCGGAGTGGGTAGGTTGATTCCTTCCTAGAAGAGTCTCTTAGCTGGGAGGTTTCCTCCATGTTGATATATTTTCCTGCCCGCTCCTGCACCTCGTATAGGGAGGTCGGGTATCGTTTGGATAGGGATTGGCTAAACGGTCCCTCTTTTAGGCCGTTTGCTAGTCCCATGATGGCTGCTTCAGTGGGCAAGTGTTGTATGTCCAGGCAGGCTTTGTTGAATCGCTCCATGTATTCTCGGAGAGTTTCTTGGTTACCTTGTTTGATCCCGAGTAGACTGGGGGCATGTTTTGTCTTGTCCTTTTGAATAGAGAATCTTGTTAGGAATTTTTTGGTTAGGTCTTCGAAGCTGGTGATTGATCTTGGTGGCAGGTTGTCGAACCACTTCATGGCTGACTTGGTGAGAGTGGTGGGGAAGGCTTTGCACCGAATCGCGTCGGAGGCGTCGACTAGGTACATTCGGCTTCTGAAGTTGCTGAGGTGATGACTTGGATCGGTGATGCCGTCGTAGAGGTCCATATCGGGTGGTTTGAAGTTTCGCGGGACCTTCTCCTTCATGATCTCTTGCGTGAAGGGATCGTGGTTGCCCTCGGTGGTGGTGCCGCGTTCTGTCCGGTCTCTTAGGTTGGCCTCTATTTTCCGCAGTTTTTCTTCTAATTCTCTGCGCTTTCGAGCTTCCCTTTTCAGATCTTGTTCAGTTTCTTTCTGCTTTTTTATGTCTTCTTCGAGTTGTTTTAGTCGGTCTTGTTGTGCTCAGACTGCTTCTAGAATTTCCGAGCTCTTTTCTTTTTCGGGATTTCGTGGATCTTTGTTTGGGAGTGACATCTTTGGGCGATTCTGTTTGTTTCCTTGGGAGTGATGTTTTTGGGCGATTCTGTTTGTTTCCTCCTGGAGTGCGTGGTGATAGAGGGCTGTCCGGTCGTTCTCCGGTGTCAATTTCGTCCTCTTGTTCAGATGCAGCGTGGTCATTGTTGAGAGGGTCGTCCGCCATGGTAGAGGGATGACTTCCAGGTCCCCGGCAACGGCGCCAATGTTCCGAGGGTTTACCTGAAACGTGTAGCTCGGTCGTCTGGAGAAGCCCGAGGTGGGGGGTTTGGTGACCCGAGCTTGATATGCAGAATGATTGGTGGTTGTACCTGCAATGACACTCCGATGCTTAAGTTAGCATGGGTTCAAGCAGATATGTGTAGATGTGGAATGAATGCCATACCTGGGTGCTCCAGTGTATTTATAGTAGTTGGCCGTGATCTTCCCTGGATAAGATATTCTTATCTTATCTTATCTTTGGGAGTTTTATCTCTATCTTTGTGGAACCACCTTTTCTAGGCCTTTTCGGCCTTTAGGTTTGGGCTACGTTCCTTTTGATGGGCCTTCCTTGCTCTTTGTCCGAGGTCCGACCTTTAGGTGTGAGCTTTAGGACAAGGTCGGACCTCTTTACGGATTTGCCGAGCTGGAGGACCCCGGTCAGGGTATGAACAGTGGCCATACAGATAGGTGATGCGAACGCGCGCTCCACGCGGACGCGTCGCATCTGCAAATCTCATTCCACGCAAATGCATGGATGACGCCTCCGCGTCACTTTGACGCGACCTGTACGGACCAGATTTCACAATCAGCGATTTCTGGGCTGTTTTTTACCCAGTTTTCGGCCCAGAGAATACAAATTAGAGGCTATAAAGTGGGGGAATGCATGCATTCATAATCAAGCTTTCATAATTCATAATTTTTAGTTTAGATGTAGTTTTTAGAGAGGTTCTCTCCTCTCTCTTAGGATTTAGGATTAGGATTCCTCTTAAAGGATTTAGGATTTATTATTATTTCAACTTACAATTTCTTTTGAGCTCCAGGTTCAATTTTCCTTTATTTTGACCTCTCTTCTACTTTGAGATACTTTAATGCTTTTATTTATGTTTGATTTATGTTTCCCAATTGGCTTATGAATATTTTCCATGTTAGATTTGACTGCTTTGAATGAATGTTATTTGAGGTATTCCAGATATTTATGATTCTTATTTAGTTTTTTATATTATTGGCTTTAATTGATTAACTGGAAGCTCTTGAGTTATCAACTATTCATGATTGATTGTTATGTTGGCTAATTAACTGGAATTTCACTAACTCTAGTCTTTCCTTAGGAGTTGGCTAAGACTTGGGAAATCTAACCAATTGGTTCACTTGACTTTCCCTTGCTTACGCAAAGGTTAACTAAATGGGATTAACTTCCATTCTTATAGGAGTAACTAGGATAGGACTTCCGAATTTTCATATCTTGCCAAGAGTTTATTTTACAGTCAATTATTTATTTTATTTGTCACCTAATTTACTTGTTCCTCACTTTCAAAACCCCCAATTTACAAAACTCATAACCAATAATAAGAACACACCTCCCTGCAATTCCTTGAGAAGACGACCCGAGGTTTAAATACTTCGGTTATCAATTTATTTAGGGGTTTGTTACTTGTGACAACCAAAACGTTTGTAAGAAAGGTTGATTGCTTGGTTTAGTAACTATAATTACAACGAGAGTTTACTATAACTTCTAAACCGTCAATCTTCAGTTCTTCAGTTGCCTTTGTGTTCTCAGGTTGCATCCTTCTCTTTTTGGTGACCTGTCCCTTTCGACGTGTTTTGGTTCTCTGATGATTTTGACGAACTCGGGGAGCTTGCCGTCTGTTATAGCTTGTTTGAGGGTGTCTTTTAGGTCAAAACAGTCTTGTGTCCTGTGCCTGTAACCTCGATGGCAGTCACAGTATAGGGTTTTGTTGCCGCCGGTTCTTTCCTTGAGTTATCGGGCTTTCGGGATGATGCCTTGATCTGCTATTTGGTGGTATATCTCGGTGATCGGGACCGTTACGGGTGTGTAGTTAGAGAATTTGATGATTCTGGGTGGTCAGTTTGTGTTTGCTGGCTTGGGATGGTCCTTCTGACTTTCTCTGGATGGGGGGTTATGCCGAGGCGCCGAGTTACCGTGTTGGGTGTTGCCGTGTTGCCGCTTATTGGCGGCTACGACTTGGCTAACTTCCTGGTCGTTTATGTAGTCCCTGGCGACGCTTTGGATCTCGTGCATGGTCCATACTGGTTTGGTAGTACGGTGTTTACAGAAGTCCTCATTCATGAGCCCGTTGGTTAGGCAGAGGCTTGCGATGGAATTCGTGAGTCCGTCGACTGTTAGGCATTCGTCATTGAAGCGGTCGAGGTATTTTCTTGTGGACTCGTCTTGTTTCTGCGTGATTCCTAATAGGCTGATAGGGTGTTTGGCTTTAGTGATTCTGGTGGTGAATTGGGCCATGAACTTCCGCGAGATGTCGTGGAATCCAGTTATAGACCCGTTGGAGAGGGCGTTGAACCATTTGATCGGTAGCCCAGCTAGGGTTATCGGGAAAGCTCTGCATCGGACTGCGTCGGTGGCGCCTTCTAGGTTCATTCTGGCCTCGAAGGCCGTCAAGTGCTCCTGGGGGTCTTTGGTTCCGTCGTATTTCATATCCGTGGGTTTATCAAAACCATTAGGGAGTTTTGCTCTTAAGATTCTTTCAATAAAAGGAGCAGCTCCCATTATTATGTGGTCGTTTCTCATGCGCTTGGTTTCTTGGTGTCGTCGGTCTTCATCCGTGTCGTGCTGATGATCTGGGTCGCGGGAGGTGCTGCAGTTGTGCCTTTTGCTGTGTCTCTGTTCTGGAGACCTTCCGTGTCTGGGGTTACGCGAGATGCTTCGATAGCTTCTCCTGGTATGTCGCCGTTCTGGCGATCTGCCGTGGTGGGATTTTGATCTGGAGGTTGCGTGACTTCTGTTTTCGGCGTTGTGTTTTTCCTTGGTAACAACTCTGCCTTCAAGTTCTTGAACTCGGAAGCAGAGATTTTGGATTATTTGGGCTACTTTGTCCCCCGTGTTCTCGGGATGTCGTGCTTCGACGATGACTGGCCCGTTTTCATTGTTATGGATGGTGCTTGCTATCCTTCCGTGGGGTGCAGCTTCTTGGCGCTCGGGTGTTGGATTTCTTGTTCGGGAGTTATCTTGGTGGCTTATGGAGTGCTCTTCAAGTTCGTCCGCCATTCCGACTTAACCGGCATAAGTTCTCCACAGACGGCGCCAATGTACAAAATGTCTTCGATACGGGTTGAGAGATAGATCGAGAACTTGCGGGTCGAGGCAGGTGCCGAATTACTTGACTGGAGCGATGAGGGGGGAAGTACCTGCAAAGACACTCCGACGCTCAAGTCAGAATGGATCTAAGAGGTTGAAGGTGTGAGGAATGAGTGAATACCTGGAGGGACCTAGGTCCTCTATTTATAGGTGATGGTGAATATCTTATCTTATTTGGCTAAGATAAGGGAGACATTTAGCTCAGTTGGTTAGGAGCTTTAGTGGGCCGGTTTCGGGCCTTCTAGAAAGGTGAAGCGGGTTAGACCCGGATAACCGGACTCGAAAACCGTTCCGAGTGTAGAATCTGTGGGCCGAATCCATAACAATTAGTTTACGTTTTTGCATGTAATTCCTTTGGCAATCTTTTCTTTTTTATAAAAATAATAGTTGTTCATGCTTCAAACCACAAATGGAAAGCGAGAATACAAATAATTCACAATATTGTTGTAAAATAAAGGATATATAAAATAAAGATGTATAAATAGAAGACTCTATTATTAATATAATTAGCTCAATAATTTTTATATATATATAATAATATTATATGTTGTATTGTGTATATATATACAAAGATAAGAAAAAGTATTAAAAATAAAGAGAGAGAGATTTGCATTTGATACTTTATTATCTCAATATAATAAAGATAGTTAATATTGCTATTAATATTATATGTAAAGAGTAATAGAAAATAGAATTTAAAATACTTATAAAATAAAAGAAGAGAAATAATTGTAATAGAAATATAAGGAGAAGAGTATTTGATTGTAACATAAAGAGGGAATAGATTTCTTATTACTTATCACAATATAATAGAAACTTATATATTTACTACTTTTATATATTAGAAGCGTATTAAGGGTAGGAGAAAGTATAAAGAGAGGAAGAGGATTTTTTATTGCTGTATCTCAAGACTCGTACAACACCCCCTATTTATACATGCATGGAGTCTTTATTTTCAACATGCATTTAATCTTCAATCTCTTTTGAAAATATAAGTTTTACATGGGAATGGGCATCCACGTTGCTTGTTCTTATCACAACAGTATGGACCAATTTTAGATTTCTTTTTACATGTTTGTATATGCTACTATTAGGTGAAGTTTGTGTGGCCCAATTTTAGATTCTTTTTACATTTTAGCAGAATGCGGATTAAACTTATATCTAGTGGAGTCCGATACAAACAAATTTATTGCTAATTTTAGTATAAAATATTTATATTATAGAGTAAACTGTGAATATATATTTTTTTTTTTGTGTATGTCTTTTGTTGAGATTTTATTTTTTATTTGTCTAACTTATAATAAATTTTACTTTATTGTATCAAGTTTTTTTAAAAAAAATTAAAACAGTACATAACTTTAGGTTATTTTAGGAGTTAAACTCTAAAATGGTCTTTGGGATTGGCGTCGTGCACTAAAATCGTCTCTAAAATTTCAATTGCACCAATTACGTCTCTGAAATTAAAAAAATGCACCATGCTAATCTCCGACCAATTTTTCATTAATGGCGTGATGACATGGCATGATGACGTGGGTTGTTAGTGACATGTGTCCCTCCATAATTTGGCCACGTGTAATGGTATGATGATGTGTTAACCAGTGACACGTGACATGCTGACGTTGATGGTTGTACCACGTGTCACAGTACTATTTGGTCACGTGTCTGTTTGTGTCACGTGTCGCAACAGTATTTGTTCACGTGTCATCCATTATGTCATCATTATAGATGCACCAAATTAGTCCCTCACTTTGCGTTAAGTGACTCATTTTAGTCCCTGAAATTCAATGTTGTGCACCAAATTAGTCCCTTCACCAGTTTTTTTTCCTTTTTTTCAATAAATTCAAAATTCTTAATATCTTTAAATTCATTAGTTTCAATTCTATTTTTTAACATGTTATTTAAATACAAGTGTTTCTATAAAATATTTTTTTATTGCGAGTACCCCCTAACCGCTGTCTTAGAGTTGACGTGAAGATATTTCAAGCACCCCACTACCACCTCCGACTTCTTTCATCTAGACTGAAGAGGTCGGAGATGATAACGAGGGTGCTTGAAGTGCCTTCAGTCTATCCCATTACACACAATGAAAACGTGTATTTCATAAGAATCGAAAAAAATGTATTTTAATTCTTGATTTCTTGTTAAAAACATATTTTTTAATGAAAAAATATGTCTAATCAATCATATAATTCTTTTTTATAATAACATACTTATGGATTACAAAATTATCAATGTTAAATTATTATAGAAAAAATTATATAATTAAAACTAAAATCTTAAAAATTTTGATAAAAACACTTGTATTTAAACGATATGTAAAAAAAAAAATTGAAATTAGTGCATCCAAGATATTGAAAATTTTAAATTTTTAGAAAAATGAGAAAAAAATTACAAAACTGGTGAATGGACTAGTTTGATGCACGGCATTCAATTTCAGAGACTAAAAGAAGTCACTTAATACAAAGTAAGGAACTAATTTGGTGCATCTACAATGATGACATAATAGATGACACGTGGACGAATATTGTTGTGACACATGGCACAAATAAACACGTGGCCAAATAGTAATGTGACACGTGGCACAACCATTTACGTCAGCATGTCACCTGTCACTGGTCAACACACATATCATTGCACATGACCAAATCATGAAGTGACAAGTGTCACAAACAGCCCACGTCATCATGCCATGTCATCATGTCGTTAACGAAAAATTAGCCAGAGACTAACGTAGTGCATTTTTGTCAATCTCAGACGTAATTAGTACAACTAAAATTTTAGGAACGATTTTAGTGGACAACGCTAATCTCAGGAACCATTTTAAAATTTAACTCTTATTTTAGGCTATCCAAATCCAGTCTAATAAAATATATTTTGGATCCGAGTAGAATTTTGTGTCGAATTAGCTTTAAACATTTCTAATATATATTATATCAAGTTATCAAATTTTGTAAAACATATAAAATTATCTAATGAAATTTATACAATTTGTGATGCACGGATACTTATACGACACGATATGGGACACGCTGACACGCGAATTTTAAAATCTTATAAGACACGGGACACGCACACATATAAAATATAAAGTATTTTTTAGATAAATCATAATGATATTTTGATATTTTATTAATATTAAAATATAAATTAATTTTTTTAACTATTTTTAATGTCTTATTTTAATTACATCAAGTATTTAAAATATTTTTTGTTTTAATAAATAATAGCATATATTATATCTAAATTTATTTCAAGAATATATGTTAAGAATAAGATTTGACATACTGACACGTTATGGTATTTAAGTGTATTTAAATGTGTCTGAAGAAGAATTTTTTATTTTTTATTGAGACACGGTTGAACGCAGCAAACATGCGTGACAGCCAAATATCAATAAATATTGTATCTAAAATATATCCAATACGCGAATACGATAACTCAACAAAGCGTTTGTGTTTTATAGCATACAATCATCTTAAATTTCCTTTCTTTATAGGACTGAATATTATTAGGAATTAAATCAACTTAATGCTTGTTGCAAAAATTAGATAGATCTCCTTTAAAAAAAAATAATAGACTTCCCAGAATTGATAGGCATATAATAGATAGAAACAGAAAAGGGAGGGGTTAGCGAATATTGAAACATGCGCAAAATCTAGACTTAAAATTATTTTAGTAATTCTATAATGAGTAGTACTATGGTATATTTAGGGCTAATTTTATTTTGTTATAAAAGTAGGAGTGATGATATATTTTAACATTGTAATTTTAGAACGACCCGAGGTTTGAATACTTCGGTTTATAAATTTTAGGGGTTTGTTTTAGTGACAAACAACTTTTTGTACGAAAGGATTATTGCTTGGTTTAGAAACTATACTTCGACGAGATTTTATTTGAGAAATTCTAAACCGTCAAAAAATCAATTCGTCAGCCGTATAAATAGGCTGTTACCACATCCATTAAATGCATATGCAGTTTATGATATGCAGATAAATTGACCAAAAAAACGCAATGTTATCGCATCTACTACATGGGAATATGTTTCTTTATAATCTATATCGAGCCTCTGTGAAAAATCTTGTGCTACAAGTCGAGCTTTGTAGCGTACAACTTCATTTTTCTCATTTCGTTTTCTCACAAATACCCATCGATATCCAATAGGTTTTACATCTTCTGGTGTACGGACTACAGATCCAAAGATTTCACGTTTTGCAAGTGAGTCTAATTCAGCCTTCATGGCTGCTTCCCATTTTGGCCAATCATTTCTTTGTCGACAGCTTCCCATTTTGGCCAATCATTTCTTTGTCGACATTCTTCGACTGATCTTGGCTCAAGATCCTTACTTTCATGCATGATACCTGATGCCACATTATATGCAAATATTTCATTGACAATTGTCTTATTTCGGTCCCATTTTTCTCCTGTAAAGACATAATTTATCGAGATCTCGTCATTTTCACAATTTTCAGGTACCTGAACGTCTTCTGGCGTTATATTAGAATTCTGGACAACTGCCGGTGTCTTTACTATGTCTTTTTCAACAGGAATCATATTTACCTCTTTTCTCTTTCGAGGATTTTTATCTTTGGAACCAACAGGCCTGCCACGCTTCTAGCGTGTATTTGCTTCAGTGGCTATTTGTCCTACTGGGACATCAATTCGAATTGGGG
>NC_029773.3:34951433-34975341 GCF_000817695.3 Arachis duranensis | reverse complement strand
TTTCCACCACAACGGAAACACTTCTCCTCTGTTGATTTATTCTGCCCGATATTTCTTTCTTTATCCTACTTCTGGTAAGATTCTCTCTTTTGAACATAATTCTTTTTCCTTCTATAATTTTTCTTGTTATTAAAAGCTTGCCATTTACCCTTCTAGGGTAATGATTTGCCGCATTTACTTCAGGAAATGGGGCGGCGCCAGCTGGGCGCGCTTCATGATTTTTCAATAACAACTCATTGTTGCATTCGGCAACAAGAAGGCAAGAAATTAACTCAGAATTTTTTTAAACCCTTTCTCTCGATACTGCTGCTGCAGGAGCACATTCGAGGCATGGAAGGTTGAGAAAGTTTTCTCCAACATATCATGATCAGTTATTTTTTCCCCACACAATTTCATTCGTGAGGTGATTCGAAACATTGCAGAATTATATTCATTTATAGATTTAAAATCTTGTAAACGCAAATGCGTCCATTCATATCGGGCCTGAGGAAGTATCACCATTTTCTGATGATTATACCTTTCTTTAAGGTCTTTCCAAAGATCTGCAGGATCTTTTAATGTAAGATATTCATTTTTCAATCCCTCGTCAAGATGACGACGAAGAAAAAACATGGCTTTGGCTTTATCCTTCTGGGATGCATTATTTTCAGCCTTAATGGTATCTCCAAGATCCATTGAATCAAGATGGATTTCAGCATCTAATATCCATGATAAATAATTGTTTCCAGATATATCAAGAGCATTGAATTCAAGATGAGAGAGCTTTATTAATATTATATGTAAAGAGTAATAGAAAATAGAATTTAAAATACTTATAAAATAAAAGAAGAGAAAGAATTGTAATAGAAATATAAGGAGAAGAGTATTTGATTGTAACATAAAGAGGGAATAGATTTCTTATTACTTATCACAATATAATAGAAACTTATATATTTACTACTTTTATATATTAGAAGCGTATTAAGGGTAGGAGAAAGTATAAAGAGAGGAAGAGGATTTTTCATTGCTGTATCTCAAGACTCGTACAACACCCCCTATTTATACATGCATGGGGTCTTTATTTTCAACATGCATTTAATCTTTATTCTCTTTTGAAAATATAAGTTTTACATGGGAATGGGCATCCACGTTGCTTATTCTTATCACAACAAATATTATATATTTTATTTATTTTTTTTGTTTTTAATTGTTTTGATGGATGATGTACAGTACCTTAATACTACTTGGTTATTAGCAATATAAATAGAAACTAACAAAATAAAAACAAACAATTAAAAAAATGAGCTTCCGAGAAAAATGCTTTCAAATGGATGAGTGTCATCTATTTTGGCAAACACCATCTGTTTTTGGGTGCTTTCGTCGCTCATGATAACGTGGGCAAACCCATAATCACTAATCTCTATTCACTCTCTCCCTCCAAGCAGAAAATTGCTGTCGTTAACGTCATGCCATCAATATTAATGGTCTCTCTGCTTGGATCCCTACAAATGCACAACTCTTTTCCCCCTTAGACATTTTTTGTTTGTCATAATTTTTGCTACTGGTCATAGTGGTCGCCGCCACCGTTTCTCGGTTTGGTTTCTGACCCATTACCTATTCTTCACCTAATGGGTCAGCAAACCCACCAAGACTCCTACCCGGGTTCTCTTCCTTCCGCCTTGTCTGTTAATGAAATTCATTACCATCACCATCACCACCATCACCATCACCACTCCCATATTGGAATTGGCCAAATTTCCCAACTTGGGCAAGATTTGGAGGCTTCCAATCTTGACCAAAATCTTGACCCAAACCAATTTGAGCTTCCTGAAAAGGAAGACAATGGCCTACCGTCGCCTTTTATGAAGCTTGAGGGCTTGAGCCAAGATGACATAAGAGAATCTGCCTATGAAATTTTTTTCACGGCATGCCGGTCATCCCCGGGATTTGGTGGTCGGCACGTGCTCTCAATTTATGCCAGCCTCCAAGAGAATGAGGCAAAGGCGAGCCATGTGGTGATGTCTCCAACGAGTAAGGTGAAGCGGGCGCTAGGATTGAAAATGATAAAGAAGTCACCGTCTAGGAGAATGGTGTCTGGTGGCGTTGCTGGAATCGCAGCGTCATCGTCCCCCAAAAACGGATCTAATAGTCCTATGGTGAACCACAATATGCTTCGGCCGCGGCGGCCAATGACATCAGCAGAGATTATGAGACAACAAATGAGAGTGACTGAGCACAATGACTATCGATTGAGGAAAACTTTGACAAGAACCCTCGTTGGCCAAGTATGTAAACATGCATCAACATAACTAACATTAGTAATGTTATCACTTTTTTAAACAATTGTGAAAATTACAAAATTGTTTTTGTTATAGTTTCTAAATAAATGTGATTTAATGAGAAGCTAAGGTAAGGAGTTAGAAAACTTTGAATTAAATCCAACATGTGTAATGATGTTAATTAGAGATAGATTACAGAGTATTTGATTTTCTTTTTGTCTGGTACTTGTGCTGAATTGTCAATAAAGGTATCGTTAAAATTTTTTATTAATTTCAGTTGGAATCTAGTTAATTTGTATTTTGATTATTAATTGAGAATTATTTTATGAAAGTCTATTTTTTAATGTATTTGTTATGTATTTATTGAAACAAAAGTTTTAAATTTTTTACTAATATTGTCCTATTTTTTAAATTTGTTATCCATTTTTTTTTGAAAATGGAAAGTTGGAGTTTTTAATATTGTTGTTATGCATTTATTAAAATAAAATTTAAAAACTTTTACAAATAATAATTTTAATATGCATCTTATTCATTAAGTTAAAACACATAATAGCTAAACCATTTTAATGTTACAAATTGATATTTGACTTGTAACTTCCTTTTAGATTTGTTTAATGCAATTTTAATGTTTTACCTTTTGATTTGATCTCATCTCCCGTAATATTTTTCTTTTTTTTAAGAAACTATCACGAAACAACAAATTCTAAATCTATTTTTGTTTTCTCTTTTGGCAAGAATGCTATATATATTATATACTTAGCACAAAATATTTTTAGGCATTCAACACGATAAAGTAAAGATATTATATTTCTCTTACTCTTTTTCTCTCTCCTCAACATGCATGTTATTTTATTTTTAACAATTGATGGATGAAAAATAACTTGATTCTAGAAACTAGAAAGATCAATTATCTCACAAATAATGAACCCCGTCCCGTAACATTATATATATATATATGTAACCATGTGCATTCTAGTCTCTATTGATTTTAATTTTGTTGTGTATTTTGGTTCATATCATAGTGAATCATAATAATGATCACTAATTATTAGCCTTTTTTTGTTCTTCAAATTTATCCTCATCCCAAAATGGTCTAATTATTTCAAATTATTTAAATAATATAGGCGGGAAAAAGAGCAGACACTATAATTCTCCCTTTAGAACTTTTGCGCCATGTAAAGCCATCAGAGTTCAGTGATTCCACTGAGTACCACATGTGGCAAAGAAGGCAACTCAAGATCCTAGAATTAGGGCTACTCCAACACCCTTCTGTTTATGTAGAAAAGACCAACACATTTGCAATGCGTCTTAGGGATATCATACGCAATAGCGAGTCCAAACCAATAGACATCGGAAAGAATTCAGACACATTAAGAACACTTTCAAATTCAGTTGTATCATTGGCATGGAGAGGCCCCAATGGTGCACCTGCTGATGTTTGCCATTGGGTCGATGGCTTCCCTCTCAACGTTCACCTCTACAATTCTCTTCTTCAAGCCATATTCGATATAAGGGATGAGACTTTGGTTCTCGATGAGGTTGATGAGTTACTTGAACTAATGAAGAAAACATGGCCCATTCTAGGGATAAATAAGGCAATTCACAATGTATGTTTCACTTGGGTACTGTTTCAGCAGTTTGTAGTAACAGGGGAGGTAGAATCTGATCTTCTTTGTGCTTCACATGCTATGTTGGGTGAAGTGAACACTGATGCCAAGAAGGAGAAGGACTCTTTGTATATCAAGTTATTGACATCAGTGATGAGTGCAATGCAGAGTTGGTCGGAGAGGAGGCTACTTAACTACCATAACCATTTCGAGCGAGGGATGCTTAGCCAGATAGAGAACCTCCTTTCTATGGTTTTGTCAGTTTCAAAGGTTTTGGGTGAAGATCAGATCATATCTTATGGAGAAAGAGGGGAGAAGGCTGACAAAACCATAGTGGATATGTCTGGTGATCGGATTGAGTCTTGTATTCGATCTTCCGTGAGAAGCGCATTTCAAAAGGTTTGTATTTAGTCCATGTTATCATGTTGTAATTGTTCTTTCCAGTGTTTTAGCCATTCATTAATATACCATTTGTTTATTTCCTATAAAGATTCTTGAAGAAGTAAATACCAAGACTATTGAGACCGAAATAAAGGCTGATTTAAGTGATATTCTACTTCGTTTGGCTCAAGAGACAGAAGCATTAGCATTGAAGGAAAGGGAAACTTATACTCCAACGCTAAAGAAATGGCTCCCAACGGCTGGTGCAATAGCGGCATTGACGTTGCACGACTGCTACGGGCAATTGTTGAAGCAATATCTAAATGAGGTGAATGCATTAAATTCTGAGACTGTCAGGGTGTTGCTGAGGGCTGGTAAGTTAGAAAAGACTTTGGTCCAAATGATGGTTGAAGGTTCCCTTGAGGGAGAAGAAAAGGCAAAAGCAATAGTAAAAGAGATGATGCTTTATGAAGTTGATACAATCATATGGAACCTATTGAGAAAATGGATACATGAATCGTTGCACAAGGGCAAAGAGGCTTTGCAAAATGCAAAGGAAACAGAGGTAACTTTTGGCTTTATCATTTTGTTCATTAAAAGATTAATTATCGAATTTATTTTTAAAGATTACATGTTTTTTTAGATAATCTTTGATGTGTTTTTTTTATTTTCTTTAATTTCTCCTCTATTATAGACATGGAATCCAAAGTCCAAAGCAGAGCCGATTGCACAATCTGCTGTAGAGCTAGTGAAATTGGCCAAGACTATTATGGAGCAATTTTTCGAGATACCAATTGGAATTACTGAAGATATAGTTCAAGAACTTGCCAATGGACTAGAAAATCTCTTCCAAGACTATATCATGTTTGTTTCAGCATGTGGTAAGCACTTTGAACATACATCAAGCTTAAGGTGTTTATTTTATAGAGTATAATTAATCTGTATCTAAGAAAGGTTTGACGACTTTGTAGAGGTATGATCTTTTCAATTTGCTTGCATTCTAATTTGATAATTAAAAGATAGCTTAATTCTCCGGATGTCCCTACAATTTTCCTTAATTTCTGAATAAGTTTTTATAATTTAAAAATGTTTGTAATTGAGTCCTCGAATTTTCATTCAATTTAAAAACGCTTTTGCTTTCCAGGTACAAAACAAAGCTATGTTCCCGTGATTCCCTCACTGACAAGATGCAACCGAAATTCAAAGTTGAGTATGTTCTTGAAGAAAGGATGTCAATGCGGTGGTGGTGGTTCATCGGAGGCAGATCACATAAGTAATGTAACAAAAGAAGGTCATAATCCTAGGCCATCCACTAGTCGTGGCACACAACGCCTCTACATTCGTCTCAACACCTTATTCTATCTCCTGACCCATATCAACTCCCTTGAGAAAACACTCTCTCAAAACCCTGTTGTACTTCCTTCAACTCGCCATCCTTATGGAAACCGTCGCAGGAGTTACAACAATGGTTCTTATTTCGAGAAAGTACTTTCCTCCCTTCCAACAGCATGCCAATATGTGGCAGAAGTGGCTGCCTACCGTCTCATATTCCTTGACTCCGACTCAGTTTTCTATGAGAGCCTCTATGTTGGCGATGCAGCCAATGCTAGGATTAGGCCTGCATTGAGAACCTTGAAGCAAAACATCACACTGATGACCACGCTTCTAACAGATAAAGCTCAATCATTAGCATTGAAAGAAGTCATGAAGGCATCCTTCGAAGCATTCCTAATGGTCTTGCTTGCTGGTGGGAACTCAAGGGCATTTACTAAATCAGATTACCACATTGTGAGCGAGGATTTTGAGAGCTTGAATCGTGTTTTCTGCTTGTGTGGAGAAGGACTAATAGCAGAAAGTGTGATGGACACAGAGGCTGCAATAGTTGAAGGTATTATAGCATTGATGGGCCAAAGTACTGAGCAATTAATTGATGATTTCAATATTGCATCATGTGAAACAAGTGTGGTAGGTGTTAATGACCATGGCTATAAGTCACAAGTGCCGCCTACTACAACAAGGTGGCATAAATCAGACCCAAACACAATATTGAGGGTCTTGTGCCATAGAAATGATAGAACTGCAAACCTTTTCTTGAAGAGGACATTTCAATTACCAAAGAGGAGGTCATAGAGAAAAGGAGGCTAGGTTGTATCTCTTCTCGTAGTTAATTCAAAAGATCCCAATTTTCAATGCATATTTTGAACACACTCGTACTTTTTTACCATGATGCACTATTGGGGGAGGGAGCAGATTGTATTTGAAAGCACAAAATGATGTCAAATGGAGCAAATTGAAAGCAACAAAATATGTGCTAAACTGTATTATTACTGTAACATATTTTTTTATTCTTTTGGGAGAAAAAAAGGGACAAGGGAAATTACCACTATGTTTGTTTTAGTGTAGTTTGTTAATAATGTTGGTTAGAGTCTAAAAGTAGCTTGTAGCTGGGTTTTTTAGCCAGTGTCCAGTGGGTATATATGCTACTATTAATCTACACTGCAAATTACAGAAAATGAACATATAGGCCAGCGCAGACTTTTCTTGAAATTTCTACATATTATGTTTTGCCAAGTACATAGATCAAAATAAGTAACAACTAACCAATTTTAGGCAAACAAAAAGCCAAAAGGTATATTAATCATTGTTCTGAAAACCGAACCGGACTGGCCGGTTCAACCGGATTAACCGGGAACCGGTCATCTAACCGGTTCGATTGAGGTGTAAAACCGTCTAGCAGAAAACCGGTAAAAAAAGGTCGAACCGGCGGTTAATCGGTGAACCGTTTGAACCGAACGGTTTTTTTCCGATTTTCAATTTAAAAAAAAAAGAAAAAATTTAAAAAATATATAAATCCTTTACCCTTCTCCGTTTTCTCTCTCTCACTCACGCACAAGACCCACCCCCCTCCTCACTCTCTCCACTCCACGGAACCCTAGTCCCCTTTTCTTTCGCCCTCCCAGCCAACAACAGCAGAAGCCATCGTCCAATGCCCAACGCCGTCGTCGCCGACGAACTCGTATCCTCAGCCAGCGTCTAGCCTCGTCGTCGCCGATCCTCTTCTCCTGGATCCCATGCTTCTCCTCGCGTCGCTAGGTCTCATCGCGGAACGGATAGAGGGTGCTGTCGCCGCCGGGTGGAACTGACCGTGGTGGCATCAAGAATCGTCGCCTGTGGAAAGTGAAGGTATACTCGTCGCTGTCATCGTTTCTCTTCCCCTCGCTGTCGTCTCTCTGTCGCTGTCGAGCCCTCTCTCTGTCTTCGTCGTCGTTGGCCACCCTGAAATCGTGTCTCCGTCGATCCCCTTCTCTCGCGCGTCAAGCTTGTCTTCAATCCCTCTGTTCCTGAGCTCACTTCCCCTCTTCCATCGCCATCACTTGGATTCCTCCTTCGCTGCCGGTCTTCAATTTAATTTTGCTTGTTTTTGTAATTACATTTGGGTTCTGATTTCTGATTCTAACTTTACTAATTTCTTCTTAGCTTGAGTTTATGAATTTCTGAGTTTGTAAGCAGATTCCTGCCCTGCTTCAATTTTCAATTTTGGGAGTTAATTGCTATTTTTTTGGATTTGATCATGTTGATTGTTGCTTGTTTGTCTGGGTTAATTGTTGTGCTTCATTGCTGTCTTCTGCATTTAATTTCTGTTGATTGTTGCTGTCTTTTGCTTTTTAGCTTTTAATTTTGTTAATTAAATGAATTAATCAAGTTTTTTTATTCTGTTTTTGTTTTGTTTTTAATTTGTTATTGCAATTGAATTTCATAATTTGATTGTTTGATTTAATAATATTTTTATAATTCTGTCTGTTTGTTCAAATTATGATTATGTATGTTCAAAATTTAAATTATGATTATGTTTGCAAATTCAATGGTTAGTGGTTATTACTGTGTTTCAAATTCAATTGTTTGTTATTTTTTATTATTAGGTTATAGATTGAAATTTTAAATTTTAAATTTTATTAGGTTAAATTTTATTGAAATTTAAATATTTAAAATTATATATTAAAATTTTAATAATTTTATTTAATATTTAATTAAACCGGTTGAACCCCGGTTGAACCCCGGTCGAACCATTAAACCAGTAAACCAGTCACTTCACCAGTTTATTGACCGGTCCGGTTCTCGCAACCTTGATATTAATTTTAAATTATTCTTTGATATCTTTCTAAATACCGAATAACGTATAAAAAATTAAAAATAATGAAAATGATGGATGAATAAGTAATTTTAAAAACTAAATTCAACCAAGTTAGACAATAAATAATTGGCCTAAGACCTAGCTCACATGCCACTATTCATAAAGTTCTCTTCAGGTTCACAATAGGTTTTTACAAAGCCTTCTCTTTTTAACATTTATAAAAATCATTACTCAAATCCCATCAATTTGCAAATTTTCCCCCTAAAAAATTGATGGTTATAGTTCAAATCAAATAGATCAAGGTCGATTGCATCGTTTTATTAAAACAAATCAAAAGAAACGGGTTTGGATCTTGGTTAAGTCTCATAGATTTTACTTATTATGTTTAGATTTTACTTATTATGTTTCCTTTTTGTTTATTTATAATTTTACAAATAATATTTTTCTTTCTTTGTTTTTACTTGGAAAATTTCTTTATTTTTATACAATAATTTATGTGGTTTTGTTAGGTTTGAATTGGATGCAATTTTATGATCAGTTCAATCATTTACAAATAAAAGTAGTTCAAATCAAATAAGTCGAGGTCAGTTGCTTCCTCAATTTCTATGTAACGACTCAAATAGAAATAGTTTAGATCTTGGTTAAATGTGATTTGTTGTTGTTTACGACACTTTTTTGCATAAATTTAGAGCTACTATAATTACTTTTTTGCATGAATTTAGAGCTACTATAATTTTTTTTGTGCTTGCTTGAACTTATTTATGTATTTTTATATAATAAATTATGTATTTTTGTTCTATTTGAATTTGATGTCAATTTTTTATTAGTTCTTCATTTGTTTGTGTAAAATTCCATGCAAGAGAAGATCAAGTTCTCATTGGACTCTGCTGTGTGAGTCTAAGAATGAAGGAGAAATCAAGTTAGAAAAAAAAAAGGGAAGTTGAGAATGGAAGAATTGTGTTCACAAAAGATGAAGAGTTGAGAGAGAAGAGAGAAGAAATGAGAATAAGCATTGTGCAATTCTCTAATCGATGCAAAAGTTGCTTGCAGAAGAGTTTCACAAGCTATTTATACATATATTTACATGTGCAGTAAGCTAACTACAATTAACTATAATTATTAACTAATTTGCCAGTTGACACTAATAATTACTTTCGAAATTCAACATTTGTTTTTCTTGTTAAGTTACAGCTTCTCTCAAACTAGGGCTATGAATGTCTAAGACTCCTAGTTTGGAAATATTGGTAGCAAAGGGGCTAGGTGCCAAAGCTTTGGTAAGGAAGTAAGCCAAATGGTTTGGGGAGGATACTGACATTAGGTGGGTGAAGCCAGAGAGGTGTTGATTGCGTGCAGTGTGACAGTCTATTTCTATATGTTTGGTTCTCTCATGAAAGACAGAATTTGTTGTAATGTGAATAACAGATCTGTTGTCAAAAAACAATGTAATAGGTTCTGCGATTGGCATTCCTAAGTCCTGCATAATGTAAGATAACCATTGAGCTTGGCAAGTTGCAAGAGCTAACACGCAATATTTTAGTTTTGAGGATGATATGGAAATAGTGTTTTGTTTCTTGCTTTTCCAACTAATTAATTATCTTCCAAGATAAAAACAATGCCCAGTGATGGATCATTGAGAGTCAGCACAGGTTTCCTAATCCGCATTTGAAAAACTATGACTTTGAGATCTTTGTCTGCTACAAAAAAAAAGACCAACTGATGGGCATCCCTTCAAATATCTCAATACTTTCTAAGTTGCTTGCATATGAACATCGGTGGGACAAAAGATGAATTGGTTGAGCCTCCCTATAGCATTGGCTATATCTGTTCTGGTGTTAGTTAAGTAGAGGATCCTTCCAACTAATTGCCTGTATTGGGTTTTATCTTCTAGTGTTGTACCATTTTCTCAAGACAATTTAGAGGTAGAGGTATAGTCCATGGATGTGCTGTCTGACTTGCACCTTAAAAAAGATGATCGTTGATAATGTCAAGTGCATATTTATGCTGGCACAAGTGAATTCCTTTTGAGGATCTTGCCACTTCCATACCCAGAAAGTACTTGAGGTCACCCAGGTCTTTAATCTTGAATTTCTGGTCGAGCAATCTTTTGATAGATTCAATCTCACTAAGATTATTGCCGGTTAAGACTAAATCATCAACATAGACCATGATGATGGTGACACTTTGAGCTGTGGCTTTGGTGTATAAGTAGTAATCTGATTCTGATTTGTTGAAGCCAGCTGAGTTCAGAGTTTCTATTAATTTTAGATTCCATTTTCTACTCGCCTACCATAATCGACAGAGAGACTTTTCAAATTTGCAAACTAAATTCGAACCATCATTTAGATATTGCAGACCTGGTGGCAGCTTCATATAGACTTCTTCATTGAGATCTCCATGCAGAAAATCTGTCTTTATATCCAACTGTTTGATATGCCATTGCTTAGCCACTCCTAAAGCCAATACAACTCTCAGTGTTGTCATGCAAACCACTGGACTAAATGTGTTAATGAAATCCACTCCTTCAATCTGAGTGAAGCCTTTGGCCACTAACCTAGCCTTGTAGCGATCAATAGTCCCAACAGGGTTGAATTTGATACGGAACACCCAATTATAGCCTATGGCTCCTTGCCAAGAGGAAGTTTTATGACTTGCCAAGTTCAATTTTTCTCCAACGGCTCTCAATTCACTTTGGATTGCTTCTCTCTAGTAAAGGTGAACAGCAGCTTCCTCACAGTCTTTAGGAACAACGTTGGTAGTGACGGCCAAAGAAAAAGCTTTGTATTTTGGACTAAGTCCATCGTAAGAAATATGTTATGAGATTGGGTACCTACCAGGAGCATTAGAAGTGGAAACAGTGCTATTTATCTCACAATGGTAGTCCTTTAAGTAGGTTGGCATTCATTTGACCCTAGAAGATTTTCTAAGTGCAATCTGGTCATTATTATTTTTATTGGATGTGAGTGATGCATGTAATAGATAAGTATTAATGTTGTTATCTGGTATGTATGCATGAGTGTGTGATAGAGCATAAAAGTTCTGAACAAGGGTGATCCTTGTTCTATATATACTAATCTAATGACTAAGAATTACATAAGAAGGGTAAAACAGTCTTTTAGTGCTAAAATTCATTTCTGAGGCCCACTTGGTGAGTGTTTTGGCCGAGCTTGATTGAGATCCACGTGCTAGGAGGCCTCTAGGGCGTTGAACGCTGGCTAGGGGCTCCTTCTTGGGCATTGGACACTGGTCTCTTCTTCTTTGGGTGTTGGACGCTAGAATAGAACAAGAGGCTGGCGTGGAATGCCAGTTTTGGGCCTTCAATTCTGAAGTAAAGTATAAACTATTATATATTTCTGAAAAAGCTCTGGATGTTAGCTTTCTATAGCTGTTGAGAATGTTCCATTTGGATTTCTGTAGCTCCTTAACATCTCTTTCGAGTGCAAGGAGGTCAGATCCGGACAGCATCTGCAGTACTTTCTCTGCCTCTGAATCAGACTTTTGCTCCAGCTCCTCAATTTCAGCCAGAAAATACCTGAAATTGCACAAAAACACACAAAATCAAAGTAGAATCCAAAAATGTAAATTTTACACTAAAACCTTTGAAAACTCAATAAAACTTAAACAAAATATGCTAAAAACTATATGAAAATGATGCCAAAAAGCGTTAAAATATCCGCTCATCAATGAGCTTAGAGCTGGTGATTAGGTTTTGGAAATCTTGTAGATGAGATTAGTGTAAGTTAACTTGTGGGTTATTTTATTGATGAGGAGCTGAGAAATGAAGAAAATTGAGCAATCTCTTACATGCTTGTTTTGTGAACTTGAAAGAACTCAAGGATTGAGGATGATTAAGATGAGATGAGAACTTGATAGTGAGCAGGGCACTATATCCCTGGAATGCTGAGAACTCAAGAGTTAAGAATGAATTAAGACGAGAAAAATGATGATGATTGATAAAAGTCTGAGTTTGATGAACTTATTGAGTGTGAGCAGTAATCACTGAATGATGATATTATGATATGCGATTAATTGGTAAGTCGCTATGCGCTAAGCAAGGATGGTGGTTTAATCCCGCTTGTCAAGGTAACGGCACTGGCATAGGGGCTGTGGGGGGGGTATCCCGCCTACATTCCGATGTGAGGGTTGAGGTATTATCCCACTCGCATAACCTTTCTTGCCATAAGAGTGAGTCAGATACTATATCCCAGGATAGAGAAAGTAAGCAGGGAACTATATCCCAGTATTGCACATTAAAGTTAGCAGGCCACTATGTCCCAAGAGTGCACACAGTGAGCCAGACGCTATATCTCAGGAACTTAGCAGAAAGGCAACATCCGAAAGGATATGTCGGGTTGGCAACTTTGAACCAACAAGTGATATTACAAGCTAAAATAGGATAGGCATTCATCATATGCATCTTCTACATGCTTGTTTGCTATGATTGTTTGAGTTATACCTTATTAAATAATATGCTTCATTGCTACTTGATCTACCTGTTGTACATGTATATTAATTGTGCGTTACTTGTCTGCATCTATTTGTATTTTCTACTGGGATTGAGGAGGATCGGTAGGCAGTGACGATGGGATCAGATGTATGGTAGGTTGGTGAAGGCTGTGGTACAATGGTGACTGTTAGAATATAAATCCCTTGAATTAGATTACCCTTAATGGCAACTCACGAATGAGGCCGGACATGTATTCGAAGAGAGAATGAACCCCCGTCGACAGACAATCATGCTAAATTCATGGCAGCGATGACTAACTTGGTTAACACGATACAAGCAAGCGTTATTGCAACTACTCATGCTATAGAACGGATAGGGCAACCAACCAGAAACAAAAATGAAGATGGGACTTGGAACAACTTAGGTGGAGTCCTGATGACGTTAGCTTCTTTCTTGAAGGTTAACTCGCCGACTTTGAAGGGAATGAAAAATCCTACTGAAGCAGACAACTGGTTCCAAGCTTTGGAGCGGGCAATGTAGACTCAGCATGTCCCAGATACTCAATTCGTGGAGTTTGTGGCTTATCAACTGATGGGAAAAGCTCAGCACTGGTGGTAGAGAGAGTGCCAACTGATGCAACTACTAAATGAGGACATTCCATGGGAGTTATTTCAAACTATTTTCTACAAGAAGTACTTTCCAAAGTCTATGAGGGAAGCCAGCGAATTGAAACTCATGCAGCTAAAGCAAGGGTTCATGACTGTAGCAGAGTATACTAGCAAGTTCAAAAAACTATGTAAGTTCTCAAGGATTTGTCAGGGTGCTCCTGAGTCCTCTGAGAGCTGGAAATGTATCAAGTACCAAGGAGGACTTAAGGATGGTAGCATGACTCCTATGGCTCCATTGGAGATAAGGAGAATCTTTGAACTAGTGAACAAAGCAAGAGTTGTGGAGGAATGTGCCAAGAAGACAGCTTTGGCAAGAGATTCTCGTGGTTGTACCAGTATCCAGGATCGTGGGAAGTATTTTCCTCAAAGGGGACAAAACTTCAAAAAGGGTGGACATGCCTCTCAGCGTTCTCAAGGTAACTTAAAAGGGACCAATTGTGACCAGTATCCCCTAGCGAAAGGGAGAGGTGTGTGCTATTCTTGTGGGCTGCCTGGACATATAGCCAACAATTGCCCTCGTAGCAGAAAGCAAAATGCAGATCGATTTCAACAGCAAGGTTAAGGTAATTGCGAAGATGATAACTAAACTCTAATTACCATAAATGATACGAATTCACTGTGTTTATTCATGGCTTATGGCAGAGATGAGAATTTAGGACCGAGAGTGCCAAAACTTAGAACTGAACTAAATTGTGCCACGTAGAGTACTACCATTAGAGCTAGTAGAGTATTGGGATAACATTGGGTAGATGGTGAATTGTTAAGTGTTAAGGCAGTTAGAAATGGAGATAAACAAGTGAGCATGACTAAGGCTTGAATTTGGCTGGGTTTGACATTGATTTACATTTGAGTTTAGTTATGATAACCGGAATTCATTGGTTGTTTATTATGTCAAGTTATGGTTTTGTACTTAAGGATGAATAACCTGAGTAGGTACCCTGATTTATGTTGAGGTCCTGCGTAATATATTTATGGAGATTGAGGATTTTAATGAGATTTTGATTTAAGCATAGAGAATACTCTAAGGCCCTAAATTGAAATAGGAGTCTTAGGATGAACTTAGGCATTATTTGGGATAACTGGATTTTTAGTGGCTGAAAATCAGAGTGACGCAGTGGAGGCTTGCGAGAGCGTTGACATAAGATAATGGTAATGAGGAGTAGTATGAGGTGATTAGAAATATCTTAGGCTTGAATACTCAAAGGGTTTAGTCGGTTAATGTAAATGATGGTTTCTAGGTAATTGAGTTTGATTGTGGCTGCGAGATTAGATTGATCTCGAACTAGTTATGGAAATGAGTGTAGGTGTGTAATTGGATTTAGGTGATAAGTGAGTGCAAAAATGTTGTGTTTGAAGGATAAATATTATGATAATTGATTATGTCGATTTTTGGGTTTTAGGTTGGAATTGATAACGATTGGTTTTGAATGGAACACTTGAAAAGTTGAGTTGAAATGTTGAGCCCTAGTATTAATTTGGATATATTGTATGTATTAGATTGAAATATATGTTGTTTGGAGCTTGAATTGGTGTTTTGGAGTACTTGGTGTTGAGCTAAAGTGGTGGTTGTGCTTGAGTTGCTTGTTAGAGGCTTGGATAGCTTGTGGAAAGAACATCTTCGGTGGTTTGAGCTTGTGTGGAAATTGGCCAAGGTATGGTTTCGATTTTCATTAGTTAATATGTAATGTGGTGAACAACTTAGGATAGTGGCCTTTAAGATAGGATGATTGGGTATGTGATTAGTTTATCTAAATTGTTATGTTTAATGATATGGAGTCTTGGATATGTGTGGTATATGATTAATTTGAAGGGAAGTTTCGGTTTAGGTGGCGCTAAATGCTAGGTTGGACGTTTAGTGCCAGAACGCATGTGCTAGCAGCACAGTGCCTGACGGGGTCCTTTGAGAAGGAGTTTTGAATTTGAAAAAAGGATATTCATGGGCCCCACTACCCAATCAACTCGTTCCCATCTCCCAATATCCCTCCATTCCATAACTCTCCCTTCCCATAACCACTTACCCCCCTCTCCATTTACCTCCCATTTAATTTTTTTTTCACCAACCTCCTATAAATACCCTTTTACTCCACTCTTTTAACCACAACAAATATACATTTTCTTCTTTCTTTTATCCTACCAACCCTTTTCTTTCTCTTTCACTACCATATCCTCTATATCTTTTAATTCTTATATTCCCCCATATTTCCCATACCCTACCACCATCTTCTTCCCTCTACCTTCTATTTTTCTCTTTTTCTTTAGTCGGGGAAAGTAACTTTCTAAGTTTGGTGCGACAGCGCTGCTTTCTTTTCTTATTATTTATCATTGATGGCACCCAAAACTAGAGAGTCTTACTATAGGAAGAGGAAGGAGAAGGCCCCAGTGAAGGTCCTTATAATGCGACCCAATTTAGTTTCAAGGTCCATGAGGACCACTTCCATGAGATTACTGGGCAGAAGAAGGAGATTCTAGAGGTTCGGTTTCATCTTAAACTGAACGAATACCCGGAGATTCAGAAGAGGGGCTGGGGCACATTGTGCAACCCAGTTACTGAGGTGGGTCAACTCATGGTCCAAGAATTTTACGCCAATGCTTGGGTGACTTACAAGCATGTGTAAGGCGTATACCCCAGCCCCAAGAACTGGCAGACGATGGTGAGAGGGCGAGTTATTGATTTTAGTCCACAGAGCATGAGAGAGACACTTCGCCTATCACTGATTGGGGAGAATGACGAGTGCTACAGTGAGAGGGTCAATAGGGACAAGAGGCCAGAGCAGATATTAGCAGATATATGCCTTCTGGGAGCCCAGTGGAGGCTCAATTCTGAGGGCAGCTGGGCAGTTGGGCCGGCACGATCTGACACCAGTTGCTAGGGGATGATTGGAGTTTATTCAGCACTCCATTATCCCGACAAGCAACCGTTCTGAGGTGACCATGGACCGAGCAGTAATGATTCACTGCAGCATACTCGGTAATGAGATGGAGGTGGAGCAGGTGATTCCACAGGAGATCTACAAGGCAACTGCAAATACCTATATGATGCGTGAGCATCTTGTACCCTTTTCCCTCTTATTTTTTAGTTGTTTTTAGTTAAAATTTATTAAATTTTATTATATTTTAATGTAAAAATCCTTTTTGGATGCTAGTTTGAGCTATTTTAGTGTTTGATGATTTCAAGTGAAATTCGGAGCAATTTGGTAGAGTTTGGAGCAAAAAGGAAAAGATTTGGAGTTACCCTTCTGGGCGCTATTAGCACCAGCAAGCTTCACAAGACAGAACGCTTCTACCTATTTTGGGGTGCTAAACGCCCAAACTAGCATTTAGTACCAGGCAATCCGAATTGAAGGCCCATTAAGGAAGCATCTTCAAATGGATTTAGCTCTTATTAGTTATCTTTTATTTTATTTTTGTAATTTCTATTTGTAAACAATATCTTTTAGTTTTAAGATTTAATATTTTATTTTATTTTCAAATTAAATTAGGTTAGATATAAAAGGAAAAAGATTCACCCTTTAGGGGGATCTTTGCACTTTTGCACTTTCACGCTTTTTAGAACTCTTGTTTTCTCTGTAAGTCATGAGCCACTAAACCTCTTTGGCTAAGGTTAGGAGCTCTGTTTATTTCTATGGAGTAAGACTATTATTATTCTTTTTTAATTAATGTACTAATTCAATTTCAAGGATTGCTTTCATTCTTAATTTTATGAATTTGGGTGGAACGAGAGTATGACCCTTATTCTAGATGCGTTCTTGTGACCCTCGGGAGAGGTCTCTCACCTAGACACAGCTTGAAAGCAAATTCCTCCTAAATTGCTAATTACTTAAACTAATCTGGATACCTGACATATAATCCGTTTAGCTTTGGGTAATTAGTGTTTCTATGGCCATAAACTAGATTTGAACTTAATCCTCTAATCAGAATCAAGTGACCAAGAGATTGGTGGTTGATGAAGGTTAGAGGAGAGAAAAAAAACTAAGAGATTTGGGTTTAGTCAATTATAGTTTGTCATCAAATGAATCTTGCATGATTAAAATAGTTAGTAAGAAACCTTAATCCGAAAAAGTAAACATCTCCGATACCATAACTGTTTCTCTCATTGACTTTTACACCAAACTCACTATTTGCTTTCTTTACTCTTGTTTTATTGTTTAATGCTTTTAAAACCCACAAAACCAACATTTCCATTCGCCTGACTAAGCCAATCAGTTGACCATTGTTGCTCAGTTTCTTAGTCTTCGTGGGATCGACCCTCACTTACCTGAGGTATTACTTGGACGACTCGGTGCACTTGCTGGTTCAGTTGTGGATATTCTCAAAATCTGCATCGCTCCACTAGTGCCAGGTGATAAACCGTAATTTTGTGGTTTATCTTGTGCTTAATTTGGGGGATTTTATCAACTTCTCTCACATTTATTCAATGAAATAGTATGGTTTTGTAATTCTCCCTAGATTTGTACTTAAGTGTGAAAACATGCTTTTTAGGCTTTTAATTTGCTAATTTTAATTCACTTTAATTCCATTCGTTGTCTTGATATATTTGTTAAGTGATTTCAGGATTAGAAAGTAAGTATTGGATGGAAGAAGTGAAGAGAAAAGCATACAAAGTGGAGAATGCATGAAGAAATGAGCATTTGGAGAACTAAAGGCCACGCGCACGCGCATCCACACGTACGCGTGAGTAGGAATTTTGGCCAGTGACACACACACGTCATCTACGTGCACGTGACCCACTTAAAGGCAAAATGCTGGGGGCGAGCTCCCCACCGCCGCTGCCTCACCCGCCAAGCCCCCAACCTTCTTTTCCTTTTCCCCCTCTTCTTTCCTTTCCCTCTCTTTCTCTCTTCAGCGTCTGCCTCCTACCCCTGCGAGCTCCCCACCGCCTCCGATGACCACTGCCCCACCAGCGCACCGCCGTGCACCGCCCAGCACCGCCACCCTTCCGCCCTCATCACTGCCCCATCTCATCCCTCTTTACGCACCAGGGTCCGCCATACTGCGATCCATCCCCGCGACTCTTTCATTCGTTTTTCAATTTCTGTTCCGAATAGGCTAGGTAGAGATGCATGTTTGTAGTGGATTCTAGGTGGTTAGGTAGCTAGGATCTGGATAGTAGATTTAGGCCTGATAATTTCACAGTTCCTGTTATCTGTTACCTGTTTTGCAATTTTATTCTGGCTGTGTTATTCGTACTGTTCATCTGATATGTTCATGCTGTTAAACTATTCTTTAATATTCCTACTGTTTGTGACTGTTTGCAGTATCTATTAATCTCATTTGAACTGTTTTTCTTGATATCTGTTTTCCGGGAACGTTCAATTTTAGCCGGAATGCTGCCCAATTTTCTGCAAATTAATTTTGTCCTTTTACATTCATATATTGGTTTTGGCATTTCTCATTTTTGTCTTGCTCTACGAATACCAAACCAATTCTTGAATGACCGGGCCAGCATTCTTATTATTTTTATTTTCCTGATCATTAATATAGACTCTTGATGATGTAATTCTACTCTTTACTACTTCTATATCTATGTAAATCATCATCCATACCCTGTTATCCATGCTTGAATATGAGTTGCCTGTTGCTTCAATTTGTGTAATTCTTGTTACTTAGACACCAATCTTCATGCCACTTACTCTAACTTCCTTTTTACTAACTCACTAATTTTTAACTTTCTCACTTCCCATTTCTCCTTTTCAACTAATTTTACTCACAGCATGATTATTGTTTTTCTATTTAACAAGCTTTCCACTTCTAACATATTTTGGAATGTGATTTCTCATCTTAGCTTTTTAACTCCAAAACATTCCAAAAATATGCATCTACTTAACTCATTTCATTTTTCTACTGTTCCTTTGCCACTTACTGTTTATCTTGTTATTTCCCTTCTTATTTTCCTGCTTTTACTCCTCAATTATATCTTAGATATTCTGTTTTTCAGGATGTCTGACTCTCAAGGCAGGGAAAAGGGCAAAGTTACCACTGGCAAACGGAAAAGAAATGAATCCTCTGGTTCCATCATGGGCATTTTACATGATGATTCCTGGCGGGAGAAGAACTTTACCCCGTAGGAAAAGGCTGATCAGTTGGTACCTTCAGCTGACCCGATAAAATTTACAAACAAATACTGTGAGGTGAAATACTCAACCTTTGCCACCGGCAGGAACCTACACCTGGAAAGGACCCTCAAAATTCTAGAAGAACTTCAGCAGTACACCTCAGATTAGATCAAACAGAGAGGTTGGTTCTTCCTGGAGAGGAACCTAACTGAGGTCAATTCATCCTGGGTTAGAGAATTCTACAGTAATTACTTTCTCTCTTCCCTGGATGCAGTCCAGCTCAGAGGCAAACAGATTCTGGTTACTGAGGAAGCAATTGAAGAAATCCTCCATCTTCCACCTAAATCAAATCAGCCAGATGGTTACCAGAGAGCTGAGGAAGATATGAGATTTATTAGGTTTGATTGGGATGCAGTAAAGAAGGACATCACCCTTGATCCTACTGTTCCTTGGGTTATGGGTACAAGCACATTGGTACCAAAGGGAATCAGGCTTATATATCTGAATGATGAGGCTCGTCTATGGCAACAGATTCTGAGCAACTATGTGATGCCGAGTACTCATGAGACAGAGGTGCCAGCTACCATGATTACCCTCATCTGGTGTGTGATGACGGGTGAGGACCTTTATCTACCTCGCTTCATCCGGCATTACATGGCCAGGGTCTATGTTAGAGGCACCCTCTCTTTTTCTTACCTGATTACTCAGTTGGGTCGCCGAGCTGAGGTACCTTGGGAGGTCGTTGATGAAAAGCCACCTGCCACAGAGTGCCGAAAGATCATCCCTCACAGTCGGAAGTTCCTGGCTTTCGGCTACCGTCCTCCATTTCTCACTGACACTACTGAGGCTGCCACTTCTTCAGCTACCCCTTCTGCCCCTACTGGCCCAGCACCACCCACTGCACCCCCACCTGCTCCTGAGCCCCTCTATAATTTGGTGCGCCGCGTCTTTGACCGCCATTGGTTAGCTTAAGATAGATTTTGTATAAAATTTAAGTGTAGGAAACTTTACGGGAACATGGGATGATAGAAAAGTAGGAAATTAAATTAAACAAGTTATGTGAAAATAATTTGGGAAGCATGCTCATGTGAAGTCAAAATAAATTAATTACCATGTGTAGAAAAAGAAAAACGATGCACATGGAATACAAATAAATAGAAAAAAAATTAGAATATGAGCATGTAATCTAAAAATGGGAGAAATATGGGAAAATAGGTGAAGAAGCTTTGCTTTACAAAATATGTATGTTAGGTGAGATCTTATACTAATCAAGGATTCACTTAATTAGCTCACTTAGCCTTATACATATATCCTTACCTTTACCTTGGCCCCATTACAACCTTAATCAAAGACCTCATGATTTTTGTATGCCTATATTCTATAATTGTTGATTGGATAGATGAAGAACAAAGTTATGGAAAACAAGAATAAAAAGAAGAATAGAGTGATTAACCTAATAAACACTGAGTGACTAGAAAGTAAACACAAAATCTAGTAAGGGTTCAATAGCTCATCACCATATATGTCTACGGATTTGCATGACTCATTTAGGTAGATGCATTTAGAATAGATTGCATTGCATGAGATTCCACCACTTTACCTTACTCTTTATCTTGGATTTAGCATGAGGACATGCTATTGTTTAAGTGTGGGAAGGTTGATAAACCCATATTTTATGATATAATTTGTGCTGAATTTAAGTGTTTTATTCAATCCTTCACCCACTTATGCATGTGAAATTGCATGGTTTTACCTTCCCTTCCTTATTATGAGATGTATGTGAAAAACATGTTTTCTAGGCTTTAAAAGTATTAATTTTAATTATCTTTTATTGCCATTCGATGCCGTGATTCGTGTGTTGAGTAATTTCAGATCTTCTAAGGCAAGAATGACTTAAAGGATGAAAAGGAAACATGCGAAAATGGAAGGAAAGCATAAAACGGAGTTTTTGAAGAAACTGGCAGCGACGCGATCGCATGGGCGATGCGGCCACATGCCAGCGCGAAATGGCAATGACGCGATCGCATGATTGACGCGATCGCGCGCCACAAGCGAAACGCATATGACGCGGATGCATGACTGAAGCTATCGCGTGACAAGGAAAATTCCACATGACGCGACCGCGTGACCCACGCAGACGCGTGACAGAGGCCACGTACCAGAAATTACAGAAAGCGATCCCAGCGATTTCTGTAGCCCTTTTTGGCCTAAATCCAAGTCCAAAAAGCACAGACCAGAGGTTATGAAGTGGGGGAATGCGTCCGAAAGGAGGGAGAGCTAGCCAATTAGTTACTTTTCATAGTTTAGATATAGTTTTAGTGAGAGAGGTTCTCTCCTCTCTCTTAGGATTTAGAAATTAGGATTTCTTTAGAAATTAAGGATTTAATTCAACTCTTCATATCAGGTTCAATATCCCTTTATTTTGACCTCTCTTCTACTTTGAGATACTTTAATGCTTTTATTTATGTTTGATTTATGTTGCCCAATTGGCTTATGAATATTTTTCATGTTAGATTTGACTGCTTTGAATGGATGTTATTTGAGGTATTCCAGATATTTATAATTTTAATTTAGCTTTCTACATTCCTGGCTTTGGTTAAGAAATCAGTAACTCTTGAGTTATCAAACTCAATGTGATCGATAATCGCTATCTTTGCTAATTAGCTTGAACTTCTATAATCCCAATCTTTTTCTAGGAATTAACTAGGATTTGAAGATCAAACTAATTAGCCACTTGACCTTCCTTCGCACCAGCAGAGGTTAACTAAGTGGAATTAAGATTCAATTTTCATTATCATTGATAAGGATAACTAGGATAGGACTTCCAATTTCTCATACCTTGCCAAGAGTTTATTTTACAGTCATTTATTTATTTTATTTGTCGTTTATCATACTTGTTCCTCATTCTCAAAACCCCAAATTTACAAAACTCATAACCAATAATAAGAACACACCTTCCTGCAATTCCTTGAGAAGACGACCCGAGGTTTAAATACTTCGGTTATCAATTTATTTAGGAGTTTGTTACTTGTGACAACCAAAACGTTTGTACGAAGGAATTTCTGTTGGTTCAGAATCTATACTTAAAACGCGACTTTATAAAATTCTTTACTAGCAAAAATCCCGACCTCACTAGTCTTATTTGACTTTCTCTCATGGAAGATAACATTATATCTTCTTCCTAAGTTGGAGTTGACTAAATAGGATAAGCTCTTGTTAATTATTGTTATGAGTGACTAGAATAGAAAGCCTAGGTTCTCAATTTTTGCCATGAATGTCTCTCTTTATCACTTGCTTTCTTTAGTTGCTTGCTTTACTTTCTTGTCCTTTTACCAAATCAAACCCCCTTGTTCCTCATAGCCAATAATTGATCACTTTATTACAATTTCTTGTGAGATGACCCGAGGTTTGAATACTTTGGTTACTTCTATTGGTTTGTACTTGTTACAACCAAACATTAAAATTTGATGTGAAAGTTATTTGTTGGTTTGGAGCTATGCTTACAACGAAGTTTTTATTTCTATTAAGAGAAATTCTAGACCAACGATAATTCTTCCTATCAAATTTTTGGCGCCGTTGCCGAGAAATTGCAATGGTGTTATGTTATTGGCTATTGTATATATGTTAATATGCTTCTTTGTTAGTTTTTGCTTGCTTTAGGAGTTAGTTTTTATTAGTTCTTATTATTATTTGTTTTTATCTTCTCTTGTCACTATGAATTCTCAACCTTTTGGCTATGAGTGTGGTTATAACTATGTTGTAGGAGATGGAAATTACAATGACAACATGCATCAAGGATGGAACAACCAATGATGGGAGGAGTATCAAGGATTTGATCACCCTTCTTGGCAACAAGCTTCCCAAATATGCTATGAACAAGAGCCATTCCAAGATTCATACCAATCTAATGAGTGTGGTGACCCTCAATGTGGTTGTGAACCACAATCATCATATGCATATGAACCCCTGGTGCACGAATTTGTAATCCGTACAACTAACCAGCAAGTGCACTGGGTCGTCCAAGTAATACCTTACGTGAGTAAGGGTCGATCCCACGGAGATTATTGGTTTGAAGTAATCTATGTTTATTTTATTAATCCTAGTCAAGATGCCAATAAGATTAATTGGATTTAATTGTAAGAAGTCAAAGTATTTGGAATAAGGGATTGTTACTTTATTAATGAAGAATATGTTGGAGCTTTGGAGATGCTTTGTCCTCTGAATTTCTGCAATGTAATATTCAACTCAATTGTTTGTAAAGTTCCATCCATGGCAAGCTGTATGTAGGGTGTCACCGTTGTCAGTGGCTACTTCCCATCCTCTCAGTGAAAACGTTCCTATGCTCTGTCACAGCACGGCTAATCA
>NC_029773.3:34946995-34951247 GCF_000817695.3 Arachis duranensis | reverse complement strand
CGTTCATGGATTGAGGAAGGTGATGAGTGTCACGGATCATCACCTCCTTCACAATTAAGCGCGAATGAACATCTTAGATAGTAACACCCACACGTTTGAATGAAATAGAAACAATTGCATTAATTCATTGAGACACTGCAGAGCTCTTCACCCCCAACAATGGAGTTTAAAGACTCATTCTGTTAAAGTGTATAAAATTTAGATCTGAAAATGTCATGAGGTACAAGATAAGTCTCTAAAAGTTGTTTAAATAGTAAACTAGTAACCTAGGTTTACAGAATATGAGTAAACTAAGATAATTGGTGCAGAAATCCACTTCTGAGGCCCACTTGGTGTGTGCTGGGGTTGAGACTAAAGCTATCCACGAGTAGAGGCTTTTCTTGGAGTTGAACTCCAAGTTATGACGTGTTTTGGGCGTTCAACTCCGGATCATGACGTTTTTCTGGCGTCTAACTCCAGACAGGGATCATGACGTTTTTCTGGCGTTTAACTCCAGACAGCAACATGTACTTGGCGTTCAACGCCAAGTTACATCATCTATCTTCGCGCAAAGTATGGACTATTATATATTGCTGGAAAGCCCTGGATGTCTACTTTCCAACACCATTGAGAGCGCACCAATTGGACTCCTGTAGCTCCAAGAAATACATTCCGAGTACAGGGAGGTCAGGATCCAACAGCATCAGCAGTCCTTTTTCAGCCTAACTCAGATTTTTGCTCAGCTCCCTCAATTTCAGCCAGAAATTACCTGAAATCACAGAAAAACACACAAACTCATAGTAAAGTCCAGAAATATGATTTTTGCCTAAAATCTAATAATATTCTACTAAAAACTAATTAAAACATACTAAAATCTACATGAAATTACCCCCAAAAAGTNNNGATCACGACTTTAACCACTCAGTCTCAAGCTTTTCACTTGGACCTGCATGCCACAAGCACATGGTTAGGAACAGCTTGATTTAGCCGCTTAGGCCTGGAATTACTTCCTTGGGTCCTCCTATCCACTGATGCTCAAAGCCTTGGATCCTTTTCACCCTTGCCTTTTGGTTTTAAGGGCTGTTGGCTTTTATTCCTTTTCTTGATCCAATGATTTCTTGTAACAAAATTTTTTTTCACTGCTTTTTCTTGCTTCAATAATCAATTTCATGATTTTTCAGATCATCAATAATATTTTTCGTGTTCCTCATTCTTTCAGGAGCCAATATTCATAAAATTCAAGATAAAAATTATGCACTATTCAAGCATTCATTCAGAGAACAAAAAGTGTTGCCACCACATATAGTTAATTATAATTTTTTTATTAAGAACTCGAAAAAAATAAATTACTTCTTTATTCTAATTATCTACTATTTTATTCATGCCTGATGATGATGAGAAAAATAAATTATAACTTAATTGGAAATAAAACCAGAATAGATATACTAATTACTACTACTACTACTATATATATCCCCTAAGGTAAACTTCTATAATAACACTATCACAGAGTTAAAGCAAAAAAAAGAACTCAACAACTTGTGTTTTGGAAAGTAGATGTTCCTCTGATCTGTGGGATGCTTGGTCCTTCAAGGATTAATTTCTGACGCTTCAGCTTCCTTAAATCATGCCCTTGCTCTTCTTGTTCCTTAAGCAGTTTGCAAAGCATGCTGCTTTGATTATTCTGTTCTTCCTTTATTTGGTTCATAGCTTCATGCAATTTGGAAATAGATGCCTCAAGATGTTCCCAATATTCAAATTGAGGAAGTTCTGGGAGGACTTCCTGTGCTCTCCTCTTGATTGGATCATCCTGCAGCTGTTGTATGTCCATTGATATTCTAGTGATTGGCCTTTCAACTGAGATATACTCTGTTATTCCCATCTTCACTCTGGCATCTCTGCAGAGCATAGAAATTAAGTTTGGATAGGCCAATCTGGCATCCTTGGAATTTCTGTTTGCTATTTTGTATAGTTCACACGAGATCAGTTGATGGACTTCTACTTCTTTTCCCAACATGATGCAGTAAATCATCACTGTTCTTTTAATGGTAACTTCAGAACGGTTGCTGGTGGGCAATATGGAACGCCCAATGAAATCCAGCCAGCCTCTGGCTACTGGTTTGAGATCTTCTCTTTTGAGTTGATTTGGGATGCCAGTCATGCTGGTGGTCCACCTGGCTTCGGGGATGGATATATCCTCTAGAATCTTGTCCAGACCTTTATTTACCCTCATCATTCTCCTATTAAAGGAGTCTGGGTCATCTTTCAGTTGAGGAAGCTTAAAGATCTCCCTGATTTTGTCAGGATGGGTATGAACAATCTTTCCTCTAACTAAGGTCCGATGGTCATAGAGGGCAGCTCCAATTATTCTTTGCATGTCTGTCTGCCATAGATTAGCATAAAACTCCTGAACCATGTTCCTTCCCACTTTCGTTTCAAGATTAGCTAGGGTTTTCCAGTTCCTGTTTCGAATTTGTTCTTGGATCTCCGGATATTCATCTTCCTTTAGATCAAACTTGACTTCCGGGATCACTGATCTGTGACTCATTATTTTGTAGTAATGGTCTGAATGTTCTTTAGTTAAGAACTTCCCTTGATTCCAAAGTGGCTTTGGAATATTCTCTTTTTGCCTCTTGGATTGGGTTATTTTCCTTTAGGGGCCATGATCAAAGTGAGAATGTTTTTGTGATCACGGATAAGCACACCAAACTTAGAAGAGGAATAGGAGGAGAGCAGGTGTGGAATGGTGGATGATGAGAGGGGCGCCAAAAGTGGATATAAAGGGATGGGGGTGGGTATTCGAAAATAAGAAAAAGATATAAGATAAAAGATATGATTTATAAAAGATAAATATGACAAGAAAAGGATATAATTTAAAAAGATATGAATGATATTTAAAAATAAATTTGAACTTTATAATTTGAAAAAGATTTTAAAAGATAATTAAGTTGGGAAAGAGCTTGGAAAAAGAGTTGGATTGGATTGAAAATCAACTTGTCTTTATGGATTAAGATGCATGTAAAATCTTTGAAATAGGGATTTTAGAAATTAGAGATTTTAGAAATTAGGTTTAAAATTTTTGAAATTGAAGGATGATATTTGGAAACATGTTTATGCAAGAAATCATGAATTAAAACATAAAAATTAGAAAATTTTTGAAGAAAAACGAATTTTACCTCCTCCCCACCATCCTGCCGTTAAACGCCCAAATGCTGCATGTTTTGGGCGTTTAACGCCCAATTGTTGCTTCTCCTGGGCGTTCAACGCCCAGCTGTTGCTTCTTTCTGGCGTTGAACGCCAGGAAGTCCTTTGTCACTGGGCATTTTTCTGAATGCCCAGGATGCTATCAATCTGGTATTAAACGCCCAGAAGGTGCTTCTTTCTGGCGTTCAACGCCCAGAAGATGCTCCTTTCTGGCGTTTAACGCCCAGATGGCTACCCTTACTGGCGTTGAACGCCCAGTGGGTGCTTCTTTTGGGCGTTCAACGCCCAAAACGTTTCTTACTGGCTTTTTGATGCCAGTGAGCTTTCCAAATTTTCCTGTAACTCTGTGATTTCAATCAACTGCTATTTTACCTTTTGAAGATACTCTGATATATACCTGTAAAAATTAATTAATTAGCAAAAACAAATAAAATTAAATTTTGTGAATGGCTGGATTACCTCCCAACAAGTACTACAGTAATGGCTGGGTTGCCTTCCAGCAAGTGCTTCTTTATTGTCTTTAGCTGGACCTTATTGAGCTTTAATCTAGTCTCAGTTTTGAGCATTCTTGCTCAAAATTGCTTTCACGATAATGTTTGACTCTATGTCCATTAACAATAAACTTTTTGTTAGAATCAATATCCTGAAGCTCTACATATCCATATGGTGACACGCTTGTAATCACATATGGTCCTCTCCACCGGGATTTTAGTTTCCCAGGGAATAATTTGAGCCTAGAATTAAATAGCAGAACTTTCTGCCCCGGCTCAAAGACTCTGGATGACAATTTCTTATCATGCCATCTTTTCGCTTTCTCTTTGTATATTTTTGCATTCTCGAAAGCATTGAGTCTAAATTCCTCTAGCTCATTTAGCTGGAGTAAACGTTTTTCTTCAGCTAACTTGGCATCAAGGTTCAAGAATCTGGTTGCCCAGTAGGCCTTGTGTTCCAGTTTCAGTGGCAAGTGACATGCCTTTTCATACACAAGCTGGTATGGAGAGGTCCCTATAGGGGTCTTGAATGCTGTTCTGTATGCCCACAGAGCATCATCCAAGCTTCTTGCCCAATC
>NC_029773.3:34944440-34946908 GCF_000817695.3 Arachis duranensis | reverse complement strand
CACCAGAATATAAGTGTTTGAGTATGATGGTGGGAAAGGTCCCATGAAGTCAATACCCCATACATCAAACAACTCAATCTCCAAGATCCCTTGTTGAGGCATGGCATAACTGTGAGGCAGATTACCAGATCTTTGGCAACTATCACAATTAAGTACAAACGCTCGGGAATCTTTATAGAGAGTAGGCCAGTAGAAGCCACATTGGAGGACTCTTGTGGCTGTTCGCTCACTTTCAAAATGTCCTCCATACTGTGATCCATGGCAGTGCCATAGAATCTTCTGCGCTTCTTCCTTAGGCACACATCTACGGATTACTCCGTCTGCACATCTCTTGAAGAGATATGGTTCATCCCAAAGTTAGTACTTTACATCTGTGATCAATTTCTTTGATTGCAGCCTATTGTACTCTTTGGGTATGAATCTCACTGCCTTGTAGTTTGCAATATCTGCAAACCATGGCACTTCCTGGACGGCAAAGAGTTGCTCATCCGGAAAGGTCTCAGAGATCTCAGTGAGAGAGAGGGACGCCCCTTCTACTGGTTCTATTCGGGACAGGTGATCTGCTACTTGGTTTTCTGTCCCTTTTCTGTCTCTTATTTCTATATCAAACTCTTGCAGAAGCAATACCCATCTTATGAGTCTGGGTTTTGAATCCTGCTTTGTGAGTAGATATTTAAGAGCAGCATGATCAGTGTACACAATCACTTTTGATCCTACTAAATAGGATATGAATTTGTTAATGGCGTAAACCACTGCAAGTAACTCCTTTTCTGTGGTTGTGTAATTCTTCTGTGCGTCATTTAGAACACGGCTGGCATAGTAAATGACGTGCAGAAGCTTGTCATGCCTTTGTCCCAACACTGCACCAATGGCATGGTCACTGACATCACACATCAATTCAAATGGTAATGTCCAGTCTGGTGCAGAGATGATTGGTGCTGTGACCAATTTAGCTTTCAGAGTCTCAAATGCCTGCAGACACTCTTTATCAAAGATAAATGGCGTGTCAGCAGCTAGCAGGTTGCTCAGAGGTTTGGCAATTTTTGAAAAATCCTTTATAAACCTCCTATAGAATCCTACATGCCCCAGAAAGCTTTTGATTGCCTTAACATTGGCAGGTGGTGGTAATTTTTCAATTACCTCTACCTTAGCTTGATCCACCTCTATTCCCTTGTTCGAGATTTTGTGCCCAAGGACAATTCCTTCAGTCACCATAAAGTGACATTTTTCCCAGTTTAAAACCAGGTTAGTCTCTTGTCATCTCTTTAGAACAAGTGCTAGATGGTCAAGACAGGAGCTGAATGAGTCTCCAAATACTGAAAAGTCATCCATGAAAACTTCCAGAAATTTTTCCACCGTATCAGAGAAAATTGAGAGCATGCACCTCTGAAAGGTTGCAGGTGCATTGCATAGGCCAAATGGCATCCTTCTGTATGCAAATACTCCAGATGGACATGTGAATGCCGTTTTCTCTTGATCTTTTGGATCTACTGCAATTTGATTATAACCTGAATATCCATCCAGAAAGCAGTAGTATTCATGACCTGCCAGTCGTTCTAGCATCTGGTCTATGAATGGTAAAGGAAAATGATCCTTTCTGGTAGCTGTATTGAGCCTTCTATAATCAATAGACATACGCCACCCAGTAACTGTTCTTGTAGGAACCAGTACATTTTTTTTCATTATGAACCACTGTCATGCCACCTTTCTTAGGGATGATGGTGGACAAAATTGTGATACGAGAGTTCCAGGTACTGTTAGAGAAGCTTTTTCCTTCCATAACTCTGTTCAACTTAACCAGCAAGGGTACTGGGTCATCCAAGTAATACCTTACGTGAGTAAGGGTCGATCCCACAGAGATTGTTGGTATGAAGCAAGCTATGGTCACCTTGTAAATCTCAGTTAGGCAGATTAAATTGGTTTATGATGAGTTCAAAAATTAATAATAAATAGACAATAGTTTAAATTTGATTAATGGAATAAATAGAAAATAAAAGGGGTAGAAATACTTATGTAAATTAATAGTGGAAATTTCAGATAGGCGTATGGAGATGCTGTGCTCCTCTTGAATCTCTACTTTCTTATTACATTCATCCAATCCTTCTTACTCCTATCCATGGCAAGCTGTATGTAGGGCATCACCGTTGTCAATGGCTACATCTCATCCTCTCAGTGAAAATGTTCCTATGCTCTGTCACAGCACAGCTAGTCATCTGTCGGTTCTCAATCAGGTTGGAATAGAATCCCTTGATTCTTTTGCGTTTGTCATCACGCCCAGCCTTCAGGAGTTTGAAGCTCGTCACAGTCATTCAATCCCAGAATCCTACTCGGAATACCATAGACAAGGTTTAGACTTTCCGGATCCTCATGAATGCCGCCATCTATCTAGCTTATTCCACGAAGATTCTGTTAGGGAATCTAAGAGATATGCGCCCGGCCTAAAGTAGAACGGAAGTGGTTGTCAGTCA
>NC_029773.3:34943181-34944305 GCF_000817695.3 Arachis duranensis | reverse complement strand
GAATAAAAAGTAATAGTAATTGTATTGAAACTTGAGGTACAGCAGAGCTCCACACCCTTAATCTATGGTGTGTAGAAACTCTACCATTGAAAATACATAAGTGAAAGGTTCAGGCATGGCCAATGGCCAGCCCCCTGAATGATCAAGAGACCGAATGATCAAAGACTACAAAGTCAAAAGATTAAACTGTCAAAAGATGTCTAATACAATAGTAACTTATCCTATTTATACTAGACTAGCTACTAGGGTTTATATGAGTAAGTAATTAATGCATAAATCCACTTCCGGGGCCCACTTGGTGTATGCTTGGGCTGAGCTTGATCTATCCACGAGCTGAGGTGTTTATTGGAGTTGAACTCCAAGTTATAACGTGTTTTGGGTGTTCAACTCCGGATCATGACGTTTTTCTGGCGTTTAACTCCAGACAGCAGCATGTACTTGGCGTTCAACGCCACGTTACATCATCAATTCCTGAATAAAATATAGACTATTATATATTGCTGGAAAGCTCTGGATGTATACTTTCCAACGCCGTTGAGAGCGCACCATTTGGATTTCTGTAGCTCCAGAAAATCCATTTCGAATGCAGTGAGGTCAGATTCTAACAGCATCAGCAGTCCTTTTGTCAGCCTTTTTCAGAGTTTTGCTCAAGTCCCTCAATTTCAGCCAGAAATTACCTGAAATCACAGAAAAACACACAAACTCATAGTAAAGTCCAAAAATGTGAATTTAACATAAAAACTAATGAAAACATCCCTAAAAGTAGCTTGAACTCACTAAAAACTACCTAAAAACAATGCCAAAAAGCGTATAAATTATGCGCTCATCACAACACCAAACTTAAATTGTTGCTTGTCCCCAAGCAACTGAAAATCAATTAGGATAAAAAGAAGAGAATATACTATAAATTTCAAAATATCAATGAATATTAATTATAATTAGATGAGCGGGACTTGTAGCTTTTTATTTCTGAACAGTTTTGGCATCTCACTTTTTCCCTTGAAGTTTAGAATGATTGGCTTCTCTAGGAACTTAGAATTTCGGATAGTGTTATTGACTTTCCTAGTTAAGCATGTTGATTCTTGAACACAGCTACTTATGAGTCTTGGCCGTGGCCCTAAGCA
>NC_029773.3:34940673-34942238 GCF_000817695.3 Arachis duranensis | reverse complement strand
TAAGGACTTGGTCTAACCTTTGATTAAAGTTGACCCTTCTAGTGTAAGGGCGTACATCTCCTTGCATCATGGGCAAGTGAAACGCCAACCTCACATTTTCCGGACTAAAATCTAAGTATTTCCCCCAAACCATTGGATTTAATTCTTTGGATTCGGGTTCATACTTTAATCATGGTTCCTAGTGATCCATGCATTGGCATAGAACTCTTGAACCATTAAGACTCTGACTTGTTGCATGGGGTTGGTTAAGACTTCCCAACCTCTTCTTCGGATTTCATGTCGGATCTCTGGATACTCATTTTTCTTGAGCTTGAAAGGGACCTCCGGGATCACCTTCTTCTTTGCCACAACATCATAGAAGTGGTCTTGATGGCTTTTGGAGATGAGTCTTTCCATCTCCCATGACTCGGAGGTGGATGCTTTTGTCTTTCCTTTTCCTTTTCTAGAGGGTTCTCCGGCCTTAGGTGCCATTGATGGTAGTGGAAAACAAAAAAGATTGTGCTTTGACCACACCAAACTAAAAATATTGTTCGTCCTCGAGCAATAGAAGAAAGAAGAGAAGAAGAAAAAGAAGAGAATATGGTAGAGAGGGAGAGATGTAGGTTCGGCCAAGGTGAAGAAGATGGGGTTGTGTTGTGTGAAAATGAAGTAGAATGGAAGGGTATATATAGGGAGAGGGGGGAGTGTATGTTCGGCCATTTAGGTGGGAATGTGTGGGAAAATGTTTTTGAATTTTTGAAGGTAGGTGGGGTTTGTGGGGAAGAGTGGATGGATGTGAGTGGTGAGGGAGGTGATTGGGAAGAGGGATTGAGGTGATTGGTGAAGAGTGTTGGGAAGTGTGACATGGGGAAATCACAAAATAGGATTAGGAGGTAAGGTGGGAATATAGTATGTGGGGATCTTGTGGGGTCCACAGATCCTGAGGTGATCCTGTGGGGTCCACAGGTCCTGAGGTGTCAAGGAATTCCATCCTTGCACCAAATAGGCGTGTAAACTGCCTTTGCACACCATTCTGGCGTTTAAACGCCGTGTGGTGCACATTCTGGGCGTTCAACGCCCATGTAAAGCATGTTTCTGGCGTTGAACGCCAGTTTCATGCTTGTTACTGGCGTTCAGCGCCAGTTTTTCTTCTCTAGGCACATTCCTGGCGTTCAGCGCCAGAATGTTGCTTGTTTCTGGCGTTCAGCGCCAGGTTGATGCTCTGTTCTGGCGTTGAACGCCAGCCAGATTCTTCTTACTGGCATTGAACGCCAGTCTGTGCTTCCTCCAGCGTGTGATTTTTTTCTTCTGCTATTTTTGATTCTGTTTTTAATTTTTATGATTTTTTTCGTGACTCCTCATGATCATGTACCTAATAAAACACAAAATAAAAATAAAATAATATAAAATAAAAATTATATAAAATTGGGTTGCCTCCCAATAAGCGCTTCTTTAATGTCAATAGCTTGACAGTGGCTCTCATGGAGCCACAAGGTGATCAGGTCAATGTTGTATAGTCCCAACACCAAACTTAGAGTTTGGATATGGGATCTTAACACCAAACTTAGAGTTTGGTTGTGGTCTCA
>NC_029773.3:34939395-34940498 GCF_000817695.3 Arachis duranensis | reverse complement strand
AGGACTAGTTCACCTCTGTTGACATCTATCACAGCTCCTGCTGTGGCTAGGAAAGGTCTTCCAAGGATGATGCATTCATCCTCTTCTTTCCTAGTGTCTAAGATTATGAAATCAGCTGGGATGTAAAGGCCTTCAACCTTTACTAACACGTCCTCTACTATTCTATAAGCTTGTCTCAATGACTTGTCTGCCAATTGTAATGAGAACAAGGCAGGTTATACCTCAATGATCCCCAGCTTCTCCATTACAGAGAGTGGCATAAGATTTATCCCTAACCCTAGATCACATAGAGCTTTTTCAAAGGTCATGGTGCCTATGGTACAAGGTATTAAGAACTTGCCAGGATCTTGTTTCTTTTGAGGTAGAGTTTGCTGAATCCAGGTATCTAGTTCACTAATGTGCAAGGGAGGTTCACTTTCCCAAGTCTCATTACCAAACAACTTGGCATTCAGCTTCATGATAGCTCCTAAATATTGAGCAACTTGCTCTCCAGTCACATCTTTATCCTCTTCAGGGGAAGAATAGTCTTCAGAGCTCATGAATGGCAGAAGGAGATTTAATGGAATCTCTATGGTCTCTGTATGAGACTCAAATTCCTTTGGATTCTTAATAGAAAACTCCTTCTTGCTTGAGGGACGTCCCACGAGGTCTTCCTCACAAGGATTTTTGTCCTCCTCCTCCCTTGTGCATTCGGCCATATTGATTATATCAATGGCCTTGCACTCTCCTTTTGGATTTTCTTTTGTATTGCTTGGGAGAATACTGGCAGGAGTTTCAATGACTTTCTTACTCAACTGGCCCACTTGTGCCTCCAGATTTCTGATGGAGGATCTTGTTTCATTCATGAAACTGAAAGTGGCCTTTGACAGATCAGAGACTATATTGACTAAATTAGAAGTGTTTTGTTCAGAGTTCTCTGTCTGTTGCTGAGAAGATAATGGATATGGCTTACTATTACTCAGCCTATTGCGTCCACCATTGTTAAAGCCTTGTTGAGGCTTTTGTTGATCCTTCCAGGAGAAATTTGGATGATTTCTCCATGATGGATTATAGGTGTTTCCATAAGGTTCACCCATGTAATTAACCTCTGCCATGGCAGGGTT
>NC_029773.3:34934657-34939194 GCF_000817695.3 Arachis duranensis | reverse complement strand
AAGAATTTATCCAAGAAGGCAGTGACCAGCTTATCCCATAAGTCTAGGCTATCCTTGGGTTGTGAATCCAACCATATTCTAGCTCTGTCTCTTACAGCAAATGGGAAAAGCATGAGTCTGTAGACTTCAGGATTAACTCCATTCGTCTTTACAGTCTCACAAATATGCAAGAACTCAGTTATAAACTGGTAAGGATCTTCAGATGGAAGTCCATAGAACTTGCAGTTTTGTTGCATTAAGGCAACTAGCTGAGGTTTTAGCTCAAAGTTGTTGGCTCCAATGGCAGGAATGGAGATGCTTCTTCCATCAAATTTGGACGTTGGCTTTGTGAAGTCACCAAGCATTCTCCTTGCATTATTATTATTTTTGGCTGCCATCTCCTTCTCTTGTTCTAATATTTCTGAAAGGTTACCTTTAGATTGTTGTAACTTAGCTTCTCTTAATTTTCTCTTCAGAGTCCTTTCAGGTTCTGGATCAATTTCAACAAGAGTGCCTTTATCCTTGTTCCTGCTCATATGAAAGAGAAGAAAACAAGAAAAGAAGAGGAATCCTCTATATCACAGTATAGAGATTCCTTTATGTTAGTAGAAGAAGAAAAGGGGAGAAGAGTAAAGAAGAATGGGTTCAGATATTTAGATGGAGAGAGGTGAAGAGAAGTGTTAGTAATTAAATAATTAAATAGAGTAAGAAAAGAGAGGGGAAATTTCGAAAATAATTTTGAAAAAGGGATTAGTAATTTTCGAAAATTAAAGATAAGATAAGATTAAAATTAAAATTTAAAACAAAAAGAAATTTTGAAAAAGAGATGAGATATTTTCGAAAATTAGAGAGGGAAAAGTAGTTAGGTGATTTTGAAAAAGATAAGAAACAAACAAAAAGTCAAAGAGTTAGTTGAAAAAGATATTAAAATCAAATTTGAAAAGATGAGAAGATAAGAGGTTAGATAAAATATTTTGAAATCAAATTTTGAAAAAGATAAAATTTTTGAAAAAGATAAGATAAAAGATAAAAAGATTTAAATTTTAAATTTAAAATTACTTACTTCACTAACAAGAAACTTCAAGATAAGATTCTAGAACTTAAAGATTGAACCTTTCTTAACAAGAAAGTAACAAACTTCAAATTTTTGAATCAATCACATTAATTGTTAGCTAATAAGATATAAAGATAAGAAAAGGATTTTGAAAAATATTTTGAAAAAGATTTTTGAAATTTTTGAAAAATGAAAAAAAATGAAAAGATATAATTTTTGAAAAAGGATTTTGAAAAGATAAGATTTTTAAAATTGAAATATTGACTTGACTTGTAAGAAACAACTAATTTTTTAAAAATTTTTGACCAAGTCAACCCAAAATTTCGAAAATTTGGAGGGAAATAAGGAAAAGATATTTTTTATTTTTGAATATTTTAATTATGAGAAAGAAAAACACAAACATGACCCAAAACATGAAAATTTTGGATCAAAACACTTAATGCATGCAAGAACACTATGAATGTTAAGATGAACACCAAGAACACTTTGAGGATCATGATGAACATCAAGAACATATTTTTGAAAAAAATTTTGATGCAAAGAAAACATGCAAGACACCAAACTTAGAAATCTTTAATGCATGAACACTAACAAACAAAAAATGCATATGAAAAACAACAAACAACACAAAACAAGAAAACATCAAGATCAAACAAGAAGACTTGTTAAGAACAACTTGAAGATCATGAAGAACACTATGAATGCATGGATTTTCGAAAGATGCAAGAAAAAATTTTTTAAAACATGCAATTGACACCAAACTTAAAAATTGACTCAAGACTCAAACAAGAAACACAAAATATTTTTGATTTTTATGATTTTATTAATTTTTTTTGGATTTTTTTAATTTTTTCGAAAATATTTTTTTGGAAAAACGAAAAAGAAAAGAAAAATTTCAAAAAAGTTTTTGAAAAGAAAATTACCTAATCTGAGCAACAAGATGAACCGTTAGTTGTCCATACTCGAACAATCCCCGGCAACGGCGCCAAAAACTTGGTGGACGAAATTGTGATACGTATGTTATTGCATTTTGTAAAATTCATTGCTTTTTCTTTCCCCGGCAATGGCGCAAAAAACTTGGTGGACGAAATTGTGATTCATTCTCTTTGTATTTCATCCAAGTAATAAACCTTACGTGAGTAAGGGTCGATCCCACATAGATTGTTGGTATGAAGCAAGCTATGGTCTCCTTGTAAATCTCAGTTAGGCAGATTAAATTGGTTTATGATGAGTTCGAAAATTAATAATAAATAGAAAATAAAAAGGGATAGAAATACTTATGCAAATCAATAGTGTACATTTCAGATAGGCGAATGGAGATGCTGTGCTCCTCTTGAATCTCTACTTTCTTATTACATTCATCCAATCCTTCTTACTCCTATCCATGGCAAGCTGTATGTAGGGCATCACCTTTGTCAATGGCTACATCCCATGCTCTGAGTGAAAATGTTCCTATGCTCTGTCACAGCAAGGCTAGTCATCTGTCGGTTCTCAATCAGGTTGGAATAGAATCCCTTGATTCTTTTGTGTTTGTCATCACGCCCAGCCTTCAGGAGTTTGAAGCTCGTCACAGTCATTCAATCCCAAAATCCTACTCGGAATACCATAGACAAGGTTTAGACTTTTCGGATTCTCATGAATGCCGCCATCTATCTAGCTTATACCACGAATGAATGCCGCCATCAATTCTAGCTTATACCATGAAGATTTTGATTAAGGAATCCAAGAGATATGCGCCCGGTCTAAGGTAGAACGGGAGTGGTTGTCAATCACACGCGTTCATAGGTGAGAATGATGATGAGTGTCACGGATCATCACATTCATCAAGTTGAAGTGCAACGTATATCTTGGAATAAGAATAAAAGAGAATTGAATAAAAAGTAATAGTAATTGTATTGAAACTTGAGGTACAGCAGAGCTCCACACCCTTAATCTATAATGTGTAGAAACTCCACCGTTGAAAATACATAAGTGAAAGGTTCAGGCATGGTCGAATGGCCAGCCCCCTGAATAATCAAGAGATCGAATGATCAAAGACTACAAAGTCAAAAGATTAAACTGTCAAAAGATGTCTAATACAATAGTAACTTATCCTATTTATACTAGACTAGCTACTAGGGTTTACATGAGTAAGTAATTGATGTATAAATCCACTTCCGGGGCCCACTTGGTGTATGCTTGGGCTGAGCTTGATCTATCCACGAGCTGAGGTGTTTATTGGAGTTGAACTCCAAGTTATAACGTGTTTTGGGCGTTCAACTCCAGATCATGACGTTTTTCTGGCGTTTAACTCCAGACAGCAGCATGTACTTGGCGTTCAATGCCATGTTACGTCATCAATTCCCGAATAAAATATGGACTATTATATATTGCTGGAAAGCTCTGGATGTCTACTTTCCAACGCCGTTGAGAGCGCGCCATTTGGAGTTATGTAGCTCCAGAGAATTCATTTCGAATGCAGGGAGGTCAGATTCCAACAGCATCAGTAGTCCTTTTGTCAGCCTTTTTCAGAGTTTTGCTCAAGTCCCTCAATTTCAGCCAGAAATTACCTGAAATCACAAAAAAACACACAAACTCATAGTAAAGCCCAGAAATGTAAATTTAACATAAAAACTAATGAAAACATCCCTAAAAGTAGCTTGAACTTACTAAAAACTACCTAAAAACAATGCCAAAAAGCGTATAAATTATCCGCTCATCAGACGACTTGGACAGGGCTTACTCAGGGGCTATCAGAAATAGGATAAATAATCCCAGCCTCTAGTAACTTAGTAACCTCTTTCTGCACCACCTCCTTCATGGCTGGATTCAGCCGCCTTTGTGGTTGAACCACTGGCTTGGCGTCACCCTCCAGTAAGATCTTGTGCATGCATCTGGCTGGGCTAATGCCCTTGAGATCACTGATGGACCACCCAAGAGCTGTCTTGTGTGTCCTTAGCACTTGAATTAGTGCTTCCTCTTCCTGTGGCTCTAAGGTAGAGCTTATAATCACAGGAAAGGTGTCACCTTCTCCCAGAAATGCATATTTCAGGGATGGTGGTAATGGTTTGAGCTCGGGTTTAGGAGGTTTCTCCTCCTCCTGAGGGATTTTCAGAGGTTCTACTATTCTCTCTGATTCCTCCAAATCAGGCTGAACATCTTTAAAGATGTCCTCTAGCTCTGATTCGGGACTCTCAGTCATATTGACCTCTTCCACCAGGGAGTCAATAATATTAATGCTCATGCAGTGTTTTGATGTGTCTGGATGTTGCATAGCTTTGACATCATTCAACTTAAACTCATCCTCATTGACTCTCAGGGTTACCTCCCCTTTTTGAACGTTAATGAAGGTTCGTCCAGTTACTAGGAAAGGTCTTCCTAGAATGAGAGTTGCACTCTTGTGCTCCTCCATTTCCAGCACCACAAAGTCAGTAGGAAAGGCGAATGGCCCAACCTTGACAATCATGTCTTCAATCACTCCTGATGGGTATTTAATGGAGCCATCAGCAAGTTGAAGACATATCC
>NC_029773.3:34929420-34934391 GCF_000817695.3 Arachis duranensis | reverse complement strand
TTCAACGCCAGATCCATGCTTGTTTCTGGCGTTGAACGCCAGGAATGAGCATGGTTTGGGCGTTCAGCGCCAGCTTTATCCCTTTCTGGGCTCTGCTTGTCCTCAGAGGGATTTTGAGTAGACATCTGTCTATTTCTTAGCTTCCTGCTACTTTGAAGTGAGGTATTTAATGTTTTCCCACTTCTTAATTGAACTGCTTGGCATTCTTCTGCTATTTATTTTGACAGTTGCCTTTCTATTTGCTTTAACTGTACTTCCATATTCCTGTTAGCCATTCTTGTTTCCTGTAGTATTTCCTTGAATTCGGCTAGCTGCTGGGTTAGAAAGTCTAATTGCTAATTGAATTCATTAGCCTGATCCACAGGACTGAGTTCAGCAGTTACTGTTTTAGCTTCTTCTTTCATGGAGGATTCACTGCTTAGGTACATATGCTGATTTCTAGCAACTGTATCAATACGCTCTTGAGCTTCTTCAATTGTTTTTCTCATATGTATAGATCCCCCAGCTGAGTGGTCTAGAGAAATCTGAGCTTTTTCTGTAAGCCCATAGTAGAAGATGTCTAATTGCACCCACTCTGAAAACATTTCAGAGGGGCATTTTCTTAGCATCTCTCTGTATCTCTCCCAGGCATCATAAAGGGATTCATTATCTCCTTGTTTGAAGCCTTGGATGCTCAGCCTTAGCTGTGTCAACCGTTTTGGAGGAAAATAGTGATTCAGGAATTTTTCTGACAGCTGTTTCCGTGTTTTTATGCTATTTTTAGGCTGGTTATTTAACCACCTCTTAGCTTGATCTTTTACAGCAAATGGAAACAGTAATAATCTGTAGACATCCTGATCCACTTCCTTATCATGCACTGTGTCAGCAATTTGTAGAAATTGTGCCAGAAACTCTGTAGGTTCTTCATGTGAAAGACCAGAATACTGGCAGTTTTGCTGCACCATGATAATGAGCTGAGGATTCAACTCGAAGCTACTAACTCCAATGGAGGGTATACAGATATTACTCCCATATGAAGCAGTAGTGGGGTTAGCATATGACCCCATAGTCCTTATGAACTGTTCATTTCCACTTAGATCCATAATGGAAAAAGGGAGATGACGTGGATTTATTTTATTAAGTTCCATGATGGAATAAAGGAGATGATATGTATGTTGATATTATTTATTTTATAAAAAATTTATTTTATAAAATAAAATAGAAACGAAATAAATAAAAGAAATTGAAAATACTTTGAAATTGAAATCTGAACTTTTTTATATAAAATTTTCGAAAATGTAGTTCAAAATTAGTTAGAAAAGATTTTTTTTTTGAATTTTGAATTTTATGATGAAAGAGGAAAACACACAAAAGACACAAGACTTAAAATTTTTAGATCCAATGCTCCTTATTTTCGAAAATTTTGGAGGGAAAACACCAAGGAACACCAAACTTAAAAATTTTAAGATCAAAACACAGGAAAGACTCAAGAACACCTTGAAGATTCACAAGAACACCAATAACAAAAGAAAGAACACCAAACTTAAAATTTTTAGAACCAAGAACAAAAGAAAGAATACCAAACTTAAAATTTTTAGAAAACCAAGATAAATTTTCAAAAATTATGAAAAGATTAACAAGAAAACACCAAACTTAAAGTTCGGCACAAGATTAAATCAAGAAAAATTATTTTTGAAAAAGATTTTGAAGAAGATACCCAATTATCAAGAACAACTACTAATGCTCCAGCCAATTGGGCAGTAACTTCAGTGTTGATTTTAAAGATGTTGATGTGTGGAAAACGATCCAACACAAAACTCACCGGCAAGTGTACCGGGTCACATCAAGTAATAAAACTCACGGGAGTGAGGTCGATCCCACAGAGATTGAAGGATTAAGCAATTTTAGTTTAGTGGTTGATTTAGTCAAGCGAATTAAGTATTGGTTGAGTGGTTTATCATTAACATTAACTTGCATCAGGGGTTCACAGAAGAACCAAAAAGGAAAATGGGATCTCAGGACTCAAGAGACTAGATAGCAAAGTCTAGATCTCAATTGCCTTCCCAGGTCCAAGTTCACAAAGCAATTAACCAGAATTTAAAGAAGAAGCATTAAAGGAAATGAAATTGAACTCAATTAGGCAGAAGAGGAATTAAAGAGATTTTGAATGGAGATTGAGACAGAATTTCCTCAATTCTTCACACCCAAAACTCAAACAAGAAAAGTAAAAATGCTCAAGCAAGAACGAGGAAGAAGAGAGATCAATTCTCCTCCCCAATTCTCTGAAATTTAGTGAAGTCTCCAAGAGAAAGTTCAAAAGTTCAAAAATAAAAGTAAAGATTCAAAGCTCAAAAGAAAGGTTTTAATTACATCAAACTATTTCCTATTTATACACTTTCTATTCTTGGATCTTGGGATTTGGATGGGCTTTTTATTTGGTGAAGAATTGAATTAAATTGGATTTTTAATCAAATTTTTAGCCCAAGAAAAGTTGCTTCCAGGAGGCTGCCCTGCCCTTGTGGAGGGCAGAGCAGAAAATGGTGTGTGTTGGTGCTCGTGCGTGCGTGTGGTGCATGTTGGTGCTGCAGGATGCTGCCCTGCCCTTGTGGAGGGTAGGGCAGAAATTTTTGGTGCGCCAGATTTTGCTGCCCGTGCGTGCGTGCTTGCTGGCCGAGACTCCCTTGGTGCGCCAACTCTTGTGCACTGGCCGTGCATCACACAATGCTGCCCTGCCCTTGCGAAGGGCAGGGCAATGTTTCCAAAATTGAAGCTCCGTGTTCGAAACTCGGTTAATGCACACGCTACTTTTTTCCTTGGTTTTCTTGGCACCAAAGTAAGGCCTAGTTCCTTGCTTCCTCATGGTGCCGTGTTCGATCCTTGTGGCAAGCATTAGTGAGCTTTTTCTTTGAATATATTCCTTTGATGAGCCCGATATTGCTCTTGAGGAGGGCAGGGCAGAGTTTTTGCTGTTTTTGATCCATGGCACCAATTTGTGCTCCGCCCTTGTTGTGGGCAGGGCAGTGTTGCCTCTCAAAGCTTGTTTCCTTATATTGCCCTCCTAGAGGGCAGTGTGCCCTTGTGGAGGGCAATGTTTGCTTCCTCCTTTTATGTGCCACACTTCTTCTCTCTTAGGCCACGCTTTCTTAAGCTACGCTTCCTCTTTTCTTCTTTTCTTCACCTTTAAATAATCAAAACAACCACTCAAAGTATCACTAAATTCACAAGGCTTATAAATCAATTAAAAATCAATTAAATTTAGCTTAAACCTCATGAGTTAGCATCAATTTAATGGTGGTTGTTTGATTTAAAGAAGTTATGTATTTTCATTCCAAATCACTTACTTAAGATGCAAGAAAGTGCATAAAGACTAATAAAACAAGTGAAATTAGCTTGAAAAACGGGTATATGATGACTTGTCATCACAACACCAAACTTAAATCTTGCTTGTCCCCAAGCAAGCATCAAAACTAAGAGAAACTGAAATGAACAAGAATAGCAAACATATCCTTATTAGGCATATAGCAGAACTTGCATCCCAAATCAGTTGATCTAAGTGACCGGGTTTTGAAATACCCCTCAGAATTTACTTATCCAAGCATATCCTAGTACAAGAACACCACAGGCATGTGTCCTAGGGTCCAAGCTATTGGTGTCCAGCCTTTATTCTTTGTTTTTCTTGCCACATTGGCTTTTTCTTCTTCCTTTTCTTTCTGTTTTATTTTTGTTCTCAAGGGCTTTTTCTTTACTGATAGGAACCTTTATAACAGCAAGCTAGCTCACACTTCAATGAAAATTATATTATGCAGCAATTATTTCATGAGTTATGCATTTAATCAAACACATACACCACCATTAACTTCCATTCTAACTTATGCAACATTGGATATTTACTTTCCAATTCAAACATTTCTCTTTTATTCAAGCATATGGGAAACAAAACAAACTTCAAAGCTAAGTGATGGATGACAAGCATTATGCAGATTATCATACTTAATCAAACAACTTCACTTGCAACTAGATGAACACTTTAGCAAGACATACAAGAATTCCTGAATTAAAACATTTCTCAGCAGTAAGGATTAAGTCTAGATACAACCATTGAAGTTACAGCCCTTTGATTCTTCCTTCTGCTGTGTTCTCTTTGAGTTAAAACGCACAATATCTTCAATGGTTGACTAATGTCCTGCATAATTCTCAAAAGTTGCTTGCTTCTCAAGCCCTTAAGTGCATGGTTAGTATGCATAAATTGAGTGTGGCTCTTGGATTTATTTTGGTGTGGAAACACGAAACTTAATTGCTTGCCACCGCCTCTGATGCAACAAGTTAACCATATGTGAAACCTTGTGTTCTTGCTAAAGGTTATGGAATTAAAGCTAGAAAGCAGTTAAATAGTTGGATAATTTGTTTGATTGCTTGGAGCTAGCATTATGTAAGAGGTGAGAATGTGTTTTTAAATGAGATTTTTGGTAGAACACCAAACTTAGAATCTTTCATTCTCCCTTAAATTATTTTGGTGTGCAACACCAAACTTAGCTCCTTGCAATGCAGACCAATTATTCAACCTTCTTATTGAAATAAGCTAGAAAAAGGAAACTACCTCAGGTTGGGTTGCCTCCCAACAAGCGCTTCTTTATTGTCATTAGCTTGACATCCTCCATTCTTTGATCATGGAGGCTGAAAATCATAGTGCCTCAGCTTTTCACCTCTTATTGTGAACTTCTTTCCAGTCTCCTCTTTGATGATCTCTAGGTGTTCAAGTGAAAGGACCCGGTTCACAGTGTAGTATTCAGATAATTGTGGAGACACCTTCATTGGTTGGGTGTTTAACACCACTTTATCCCCTGGTGAAAAGCCTTCAGTAGGGATTTTCTTGTTTCNNNNTGCTGTTGGATTCTGACCTCTCTGCACTCGAAGTGGATTTTCTGGAGCTACAGAAGCCCAATTGGCGCGCTCTCAACGGCGCTGGAAAGTAGACATCCTGGGCTTTCCAGT
>NC_029773.3:34928041-34928247 GCF_000817695.3 Arachis duranensis | reverse complement strand
CATTGGACCGAGGTTTCAACTTATCATCACAAGAGCTTGTTGATTTCTATCAATCTTGCTTTTGGAGCAGTGATCTGCTAAAGCTTGGCTGGCCATTGGCCATGTCTAGTGTTTTGGACCGAAGCTTTCTTTGAAAGCTTGGGTGGCTGTGAAGCCATGTCTAATTCCTGGACCGGAGTCTTAGACTAAACATTGCATGATTCCTA
>NC_029773.3:34927563-34927829 GCF_000817695.3 Arachis duranensis | reverse complement strand
TCTTCAAATAATTCTTGATGATTTCTTACTTTGATCTTTGAATTCTCTTGACTTGAGTGTTTTGTGTGTCTCATATGCATTATCATTTTGTTAGTGTCAGTAGTATACAAACTGCTAAGTTTGGTGTCTTGCATGCATTGTTATTTGGTTTTAGTTGCATTTTGATTATCCCTCTTTATTAAAAATCCAAAAATATTTTTAATTTGTGTCTTTTCAAGTCAATAATACAGAGAATTGAAGATTCAGAACATACAGCAGAGGAATTA
>NC_029773.3:34926708-34927511 GCF_000817695.3 Arachis duranensis | reverse complement strand
TATGTTGCCTTTTCTGTTGAGAAAGGTTTAATGTTTGAATCATATCTTTTCTTGATAGCCAAGTCATTAATTTTAAAATCAAATCTTTTTAAAATATTTTTCAAATCATATCTTCTCAATCACATTTTTTTTTTTAAAAACCAATCATATCTTCTTAACCACATCTTTTTCAAAATAGTTTTTAATCAAATCTTTTTGATTTCTAATTTCAAAATCTTTTTCAAAAATCACTTGATTTCTTTTCCACTTTTTGTTTTCGAAAATTATCAATCAAAGTTTTTCAAAATGTTTTCAAAATCTTTTAATTAATTTTCGAAAATTACTTCCCTTCTTCTCACATCCTTCTCTTTATGGACTAACACTATCCCTTAATGCAAAATTCGAACTCCATCTTCTTTGATAAGTTCGAATTTTCTACTTCTGCCTTCTATTTTTCTTTTCCTCTGACACTTCAAGGAATCTCTATACTGTGACATAGAGGATTCCACATTTTCTTGTTCTCTTCTCTTTCTTATGAGCAGGAGCAAAGACAAAAGCATTCTTGTTGAGGCTGATCCTAAACCTGAAAGGACCTTGAAGAGAAAGCTAAGAGAAGCCAAAGTACAACTCTCTTTAGAGGACCTGACCGAATTCTTCAAAGAAGAAGAACCTATGGCAGCCGAAAACAACAACAATGCCAACAATGCAAGGAAGGTGCTGGGTGACTTTACTGCACCTACTCCCGACTTTTATGGGAGAAGCATCTCTATCCCTGCCATTAGAGCAAACAAATTTGAGCTTAAGCCTCAATTAGTTTCTCTAAT
>NC_029773.3:34921991-34922685 GCF_000817695.3 Arachis duranensis | reverse complement strand
AGAAGATCAAAGAATCATGAGAGAGGAGCAACAAAGACAAGGAAGAGACATTGAGGAGCTCAAGCACTCCATAGGATCTTCAAGAGGAAGGACAAGCCGCCATCACTAAGGTGGACCAGTTCTTTAATTTCCTTGTTCTTTATTTTCCTGTTTTTCGAATTTTAATGCTTATGTTTGTCCATGTTTGTGTCTTGTGATCATTAGTGTCTTAGTGTCTATGCTTTAAAGTTATGAATGTCCTCTGAATCCATCACCTTTCTTAAATAAAAAATGTGCTTAATTGAAAAAGAAAAGAATTGCATGAATTTTGAATTTTATAACAGTTTGATTATTTTGATGTGGTGGCAATACTTTTGTTTTCTGAATGTATGCTTAAACAGTGCATATGTCTTTTGAATTTGTGATTCATGAATGTTGGCTCTTGAAAGAATGATGAAAAAGGAGACATGTTACTGAGGATCTAAAAAATCATAAAAATGATTCTTGAAGCAAAAAAAAAAGCAGTGAATACAAAAAAAAAGAGAAAAAAAATATATTTCGAAAAAAAAAAGAAAGAAAAAGAAAACGAAAAAAAAGAAAAGAAAGAAAGAAATAAATTTGTGATCCAAGGCAAAAAGAGTGTGCTTAAGAACCTTGGACACCTCTAATTGGGGACTCCAGCAAAGCTGAGTCACAATCTGAAAAGGTTCACCCA
>NC_029773.3:34919687-34920476 GCF_000817695.3 Arachis duranensis | reverse complement strand
TTACAAGGTGACCATAGCTTGCTTCATACCAACAATCTCTGTGGGATCGACCCTTACTCGCGTAAGGTTTATTACTTGGACGACCCAGTACACTTGCTGGTTAGTTGTGCGAAGTTGTGTTTATGCCATGGTGTTGAACACCAAGTTTTTGGTTTCATCACCGGGGATTATTTGAGTTGTGAAAAGTAGTGATCACAATTTCGTGCACCACCTCCCAACAAGCGCTTCTTTATTGTCATTAGCTTGACATCTTCCATTCTTTGATCATGGAGGCTGAAAATCATAATGCCTCAGCTTTTCACCTCTTATTGTGAACTTCCTTCCAGTCTCCTCTTTGATGATCTCTAGGTGTTCAAGTGAAAGGACCCGGTTTACAGTGTAGTATTCAGATAATTGTGGAGACACCTTCATTGGTTGGGTGTTTAACACCACTTTATCCCCTGGTGAAAAGCCTTCAGTAGGGATTTTCTTGTTTCTCTGCCCTCTTGGCCTTTTCTTCTTTTCTTTCTCAAAAGATACTCCCTGCCTTGGTTGTTCTTTATCTGGGATGTTGAATTTCTCATCTGGGGGTTTTGGATCTAGTTCCTCCTTGACTTCTTTGGTTTATTGCACCATCTCTACTGCTTTCAAGCATGGATTTAGAAGTCTTGGAGTTAACTCATTGACTGCCTCTTTCAAACTTTGATCTCTGGTCTTATCCTTCATAAAATCTTCTTCTTGAATGGGTTCATGCAAGGTTTTAAAAACATGGAATGCTAGATGCTCATCATGCACTCTCAGCAACAATTC
>NC_029773.3:34913453-34919141 GCF_000817695.3 Arachis duranensis | reverse complement strand
GTGGATTTCAGCTCACAAATTCGGAGTTTTCTCATTAGAGACAAAGGCATCAAGTTTATGCTTGCACCGAGGTCACAGAATGACTTCTCAATTGTTATGTTTCCTATGGTGCAAGGTATGTAAAAAGTCCCAGGATCATCTTTCTTCTCTGGCAACTCTCTTTGGAGGATAGCACTACATTCCTTTGTTATCTCAACAATCTGTCCTTCCTTCAGGGATCTTTTCTTTGTCAGCACTTCCTTCATGAATTTGGCATATAGTGGCATCTGTTCAAGTGCTTCCAAGAAAGGAATATTGATGCTGAGTATTTTGAATATGTCCAGGAATTTTGAGTATTGCTTATTCTCATTTTCTTTTTTAAACCTCTGAGGGTATGGAAGTTTGGGGACACAAGGATTCACTCCTTCCCTCTTCTCTTGTAGTTGTGATTCAAGGGTGTTCTTGTATCCCTTTGAAATTTGTACATTTTTGGTTTCTTAATCCTCTTTACTTTTTCCCTCTGTCTCTTCTTGTGGAACTTCTCTGTTGTGTTTGTCCTGATTGATGGCTTCCTTCTTTATAGTCTTCTCACTTCCCACTGTGATTGCTTTGCACTCCTCCCATTTTGTGGCTTTTCCTTTGTCCCTTGGGTGTTCTTCAGTGACATTGGGGAAAGCATTAGCTCTCTTCTCATCCATTTCTGAAATTTGCTTAGCCAATTGCCCCATGTATCTCTCAAGATTTCTGATTGAGGTCTCTTGGTTTTTGAATGCCAAGGTCTGATCTTTCCTTGCAGCTTCCTGATCTTGTCTTGCCATCTCTTGATTTTTCATGAGTTTTTCCATCATTTTCTCTAGACTTGAGATTCTTTGAGAGTCTGGATTTGGTTGTGGTTGTGTGAAATGAGATGGTTGTTGTTGGAAGTTGTTTGAATTGATTGTGGGGGTACTTTGTGGGTGGGATGTGGATGTGAAAAAGTTATTCTGGTGGTTTTGTGAGTTATTATAGGGTTGGTGATATGTGGCTTGTGAATTTTTGAATTGGTTAGTATTATTGAATGAATGGTTATGGTTGCTTGTGTTACTGAGGCTGCCAGAGTTGAAGTCCCTTTGTCCTTGATTTTGATGCTCACCCCACCTTGAATTAGAATGAGTCTTCCAGGGTGTCTTGTGCGCATCACCATGAAAATTGTGTTGAAATGAACTTGAAGTGTTGTTCATGCATTGCACCTGCTCAGGGCTTTGTTGCTCAACATTGAATGTCCCAAAACTTTCTTCAGATTGATTCCACCCATGTGAGGTTTGAGATTGGCGTTGTGTGTTTACTGCAACACCTTGCAGTCCATCAATTTTCTTGGCCATCATTTCTATTTGTTGCTGAAGTTGTTGATGCATCTGTTTGTTTTGTGCCAAGAGAACGTCAACACTTTCAAGCTCCAGCACATCCCTTCTTTAGGTTGGTTGGCGTTGTCTTTGATGAGCAAAGAAATATTGGTTGTTTGCCACCATCTCTATGAGGTTTTGGGCTTCCTCTGCTGTCTTCATTAGCTGCAATGAGCCTCCTGCTAAATGATCTAATGCTTCCTGAGCTTTCTGGGTCAACCCTTCATAGAAGTTTTGGAGTCTATCCCACTCACTAAACATTTCTGGGGGACATTTCCTGATTAAAGCATTGTATCTCTCCCAAGCATCATACAGTGACTCTCCATCCATTTGAATGAATGTTTGCACCTCTGTTTTCAGCTTGATAATCCTTTGGGGAGGATAGAACTTGGCTAGGAATTTGCTCACTAAGTCTTCCCAATTATTGATGCTTTCTTTGGGAAATGTCTCTAGCCATTGAGTGGCTTTGTCTCTGAGAGAAAATGGAAAGAGCAACAACTTGTAGCTGTCAGGAGGCACACCATTGGTTTTCACAGTATCACAAATCCTCAAGAAGGTAGATAAGTGTTGATTTGGGTCCTCCAATGGCCCTCCTCCAAAAGAACAGTTGTTTTGAACCAAAGTGATGAGTTATGGCTTTAGTTCGAAGTTGTTTGCATTGACATTAGGAGTAAGAATGCTACTCCCACATTGTTTAGCATTTGCAAATGTGTAGGAAGCCAGTACTCTTCTTTGTTGTGGGTTATTGTTGACCCCTCCTCCTGGTTGATTGAGATTTGATGGATCTCCTTCCATCTCTTGAAATTCCTCCTCAGATTCTTCCTCTCCAACGATATTCTTACCTCTTTCAGCTCTTCTTATTCTTCGAAGAGCTCTTTGGTCAATTTCAGAGAGGATAGGGGAAGATCTTCCTGTACCTGACATACAAACACACAACAATAAACACACAGATCCAAGAAACCAATGAAACTTCAATCTATTGCTAGAATGAAGTTTTAGTTAGTTTAAGCAAAAATTCAAACAGTTAGTGTGTTAGTAAAAACTTAAAGAAACAGAAAAGAAAAAGTGCTTAATCTAGACCTCCACTTCACTTAATCATTGTCAATCTATTTCAATCCCCGGCAACGGCGCCAAAAACTTGATGTGTGGAAAACGATCCAACACAAAACTCACCAGCAAGTGTACCGGGTCGCATCAAGTAATAAAACTCACGGGAGTGAGGTCGATCCCACAGGGATTGAAGGATTGAGCAATTTTAGTTTAGTGGTTGATTTAGTCAAGCGAATCAAGTATTGGTTGAGTGGTTTATCTTTAACAGAAGCTAAATTACTTGGAATGTAAAGGGAGAGGGGAAAATTACAGTAAATTAAAGAGCAAGAAAGTAAAAGATGCTGAATCTTAAAGAACAAGAAATTAAATGACTGAAACTTAAAGTGCAAGAAATGTAAATTGCAGTAACTTAAATGGCAAGGAATGTAAATTGCTTGAATGTAAAAGGGATTCGAGGAATGGGATTGCAGAATCTAAACAAAGAGAAATTGGACTGCCACAATTAATAGAGCAGAAACTGAATTAGAAGCGATTAGAATTCAAACAGAAATTGAAATTAAAGTGCAGCAGGGTTCACAGAAGAACCAAAAGTAAATTGGGATCTCGGGACTCCAGAGACTAGGTAGCAGAGCCTAGATCTCAATTACCTTCCTAGATCCAAGTTCTCAAAGCAATTGACAAGAAATTGAAGAAGAAACAGTAAAGGAAATTGAAATTAAACTCAATTGTGCAGAAAGATGTTTAGGGAGATTTTGAATGGAGATTGAGACAGAATTTCCTCAATTCTTCACACCCAAAACTCAAACAAGAAAAGTAAAAATGCTCAAGCAAGAACGAGGAAGAAGAGAGATCAATTCTCCACCCCAATTCTCTGAAATTTAGTGAAGTCTCCAAGAGAAAATCCAAAAGTTCAAAAATAAAAGTAAAGATTCAAAGCTCAAAAGAAAGGTTTTAATTACATCAAACTATTTCCTATTAATACACTTTCTATTCTTGGATCTTGGGATTTGGATGGGCTTTTTATTTGGTGAAGAATTGAATTAAATTGGATTTTTAATCAAATTTTTAGCCCAAGAAAAGTTGCTTCCAGGAGGCTGCCCTGCCCTTGTGGAGGGCAGGGCAGAAAATGGTGTGTGTTGGTGCTCGTGCGTGTGTGTTGGTGCTGCAGGATGCTGCCCTGCCCTTGTGGAGGGCAGGGCAGAAATTTTTGGTGCGCCAGATTTTGCTGCCCGTGCGTGCGTGCTTGCTGGCCGAGACTCCCTTGGTGCACCAACTCTTGTGCGCTGGCCGTGCATCACACAATGCTGCCCTGCCCTTGCGGAGGGCAGGGCAATGTTTCCAAAATTGAAGCTCCGCGTTCGAAACTCGGTTAATGCACATGCTACTTTTTTCCTTGGTTTTCTTGGCACCAAAGTAAGGCCTAGTTCCTTGCTTCCTCATGGTGCCGTGTTCGATCCTTATGGCAAGCATTAGTGAGCTTTTTCTTCGAATCTATTCCTTTGATGAGCCCGATATTGCTCTTGAGGAGGGCAGGGTAGAGTTTTTGCTCTCCTTGATCCATGGCACCAATTTGTGCTCCGCCCTTGTTGTGGGCAGGGCAGTGTTGCCTCTCAAAGCTTGTTTCCTTATGTTGCCCTCCTAGAGGGCAGTGTGCCCTTGTGGAGGGCAATGTTTGCTTCCTCCTTCAATGTGCCACACTTTTTCTCTCTTAGGCCACGCTTTCTTAAGCTACGCTTCCTCTTTTCTTCTTTTCTTCACCTTTAAATAATTAAAACAACCACTCAAAGTATCACTAAATTCACAAGGCTTATAAATCAATTAAAAATCAATTAAATTTAGCTTAAACCTCATGAGTTAGCATCAATTTAATGGTGGTTGTTTGATTTAAAGAAGTTATGCATTTTCATTCCAAATCACTTACTTAAGATGCAAGAAAGTGCATAAAGACTAATAAAACAAGTGAAATTAGCTTGAAAAATGGGTATATGATGAATTGTCATCACATGTATTATATTTATGGATCAAAGTATAAATTTTTGAAAGTTAATGTTTTGAAAAAGCACAAGAAAAACAAGAAAAGACACAAAACAAGAAAAACTCAAGATCAAACAAGAAAAATAAACAAGAACAACTTGAAGATCAATGAAGAACAAAGAACACAAGTTCGAAAATTTAAAGAAAAATATAAAATATGCAATTAACACCAAACTTAGAACAAGACACTCAACTCACGAAAATTAGCAATTAATTAAGAAAAATAATGTTTTTGAAAAGAAATTTTTGAAAAGAAACTATCCTATCAGGATTTAATGACTCTATAACAATAAAAATAAATTGTTCCTAATCTAAGAAACGAAAAAAACCTTTAGTTGTTCAAACTCGAACAATCCCCGGCAACGGCGCCAAAACCTTGGTGCACGAATTTGTAATCCGTACAACTTACCAGCAAGTGCACTGGGTCGTCCAAGTAATACCTTACGTGAGTAAGGGTCAAATCCCACGGAGATTGTTGGTTTGAAGCAAGCTATGTTTATCTTATTATTCTTAGTCAGGATGCCAACAACAGTGTTTTTCAAGTTCAGTGAAGAAAGGGAAAAGGGCATAAAATAAATACTTGTTATGCAGTAATGGAGAATATGTTGGAGTTTTGGAGATGATGCTTTGTCCTCTGAATTTCTGCAATGTAATATTCAACTCAATTATTTGTAAAGTTCCATCCATGGCAAGCTGTATGTAAGGTGTCACCGTTGTCAGTGGCTACTTCCCATCCTCTCAGTGAAAACGGTCCAGATGCTCTGTCACAGCACGGCTAATCAGCTGTCGGTTCTCGATCATGTTGGAATAGGTCTGTTGGTTCTCGATCATGTCGGAATAAGATCCATTGATCCTTTTGCATCTGTCACTATGCCCAACACTCGTGAGTTTGAAGCTCGTCACAGCCGTTCAATCCTTGAATCCTACTCAGAATACCACAGACAAGGTTTAGACTTTCCGGATCCTCAAGAATGGCCGCCATCAATTCTAGCTTATACCACGAAGATTCTAATTAAAGAAGCTAAGAGATGCCCATTCAGTCTGATGTAGAATGGAGGTGTTTGTCAGGCACACGTTCATGGATTGAGGAAGGTGATGAGTGTCACGGATCATCACCTCCTTCACAATTAAGCGCGAATGAACATCTTAGATAGGAACACCCACACGTTTGAATGAAATAGAAACAATTACATTAATTCATTGAGACGCTGCAGAGCTCCTCACCCCCAACAATGGAGTTTAA
>NC_029773.3:34907400-34913321 GCF_000817695.3 Arachis duranensis | reverse complement strand
GTAACCTAGGTTTACAGAATATGAGTAAACTAAGATAATTGGTGCAGAAATCCACTTCTGGGGCCCACTTGGTGTGTGCTGGGGCTGAGACTAAAGCTATCCACGAGCTGAGGCTTTACTTGGAGTTGAACTCCAAGTTATAACGTGTTTTGGGCGTTCAACTCCTGATCATGACGTGTTTCTGGCGTTTAACTCCAGACAGCAGCATGTACTTGGCGTTCAACGCCAAGTTACGTCGTCTATCTTCGCGCAAAGTATGGACTATTATATATTGCTGGAAAGCCCTGGATATCTACTTTCCAACGCCGTTGAGAGCGCGCCAATTGGACTCCTGTAGCTCCAAAAAATCCATTCCGAGTACAGGGAGGTCAGGATCCAACAGCATCAGCAGTCCTTTTTCAGCCTAACTCAGATTTTTGCTAAGCTCCCTCAATTTCAGCCAGAAATTTCCTGAAATCACAGAAAAACACACAAACTCATAGTAAAGTCCAGAAATATGATTTTTGCCTAAAAACTAATAATATTCTACTAAAAACTAATTAAAACATACTAAAAATCTACATGAAATTACCCCCAAAAAGCGTATAAAATATCCACTCATCAACCCCCTCCTCAATATAGCCCTCCACCAAAATCACAAGCCTCATACCACCATTCTCCTCCATATGGTCCTAACCCATATCTACCATACCAACCACCATATGAACCATATCTAGAGCTACCACCATTCCAACACGAATACTCCCATGAACCACAAATTCCATATATACCACCTCAAGACTTTCACCAATATGAACCACCTTCCAACTACAATACCTTTCCCTCAAACAATGAACCCTCTCTTCCACCACCAACTTCATTGGACCAATCTCTCCAACCCCTAATACAAGAGCAACAAGAACTTCTAGCTAGGTGTCAAAAGCAAGAAAAAGAGCAAAAGATGCTAGGGGAATTCGTGGCTAGTTTGACCAAAGTAATGAACCACATAGTATCATTGTGCTCAAGTATTCAAGGCACTCCCATTGTTGAATGTGGATAAGCAACCAAGGAGCACAATGAGAAGGAGAATTTTGAGCTTCAAGGTGAAGAAAAGGAGTTTAAGCAAGAACTGCAACAAGAGGAGGAAGTAGAAAAAATTGAACCAAAGGAAGTGGTTGAAGATTTAGGAGATGTTGAGTGCAAGGAGGAATCTCAAGTTGAAGAGCTTTCTTCCATGAAGTGTGAAATTGGTGTTAAGGAGGATAGTGCACAACCTCCAAGGCACAATGTGATTGAAGTGTTCCAAGCAACAAGTCCTCCTAATTATGATGATTCCGTATTAACATATGATCCTTTTGAGCTTGATGAATCCTTCCCCAATGAACTTGGAATTGATGATGAGGTAGATTTCATTAAACTTCCTATTTATGATTTGAGTGATGAGGAAGAGTTAGAAGAAATTGGTGAAGAAGCATGTGAACTTGAGGAAGCTTGGCAAGAGGTAGAGCTTGAAGAACCTTGCCAAGTGGTGGAAGCCCCTAAAAGAGGATGAACGGGAGTGGAACGTGCTCTATCAAGACCGTTGGAAACTCCTCCACCTAAGTTACCATCTAATCCTTTATTTGAGTGGATAAAACTCATTACTCTTACCTTTATTATCCCACTTGAATTTGGTTTGCTAACTTAGGGCGCTTTATGGAATAAAGTGTAAGAGGAGCATCATTATGGTTGGAAGCTCAAAGTTTAGAAGCATGGATTGGTGTAGTTCTCAATTGGATGGGTCTAGGAGGATAGTTTGGTGCCTTAGTGAGAATTCGAACTTCTTACCACCCGAAGGGAATTAACGTGATCAACTTGAAGACGGGTGTCAAAACAAAGTGTGGGATCCCGGATTACAAGGTGTAGATCAACTTTGGGAGCTCATGGTTTGTGAAGAACTCCATCAAGGCTTCGAGCTAAAAATTTTGAATGATGGAGCTTATTGGAGATTCAAGCATTGGGGTTTATCACCAGGCTAGCGTTCCTACATCTAATCTTCCGCCTTTGTGAGGCAACTAAGGTGCGGATTGAACATGACACTCTTATAACCATCGAGTGGGTCCATCTCTAAGAAGACTATGGAGTACGCTCGGGAGTATGCTAGTGCCTCGAGAGAGAAGTTGGCTCCCGCACCTCAGCCTCAGTAGCCTGAGATGCCTCAGGGATACTATTTCCCTCAACACGATAATTGGAATCAGTTGACATCATCCATTAGGCATTTGGCATCGTCCGTTGATCAGCTGAGGATGGACCATGAGGGCCACTCTGCCCTCCTTCAGCAGCTAGTAGAGGAGCAGCAGAGCTAGAGGCGAGAGATGGAGCAGCTAAGGCATGATTTTGGAGCAGCTGAGGACGATTGAGGTGGTCTAGTTTCTTTATTGATATTCCCCTTATTTTCTGTTTTCAGTTATTATCTCTTATTTTTTGTTATATGTTTAAATCCTTTGCATGAGTAGTAGTAGTTTGAGTCTTTTTTTTATTTCCAGTTATTTGTTTCAGTATTTTTTTGTTTTTGTTGAAAAGTTATCTCATGTATTGCGCATCGAGCTTGAAAAAAAAAAGAAAAGAAAAGTCATAGAATGCATAAGAACTTGAGTTTATATATTCTGAATTGTCTTATTTATCTTGATGTTGTGGTATTTATCTATGGTTCTGAATGCATGAATAGAACAGTGTATATTAATATTGGAGTTAGGGCTGTTGATTCCTGAAGTACAAGAATTTAGAGAAGTATTATGCATTCTCCAAATTAAAAAGAAAATTAATCTTTGAAGCAAAAGAAACGGCTAAAAAAGAAAAAGAAAATAAAAAGTAAAGTCCAAGGCTCTGAGCATCAATGGCTAAGAAGGTTAAGTATGATCAAAAGCTCAAAGAGTTATTTCCCTAGCCATATGCTAGTGGTGTGAATGTGTCAAGAAAATCTCGAGAAAGAACACTTAGAGTCGAGATCAAGTGCCAATAAAGAGTATGCCAAATGTTCTAAGCATCACTAACTGGAAATAAAAATTAAAAGAAGAAAATTAGAACTCAAAGAGTTTCTCGGTTAAGTGCTTGTGGTGTTTTTTACTCAAGTAAAGCTTGAGACAAAATATTTAGAGTGACGGCTAGGCTCAGGGTGCAAAGCACCAAAGAAAATAACAAAAGGAAAAGTTGTGTTCAAGGATTAATCAGATGTTAAAAAGAAAGAGAATTTATAATATTATCTGGATTCTAGTTCTAAAGGATATTAACAATCCTGAACTCCAAAAGATAGTGAGATGCCAAAACTGTTCAGAATTATAGTGTCACCAACCCTACTCAGAGAAGAGATAGGAGCTTAATTGAAAGCTCAGTTCTCACGCAAATCCACTTCTCAGTTTAATTTTATTTTTAGTTGCTTGAGGACAAGCAACAATTCAAGTTTGGTATTGTGATACGTGAGCATCTTTTCTCCATTTTCTTATTATTTTAGATATAAAGTTATTAAGTTTTATTGAGATTTTAGTGTTTGAAGCCTGTTTGGATGCTACTTTGAGGCGCATTGTGGTTTTATTTGTTTTAGGAAAAATCCGGGTGAATTTGTCAGAGTTTGTGCAGAAGAAAAAGAAGAAAAAGCAAATCTGCCAAGCTGGCGCCAAACGCCAAGCCTGGCATTTGGCGCCAAGTGTCTCGTGGTGCGTGCAAGGTCTTTGACTAATTGGCGCTAAATGCCTCGACCTGGCGTTTAGCGCCAGGAGCTTCGTGATCCGTGCAATGGCCACAATCCTCTCTACCTCCTCGGCGCTAAATGCGGAGCCTAGTGTTTAGTGCTAGGAAGACCACAAAACTCCACAATTTTCTTTGCGTCACTAGCGCTAAACGCTGAGCCTGGCGTTTAGCGCCAGCACCGCGTACATGGATTTCAAGGACGACTTCATTGGATGAAGATTTTGTTAATAATTAGTTTTATTTTATTTTCTTTTGTTTATTATTAATACCAAACACAATCCTCTAGGGTTTGAGATATTATTTTATTTTATTTATTTTAATTTATTTCCAAATTAATTAGGTTAGATATAAAAGGAAAAAGATTTAGCCCTTTGGGCTGCTTTCTCTCTTCTACCTCATTCTACACTTTACACTCTTTGGAACCCTAGTTTTTTGCTGAGCCATGAGCAACTAAACCTTAATTGTTAAGGTTAGGAGCTCTGTTTATTCTATGGATTAATACTATTGTCACTCTATTTTAATTCTTGTATTGATTTAAATTCAAGGATTACTTTCGTTCTTCATCTTATGAATTTGAGTGTATTGGAAAATAACTATTGTTCTACATGAATTTTTGTTGATTCTTAGAAAAGTTAACTCACTTGAATAATAGTTTGAAAGTAATTCCTCCTAAATCACTAATTACTTGGACTTAACGGGATATGTGATATATAATCATTTTATATTTGGGTAATTAGGGTTTTTGTGGCTTATAAACTAGAATTGGACTTAAACCTTTAATCTACCTTAAGTGACCAAGGAATTAGCGGTTGATTAGGTTAGAGGAGACTAGATCACTAAGAAATTAGGATTTAGTCAATTACAGTTTTCCATGAATTGAATCCTGCATGATTAAAATAGTTGGTAAGAAATACTAATCCGGAAAAATAAATAACTCTGAAACTTTAACTGTTCTCCCATACATTTTTTGCACCAAACCTTTATTTGCCCTCTTGAACTCTCTGAATTACTGTTTAATGCAATTTGAACCCAAAACACTATTTTCTGCTTGTCTAACTAAGTGAATCACTCAATTATTATTGCTTGGTCCATCAATCCTCGTGGGATCGACCCTCACTCACCTGAGGTATTACTTGGTACGACCCGGTGTACTTACCGATTCAGTTATGGTATTCGAAATCTGCATCAGACAGCGATGACTATTAGAATAGAACCCTCTTAAGTTAGATTACCATGTTTATGGTTTAATTTATATATTTCATTAAGCTTGAATACTTTGTATCGTTATGAAGTTCTAGGATTATCTTTGGCTTTTTGGAACCTTATATATTATCTATTGGGCACTGTTACCATGTTGAGAATATCCGGTTCTCATACCATATGTTGTTGTTATTGTTTTTCAAATGCAGGTCGTAACCCACCTCGGTGAGTTTGCGGATAGTGACAGAGTGGAGGATGGTTCAGCTTCCTGTTTGATTTAGTTTTGTAGTCTTTCACTTTTGTATATTTTGTTGCCGTAGAGGCTTGTATTTTGAAAACCCTGAGAGATAGGATATTAGCTATTTTAAACATCAAAAACTCTGTTGTATCTCTATTTCAACTAGCCGGCCTAAACTCTAAAGGCTGTGACTAGTCCTCTTGTGTGTGTGTGTGTGTGTGTGTGTGTGTGTATACATGTTTACTCCTTTTATTCTGTTTATCTCTTGTGCCTATGGCTTTAGATATTGGTGGACGAAATTGTGATTCCCTTTTTTCTTGTAATTGGATTTATGCTCTGAGGGCATTGTTTATTTCCTTCACAATCTCGTTCAACTAACCAGCAAGTGTACTGGGTCGTCCAAGTAATAACCTTACGTGAGTAAGGGTCGAATCCACAGAGATTGTTGGTATGAAGCAAGCTATGGTCACCTTGCAAATCTCAGTTAGGCAGATTAAAATAGTTTTATGGGTTTTCGAAAATAGAAATAATGAAAGGGATAAAGATACTTATGCAGATTCATTGGTAGGAATTTCAGATAAGCGGATGGAGATGCTGTAGAGCTCTTGGACGCCTGCTCTTCTACTGCTTCTAATCAATCCTTCTCACTCCTTTCCATGGCAAGCTTTGTATAGGGGTTCACCATCAACTGTGGCTACTTTCATTCCTCACGGGGAAATAACCTGTGCGGCTGTCACTCGCACAACTAACCAGTCTGGAGGCATCACCCATGGCTGAT
>NC_029773.3:34901362-34901808 GCF_000817695.3 Arachis duranensis | reverse complement strand
TTCTCTGTCTGTTGCTGAGAAGATGATGGATATGGCTTACTATTATTCAGCCTATTGCGTCCACCATTGTTGAAGCCTTGTTGAGGCTTTTGTTGATCCTTCCAGGAGGAATTTGGATGATTTCTCCATGATGGGTTATAGGTATTTCCATATGGTTCACCCAGATAATTAACCTCTGCCATGGCAGGGTTCTCAGGATCATAAGCTTCTTCAGAAGCTGCCTCTCTAGTGCTGTTGGATGCATGTTGCAATCCATTCAGATTTTGAGAGATAATGTTGACCTGTTGAGTCAACATTTTGTTCTGAGCCAATATGGCATTCAGAGTATCAATTTCAAGAACTCCTTTCTTCTGAGGGGCTCCATTATTCACAGAATTCCTCTCAGAGGTATACATGAACTGGTTGTTAGCAACCATGTCAATGAGTTCTTGAGCCTCTTCAGGCGT
>NC_029773.3:34878847-34898659 GCF_000817695.3 Arachis duranensis | reverse complement strand
GAGATACGCATTCAAGCTCTGTTGCATGTAGAACGGAAGTGGTTGTCAATCACGCACATTCATAAGTGGGAATGATAATGAGGGTTACTTATCATCACATTCATCATGTTCTTGGGTACGAATGAATATCTTGGAATAAAGCAGGTTAAAGTTTGAAGCACATCACGGTCATTCATTACCGGAATCCTACTCGGAACACCACAGACAAGGTTGGACTTTCCAGACCCTCATAAATGCCGCCATCTATCTAGCTTATACCACGAAGATTCTGTTGGGGAATCTAAGAGATACACATTCAAGCTCTGTTGCATTTAGAACGGACATGGTTGTCAATCACGCACATTCATAAGTGAGAATAATAATGAGGGTAATTGAACTCATTACATTCATCATGTTCTTGGGTACGAATGAATATCTTGGAATAAGAATAAGAGAGATTTGAATAAAACAAGATAGAATTTCATTAATACTTGAGGTACAGCAGAGCTCCACACCCTTAATCTATGGTGTGCAGAAACTCCACCGTTGAAAATACATAATGAAAGAGGTTCAGGCATGGCCGAATGGCCAGCCCTCTCCATGATCAAGTGACCGAATGATAAAAAGACTTAAAGTGGTCAAAAGATGTCTAATACAATAGATAAATGTCCTATATATACTAGACTAGCTCTTAGGGTTTACATAAGTAAGTAATTGATGCATAAATCCACTTCCGGGGCCCACTTGGTGTGTGCTTGGGCTGAGCTTGATCAATCCACGAGCTGAGGCATTTCCTGGAGTTGAACGCCGAGTTATGACGTGTTTTGGGCGTTCAACTCCGGATCATGACGTTTTTCTGGCGTTTAACTCCAGACAGCAGCATGAACTTGGCGTTTAACGCCAAGTTACGTCGTCAATCTTCGAATAAAGTATGGACTATTATATATTTCTGGAAAGCCCTGGATGTCTACTTTCCAACGCCGTTGAGAGCGCGCCAATTGGAGTTCTGTAGCTCCAGAAAATCCATTTTCAGTCAGAATTTACCTGAAATCACAGAAAAACACACAAACTCATAGTAAAGTCCAGAAATGTGAATTTAACATAAAAACTAATGAAAACATCCCTAAAAGTAGCTTAAACTTACTAAAAACTATATGAAAACAATGCCAAAAAGCGTATAAATTATCCGCTCATCAGATATCGTGTGTGAACGCTTCATGATTTATTTCTTCTGTTTATCTATCTTTGAACTCCTGTTTCTTATATCGGGCTCCGAGTATTACTACTTCTTTCTATATATATTATTGTATAAGTTTTAGAATTGTCGTAGCACTTTATTATCCTTCGGTTTACAGCTAGAGATAAGGCTTGGGATGATAGGATGTTACACCAAACCAACCCTATGTTGAATGCACCATCACCTGCGTTCAACGCACCACCAAGCTGCATTGAATACAGCTCAACCCAGTAAGGCCTCCACTATGCGTTTGACGCACCAAACCATGCGTCTAATGCATCTACTTCCATGCATTCAACATTCCATGTCCATGTGTTGAATGCAGCTCCTCTTGCCTTCAATGCAACCTCCAGTAGCTGAGCAACCTTCCATGCGTTCAACGGAAGCTTTAATATTACCATCATTAGAGGCTCAAGGATCCCAAATTTTGGGCCATGCGTTCAATGCACAAGCCATGCGTTAGATGCAGCTTATCGGCCAACTCCCAGGGTCTCCTAAATCCTTCACGAATCTCTCCAAACGTCAAGCACTTAATTTAATGATCCAAGATTAAGCACATGCCATGATATCAAGCCTTGATTGCCAATTGTGAAGAGAATTACCAATAGCTTAATTTGAGAGGGAAAACTATATGAGAAGAATCAATTAGATTAGATTTTATTCGGTTTTCTTTGATTTAGTTTTGAATTCTGAATTTTTAGGATTAAGGTTAGCATTTAAAAAGGGGAGAGACACACACGTAAGCTCTCTTCCGACAGCCATTTCAATTCCTTGTTTTCGTTTTCAGCACATTATGAGTCACTAATCTCCTCCGCGAAGGTTAGGAGCCCTGTTGATTCTAATAGACTAATGTTATAATTTTTCTACCTTTGATTAATACATTGATATTTTTTAAGAAACAAGTTTTCGTTCGTCATCACAAAGATTTGAATGTATTGGAATATAATTCTCATCTGAATTGAATTCTATTATCACTTTGAAAAAGTTAGTTATTAGAATTAAGTTTGAAAACTTCTTCTCATAATTTTTTAAGTTTTAAAACTGGTTTGATAAGTGACATAAAATCAACTAGGTTTAGTTTTTAAGAATTGTGTGGTTTTGAATAAGTAAATATATCTCACCTCTTATCATAATCAATTGATCAAGGAATTGACGATTCGTTAAGTTAAGAGAAATTGAACTACTAAAGGATTGCGATTTGATTAACTATGATTTACCATGGATACATCTTTGCATATTTCAAAGTAGATAGTGAAAAGCATTCTTCTTGAAGTTTAAACATCTCCGAAACCTTAACGTTTTTATTCATATTACTTTCTTAACCGTTTACAAATTGCTTTCAATTAATTCTCTATTTTGATACTGAATACCTCGGAAACCTGAATTTCAATTGTCTAACTAGATTAATCAATTAACCATTGTTTGCTTAGTCTATTAATCCTCGTAAGAACGATAACTCACTCACCGTGGTATTACTTGATATGATTCGTTGCTTATCCAATTTAAAAAAAGTTCAACAGAAAGAAAGAAATAATTAAGAATAAAATTAGAATAAAATATTGACTAATTTCTAATTGTCCAAAATCTAATAATAAAAATAAAATAAAAAATTATTTTAAACATTAAAAATAAAACTAAATCAAATTAAATATAAAGAATATTATTCAAAAATATTAGAAACAAAAATTATATTTTACTACCCGAGTATCATTGTAAAATTTTGAAATACAAGCCAGGAAAAAAAAACACAAAACTGCGCCGGAAGGTAGGGAATGGTAAATTGGATTTGCGCCTTTGCGGTAAAATTTTCCAAGGCAACCAAGGAAAAGAAGAATTAAAAACAGCGCCAAAAGGTTAAACGGATTTGGCGCCACGTTCACTCTCTTAAATCCCGCCCACTTCATATTCTATTCTTCCTTTATAAACCTCAAACGCGAAACGCCTTTCTACACTCTCATTTCCACTCTCTACTCTCATGGTCTTCGTAAGTCATAACCTATCCGCTTTGTTCTTTTAAACTTCTCCATTTTCATTTTTTTCCTTTTAAGGCTCTTATACAATTTAACCTATGGAGGAACATTCAGTAACTGAAGGAAAAGAAGGAGGAGGAGCCTTCCAGAAGGTTCTAACCCCTTCCAAAAGCGACGACGTCGCATTCTTCAACGGCAAGCCTGTCATTGTCGCCCAGCCCCTCACAGTGGTCCGCGCCCTCACTAGCACCCGTGTCCTTGCCCCTCACAACCCTGCCGACTCGCCGAATCAACCCAGAGGAAACGAAACAACCACCGGAAACAACGCAAATGAGGAAAAGCCGCAAGAACAGGAAGCAGATTCGAAACACGTTTCTTCTGAAATACAAGAAGAAACGCGTTTCGAGGACGACGGAGATTCTCCTTCGGAGGTGGTGATGGAAACGCAGATTGAGCAACAAGAGCCCGAAGGCGAAGGTAAACGCTCTATGATGTCGTTTGAGGAGTTTCTAAAGGCTACGAACACGAAAGTTGCGTCGGAAGAGGAGGCTCTGAAACCAGTTGCTGAGAGCGTTGTTGTTCGCGTCAAGGAGGAACCGGTAGTCGCCGACGATGGCGACGTAGCGATTCTGAGTTTGAATCAAGCGCGTAATGCTGAAGTGAAGAAGAAGGATGAAGAGAGGATTCCAGGACTCGAGGACGGTGAGTTCGATGTGCCGCAAGGGTGGTTGCTTATGGGAAGAAAGGTGGAGATTGCTCTTTCGATGGCGAAGGGAGTGCGGCGATTGGTAGATAATGAGATCGTTCACTTCGATTTCCCTCGAGCTAATTCGTCTCGCAAGTCTCAATCCCTCGTTCGCATCTCAACTAAGCTTTCCGGATTGGTAAAATTTGATATTAATTGTTTGATTAGATAAATCCATCTTCATCTGATGTTTGTAGTTTTAAAATTCATTTTTTATTAGTTAATTTGGCCTTTTAAATGAAGAATTAATACCGGTTTTCTAGTGGAATAATTTAGGGTTTTTTATCCGATTTTTATTAGAACTAAACCCATCTAGACTTGTGTAAATGTGTTGATATTGCAATGTGGCGTATGTAGCAAAATTGATATAATTGAAATTTATGATTTCGTAATTTTATTTATAACTTGGCTTAAAACAAGTCGTTAATTGACATGACAATTGTTGGGCAAGTTTTGGTGCATTTTAGCTTTGTTTTTTATGAGAGCTGTTTATGGTGTGTAATTATTTGGAAGCTGACGGTGTTGCGTTTGTTGTGTGGTTGGAATTCTATTCTGCAGGTTGGGAGGCTTCCAATGGAGTGGGCGAACACTGTAGTTCCTCTTGTGCAATCTGGGTTTGTTCAGGTTCGAGGGCGATGCATAGGTGTACCGCATAGCCTCAAAATGATGCAAGAAATCATGCTGTTAGTGAGGTATGTGAAAAAATCTTGATTGTTCAGATAATCCCTTATTTATTTCCTTTTGATTATCTTTAACTTGATACTGTATTCTGTAGACGAAGCTAGATAGTTAATTTACCCCCTGTTTTTGTTTGCAGCTTTTATATTCACCAATCTGTATTCACAGAATGTGTTGAAAACTCTTGGAGCATAGAAGCTTGTCGTAACCGTAGCTCTACCATCAAGCCACTTCCTCAACTGTTCAAAATGCTAGAGATTAAACCATATCAGAAGGTAATAGATTATAGACCTATATATTTCGTTCGTTTTGGTGGTTTCTCTATTTTGCATTTATAACGAGGGTATTTCCCCCAACCTCTCCCAGGCCTATTTCACCCCTGATGATGTTTCCAAAAAGCGGCCTCGAAATACCGAGGTATTTGCTAGATGCTACACAATCTGTTCCTTCCTTTTTAACTATTTCTACTTTTCATAATAATTGTTAAGAAAATTATTTAAATGCATTTGAAATGAATGCTTCCCCGGAAGTCTAATTCTGTTGATGCTGCCAGGTTGACCCAGGTGAAGCTGTAGCCTTACATATGATCAAGCAAAGAAAGTTGGCTGAATCAGGAAAGGGTATCCAGCAGATTCCGGAGCAGAATGAGAATGAACAATCTCTTTCAGAGTCGGCTTTGAATAAGCTCATTGGAGCTTCAGAAATCTATGACCTGGAGGTAAAAAGCTCTTCAGCTTTTAAATTTTCAGTTACTTATATTTCACATCTTATCAACGTGTTTCTAATTCTTGTACCTATAGGAGAAGGATTCGCCACGAACACTGAAGTGTGTTCTAAAGCATTACCAGAAACAAGCTCTCTATTGGATGTCAGAGATAGAAAATGGGAATAGGGCCGATAGTGCTGAGAGTAATCTTAATCCTTGCTGGTCTGCCTACAAAATATGTGAGGGGTACGTACTCTAATAATAATCTAAATGAAATCCTTTTGATGAATATCAGTGGGGAACTCATCCTGACATTATCTTTAACAGAAGAATGATTTATGTGAATATCTTCACTGGAGAAGCAACAACCACAATTCCAAGAGCTACACAGATGGCAAGAGGAGGGGTGAGTTTGTTTCAAGACTATCAGCCTTATCAGATTTCTACATATTATATACAGTTTGAGGAGTGTGTTAATTATGAAATAATGTTATAAACACTCTTTGTTTATATAGATTCTAGCAGATTCAATGGGACTTGGAAAGACGGTCATGACAATTGCTCTGATTCTCACTAACACAGGCAGGGTTAACTCAGAAAATGATAGTCTTGTCACTGGTAGGAGGAGAAGCATATATAGGCCTAATGGTGGCACTCTTATTATTTGTCCGGTGGCATTATTAGGTCAATGGAAGGTGAGTATCCTTGTTTTCAGCATCAAGAGAAAAATCACCACCACTGATTTTCAGCATCATCTTATAATTTACAAAAGTAGCTCTTAAGCTTTCAATATATACAGGATGAGCTTGAAACACATTCAAAAGAAGACAGTCTCTCCATATTTGTTCATTATGGTGGGGGTAGAACCACTGATCCTGAGTTGCTTGCAAGGCATGATGTTGTCTTAACAACATATAATGTCCTGTCAGGAGCATATAAAAATGTGAGGATATTTTCCTTTATACTTGCATTTCTTTAAAATGCACAGTAAGCTTTCTCATATTGTGTACTCCGTGACTGTTGAAACCAGGATGGAGAGAATAGTATCTACCACGGGGTCCAGTGGTACAGGGTTGTGCTAGATGAAGCTCATACTATTAAAGCCCATAAAAGCCAGGGTGCTATGGCTGCATTTGCTTTGACCTCACACTGCCGCTGGTGTCTAACTGGAACCCCTCTTCAGGTTTGTCTTTCTGATTATCTGTTGAACATTATGTTTCCATTTACATTTTAGTTCAAGTTGAGATATTCTTCCATGTGGAAATAAACTTTGTCTTTCTTTGAAATGTGAAACGACTCACCATCAGGCACATTGCTTATGCTTTTGTTTTTATCTATTTCAGAATAGCTTGGAAGACCTATTCAGCCTGTTGTGCTTCTTGCGTGTTGAACCTTGGTGCAACTGGGCATGGTATGTAAAGAACATATGGCTACTAGTTGATATAAGTTGATAATGTTTGTTCTAGGTAGAGGCCTTTTATTGAGGAAACTGTACTGGTTTTTAATGGTTCATTTGTTGTTTCATAATTTGCATCTGTGTAGGTGGAATAAATTGATTCAAAGGCCTTACGAGAACAATGACCCAACAGCCTTGAAATTGTTTAAGGCCATTTTAAGGACAATGATGTTAAGAAGAACTAAGGAAACTAAGGATAAGCACGGGAGGTACTCATTTCCCTTAAATTCTCTCTTTTGCCATCTAAAATCATTTTTATCATGATACTTATATTGCAATATTTTTCCAGGCCCATTCTTCTCCTGCCACCAGTTGATACTCATTTTGTTGAGTGTGAACAGTCAGAATCTGAACGTGATTTCTATGAAGCCCTCTTCACTAGATCTAAGGTAAGTTTTGTGCAATATCTCTTGATGGTGATTGAGATTATCTTTTAATATTTTTTGGTGATTGAGATTATCTTTTAATATTTTTTACATTCTTTTTAATAAATTGGTAATTGTTCACTGTTTTATAATTTATGCCTGAAATTGATCCTCTGCTTAAGCAGTTTGGATATTTGTTAAGTATATTCTTGTCTGGGATCTGTGTCATGAGTCTTAAAACATTTTTATGCAATCAAACAGGTTCAATTTGATCATTATGTTGCACAAGGAAAGGTTTTACACAACTATGCAAATATCCTTGACCTGCTATTGCAATTGAGACGGTGTTGTAACCATCCATTTTTGGTTATGTGGTGAGTGAGGCAATCATTAAATTTCTCCCTACCTTTTTTGTCTTCCCAATCTCCATTCCTCTCATATACTGTCTATTTAATGATGAATTGCCTTGTTTATGCAGCGGTAACTCAGAGAAATATGCCGACTTGAGCAGACTTGCAAGAAAATTCTTGCAATCAAGTGCTGAGTCACTTAACATGTGCAGTAGTCAAAATGATCCACAGAAACAAGCAGAGTTGAATAGACTTGCTAGTAAATTCCTTATCGATACTGATTCTACTTCGAGCTCCATGCAATCTCGTGCATACATTGAGGAGGTCTTGGAGCTTATTCAAAAGGGTGAAGTCTTGGAATGCCCTATATGCATGGAGGCACCAGATGATCCTGTGTTTACCCCTTGTGCACATAGGTTCTGTAGAGAATGCCTATTCAGTCACTGGGGGACATCTGAGGGTGGTAAATGTGCAATTTGTCGTCAGCAACTCAGGAAAAGTGATCTCATTATTTGTCCATCTGAAAGCACGTTCAAGGTTGATATTGCAAACAATATGACAGAGTCTTCAAAGATTTCAAAGCTCTTGGATTACTTGCAAAACATTCAGACATCATCCCCTGGCGAAAAAAGTATTGTGTTCAGTCAATGGACATCGTTCTTTGATCTGTTGGAGAATCCACTGAGAAGGAAAGGAATTGATTTTCTGAGATACGATGGCAAATTGACCCAGAAACAGAGGGAGAATGTTCTGAGTGAATTCAATACAAAAGAGATAAGGGTAACTGAAATCTCTATTTGAAACAACATTTACAATGATAAAATATTACTCCTGAAGGCCTGAATATCAACACTCGTTTTTACGTATTCCTTTTGTTGTTTTTTGTTTTCAGGTCTTGTTGATGTCATTAAAAGCTGGTGGGGTTGGCTTAAACTTAACTGCAGCCTCAAATGTTTTTATTATGGTATATAGCCTAAACCGGCTCCCCTTTCTTCCCCCTCTACTCAATATATGTAACATGTATCTTCAGTGTGTTAACTCTTTCTAATGTTTACATAGGATCCATGGTGGAATCCAGCAGTTGAGGAACAAGCAATAATGAGAATTCATCGCATTGGACAGAAGCGAAGGGTTGTTGTTAGAAGATTCATTGTCAAGGTTAGCTATTGCATTTTCTCACCTACCTTAGAACTTAGACGTTAGCAAATACTACATTTTATCTTAAACTGCTTAAAAACCCAGAATCCAATTTGTCACGAGTCACATGTTCTGATTTTGGCTTTGGACTTTTAATCTTCAAAATTGCTACTCAATAGTATATATACCCTAAACAGTATTGCACCTTTTTTTTTATTTTTAATTAGGGTGACCCCTTTGACACTGCTAAACATTTATAGCTACTTAAACTCAAACTTTATGCAAGAATAACTATTTTTGTTTTTGATTTCTTTCCCTGAATTTTTGGTTTAGCATTGGTATCTTAATTGACAAAAAGACACCTTCACATTTTTCACGTTTTTTTTTCCAAGTAATTTCGTCCAATTCTTATGTCATGTCAGATTGTGTCTTGAACTTTTTCTGCACCAGGATTCAATTTGCACATTCTTTTGTAGTTTATTCCCTCCTCCCGGAGCGTTTTGGTTGATTTATGGATTCTGGTTATTGTGAACAGGGCACAGTGGAAGACCGCTTGCAACAAGTGCAGGCCAGAAAAGAGAGAATGATAGCGGGTGCCCTTACTGATGATGATGTTCGGACTGCTAGGATTCAAGATCTCAAAATGCTATTCACATGAGAATTTATTATTTTGGGGTAGATGACTCGAGTCAATATTGTCTATTATCTATTTTATATTCCGGGGTACTATTATAATTCAGTGCTTCACATCTTCAAATGAAGCACATTTTTTGTATAGCTGAGTAGGGTCGTATAAACATTATTGGAGCTTCTTTCTCATATGTTAGTCTGAATTGGATGACCTAAAGAAAATAGTCTGTACTCGAAAAAGAAAAAGCAAGCTGTTTCCCAAATCTTGAGGTATTATTAGCATTTAGCAGTCTGTTTGGTGCTTTTCTCTTTCGTCAAAGGAGTGGGATATTTTCTCAAAATTAACTTTTATAAAGTAAAAAAAGGAAATAAATAAAATATTATAAATTTTAAATGTCAAATTCTAAATCTGAATTATTAAGTATAAAATAAATAGAAAATTAAAATTTATTTAATTAATAAAAAATACAATACTAATCTTCAAAAATGAATTTGTTAAATTCAAAAGTATTTTTAAAATATCTCTCTTTAAGTATATATTTTTAAGAGATTTTGAAAACCAGATTTTGATTAAATGTTTTGTAAGCATGATTAGAAAATTCATATATTTTATCTTAAAATTTAGTTATTTTATAATAAGTGAACTTTTATGCTCTTTTGGTGTAAATATCCAAAAATATTTTAAAAAATAAAAAATCTGAAGTTTAAATTTTGATCTCGTTTATATATATATATGGGTTTTAAAATATATTTATAAAATTTTAGATCAAATATACAAATAATTTGTTAAATTATTAGTGATTTATTATTTATAAAAAAATTGTAATCTTTGTTATTTTTATCATATTTTAAAATATTTTTGAAAATAATTTTATCTTTAATAAAATCAGTAGATAATTCTATTAACGATTTAATAATTAGAGATTATTTTGGGGTCGAAAGTTGTTGCTTTGTTAGGTTTGTGATTTATTACTTTTAATTTGACGCCACACCACCATTGGCCATGGCTATTGGTCAAAAAGCTCGTGGCATAGGTTGTTTGATTTCGATTCTTTTTACCAATTTGACTAAAATTAGATACCTTGATGCGAAGGAAATCTAAGCCTTTTATTGTGTAGTTCTGCTTGCATAGACAAATAATTTAATCAACCTAGCTTTTTAGAACTTATAAGTTATAAGGTAAGATTAGAAAGTGAAAGTGAGAACTGGGCGACTAAGTTTATATATAAGATAATAAAGTTAGATAAATTATGAATACCTGCAGGATTCTCAATTAGTATAACATCAAAACAAGAAAAGCACCTTAGCCTAACTAATCACTCGTTAAGAGGGGAAATTGGTGGTTCACATGTTGGATTTTCCCTTTAATTATTGGATATGTATGTTTCGTGTCGTGTCTATTTTTAACTGTTATACTCTTACTCAGCTTGGCTCAAGATTTCTTTGTACATTTTTGATGAATGAATTTTTGTGTGATATAGAATTCACTAATAAATTTTTGTTGCAAGTATAGCTTCTAAACCAATAATAATCCTTTCATACAAAAATTTGTTTGTCACTACAACAAACCCCTAAAATTAATAATCGAAGTATTTAAACCTCGGGTCGTTCTCCTTAGGAATTGCAATAAAGTGTTCTTGTTATTGGTTAGAGGTTTTGGCATAAGAGACAAGAAATGTAAATGGCAAAGGAAATGAACTAACAACTAAGAGAGCTCTTGGTAAGGAATGAGAAGTGGAAGTCCTATCCTCATTACCATCATCAATTGAGATGAGAGTTGTGTATTGCTCCCACTTGATTAACCTCTAACTACAAAGAAAAGTCAAGTGGAGGAATTAACTTGATATCACAAGTCCTAGCCAAATATAGATAAAAGACTAGCTATATTGACATTCAAGTCAATTAGCAACTTCCAATTATCAATCATCAAAGGAATTAGATAACTCAAGAGTTTCCAATTACTCAACCAAGGTCAAGAGGAACAAAATCTATCTCATAACTAAAAGAAGCATTTCATCAAACACCTAAAAGGCAACAAAGGTAAACAACATGAATTGCAAGAATTAAAGAGAGATCTAACTACAAAAGCAAGAGATTAACAATAGAAAGGCAAAACAATTATAAAACAACAAAGAACTTACCAATTGCATTGAAGAAGAAATGTAGATCTACAAAAGAATTCATAAATTACAATTAACAATACAAAGAAACTACAAAAGAAGTAGAATGCTACAACTACAAGAGAAGAATTAAAGATGGAAAAGAAAAATTGAAGCAAGAGAAGAGAGAGATCTAGATCTAAAACTAAGAACCCTAATTCTAGAGAGAAGAGAGAGCTTCTCTCTCTAGAAACTAATTCTAAACTATAACTAAACTAATTGGTAACTAACTTCCTCATTTCCCTTCAATCCTTGAGTTAAATAGCATCAGAAATGAGTTGAATTAGGCCCAAAATGCTTCAGAAATCGCTAGTCATGAGTTGCATTTAAGTGAGTCACGTGCAGCATCAACGCGTACACATACATCACGCGTACGCATCCCTAAACGTCAGAAAAATATGACATATTTTATATTATTTTGAAGCCTCGGATGTTAGCTTTCCAACGCAATTGGAACCATCTCATTTGAACCTCTGTAGCTCAAGTTACGATCGATTAAGTGTGAAGAGGTCAGTATTGACAGCTTTGCGATTCCTACATTTCTTCATGAGTTCTCCATTTCTACATGCTTTTTCTTCATTCCCTCAATGTCAATCTTTGCCTCATAAACCTGAAATCACTTAACAAACATATCAAGGCATCTAATGGAATCAAGGTGAATTAAATTTAGCTATTTTAAGACCCAGAAAGCATGTTTTCACATTCAAGCACAATTAAAGAAGAATCTACCAAACCATACTATTTCCTTGGATAAATGTGGGAAAAGGTAATAAAACCCCCTAAAATCAATACAAGATAAACCCTAAAAATGGGGTTTTTCAATTTTATCAAATATCAAAAGAGTATTGTTTCACTTTTCTTCTTTTTTCTTTTACAAAAGAAAAAAAAGCAAGCAATTGTAAATCTTTTTTCTCTCGATAAACTCTAACTCTCTATCTTTGATATCGTCACATGGTCATCGAAAGAAGAAGATCTAGTAAACAGAAGAACAAAAAAAATCAAAATGAATAAAGACAACATAGTAACACAGAATACGAAAGGCATTGTTCTAGAGGATGAGGAATCAACCCAAAAGAAGGTATGTTTTAATAGGAGCCAAGAAGGTAAACAAGATAGCCAAGAGAAAGATAAGATGCCAAGGAGTTCATATCGTGACATGGTGGTGGAAAATAGATTTAAAAAACTAAATCCACAAGAAATTTTTGAGATGGTATTGGAAGATTATATTCCAGAAGATCTTACTGTGGAGGCTCTGATAGAAGATCAAGCTCCTTTCAATCTTATTCCTAAAAGTCAAGAATCTTTGGAGGGGTATGATGAGTGATGTTGTAACACCGTTACTGTTAGAATGTCACGCTTCTGGCTGCGCCACTCTGATAGTGAGAATGTTATGACGACTCCCATATCTTTAATAATAAGATATGGGCCTTTAACTCGAAATTGTATTGTCGTTTTCTTTGAAAATCTGGAAAATACTTTTTATCTCAATCAAACATGCATATATAACTCAGTTCAAAATCACAATCCTCATATATTTATACATATAGATGTAAAACATCTTATACAAGTAACTTACAAATATACATACATACATACATATCCTTACAACTCCTATCCCTCTTACAAATATAATAATAGAGGCGAGGAAAAACTATAACTGTATATACAATAATATAGAATACAATCAGATGATCAACAAAAACTCCTTAAACTTTTTGTCTGTCCTGAAAAGAGAAATCTGGAGGGGGTGGGAACATCGTCCTCGCTGGTTCTTAGTAAGGGTTTTTAAGAATTGTCATAAGAGGATATTTAAAAGAAAATTGTTTTTCGATTGCAGTGACCATCGTTCGTCTTATGAATTATTTTGAAAACCAACTGTTAATCATCCAAAAACTCAAACCTTTTCGAAAACCACTAGTTAATTAGCCAAAATCCAAATTTAAATTTTGAATTTATAAAAACTCCAATTAAACACAATATCTCGAAACCATTTACTACATGTACCGAAGGAGTAATTTCATCAAACTTACCACTGATTCATCTAATCACGGCCTCCGACCTAAATATAACCAAATCACGGCCTCCGGCCCAACACAATATCACATCATGGCCTCCAGCCCAAAACAATATCACATCACGTCCTCCGGCCCAAAATAATATCACATCATGACCTTTGGCCCAACACAAAATCAAATTACACTTTTTATACACTTTCTATTTATACACTTTCTATTTTGGATTTCAAAATTTTGAGTGGGCTTTTTGATTTGGTGAAGAAGTGAATTAAGTTGGATTTTTGAGTGAAATTCAGCCCATGTTGCTCCCAGGAGGTTGCTCTGCTCTTGTGGAGGGCAGAGCAGGGAAGCCTTGCATGTGGATCCAACTAGCGTGCCAAATTTGGGAGGGGCATCAGGATGGTGCCCTGCCCTTATGGAGAGCAGCGCAGTGTTGTCATGGTGCGTCCAAGCTGCGTGCCCAAGCTCCCTTGCTGTGCGTCAATGTGTGCGTGCTGGCCGTGCCAAATTGTGCGCCATGCACCAAGGAATGTTGCTCTGCCCTCCACAAGGGCAGGGTAGCGCAAGCTTTCCTTGTTCTTGGGTGAGGTCCCAAGTTCGAAACTTGCTGGATGGCTTTTGTTGCCCCTTTTTTCTTGGTTTTCTTGGCGCCAAGGTAGTGCCTAGTTTCTTGCTTCCTCAAGGTCTTGTGTTCGATCCTTGGAGGTTGAAAACAAGCTAATTTTGGCTTATTTTCCTTCCATTTGAACGCTACTTCCTTCCCTCTTGAGCTTGGTTCGAAACCCATGGATGGCACTTGGAGAACAATTTTCTTAAATTTTTCCATGAGGAGCCCGAAATTGCTATTGAGGAGGGCAGGGAAGAGTTTTTCCTTCCCTTATTTCTTGGCCTAGAATTGTGCTCCGCCCTCAAGGAGGGCAGGGCAGTGAAGCCTTGAATGCTTGGTTCATTGTTGTGCTCCCTTGGAGGGCAGTGTGCTCTTGTGGAGGGCAATGTGGCTTTCTCCCTTCCATGCGCTACACTCTTTTCTTCCTTGGGCCACGCTTTCTTAAGCCATGCTTCATTTTTTTCTTCTTTTCTTCACCTACAAATAATCACAACAACCAATCAAAGTATCACTAAATTCACAAGGTTTATAAATCAATTAAAATTCAATTAAATTTAGCTTAAACCTCATGATTTAGCATCTCCCAAGCAAGCATCAAAATTAAGAGGAAATGAAATGAAAAAAAGAAAAGCATACATATCCTTATTAGGCATATATTAGAACTTGGTTCATGGAGTTTTTATGCAGACAATGATAACTCAGTTATTGTTTGCTGTTACATAATATACACTTTTCCTCAAAGGCTTACTAAGCTTGCTGTTGTAAGGTTTACTTTTTACTTGCTCCCTTGCTAACTTTTCTTGTTTTATTTTGCTTAACAAGCTTATTATTCTTTGAAGGCTTGGTGTCAAATGTTGCAGCAGCCTTTGGCTTTATTTTTACTCAACATTTCTTCACCACAGGCACATGGCTCACTATTTCCTCCTAGGATCATTGATGCCCAACACCTCTTTGGATAACTAAATGTTCTGTAGCTAGGTTGCTCTTTATTGTGGACTTTCAATTGGCCATCCCAAATCAGTTGGTCTAAGTGGCTAGGTTTTGAAATACCCCTTAGAATTTACTTGTCCAAGCATATCCTAGTATAAGAACACCACGGCATGTGTCCTAGGGTCCAAGCTATTGGTGCCCAGCCTTTCTTCTTTGTTTTTCTTGCTACATTGGCTTTTTCTTCTTCCTTTTCTTTCTGTTTTATTTTTGTTCTCAAGGGAATTTTTTTTTACTGATAGGAACCTTTATGACAGCAAGCTAGCTCACACTTCAATGAAAATGACATTATGCAGCAATTATTTCATGAGTTATGCATTTAATCAAACATATATACCACCATTAACTTCCATTCCAACTTATGCAATATTGGATATTTACTTTCTAATTCAAACATTTCTCTTTTATTCAAGCATATGGGAAACAAAACAAAATTTAAAGCTAAGTGATGAATGACAAGCATCTATGCAAATTATTCTTAACAAACAATTCCACTTGCAACCAGATAAACACTTTAGCAAGATATATAAGGGTTCCCAGATTCAAAACAATTCATAGCAGCAAGGATTCAGTTTAGATACAACCTTTGAAGTTGCAGCCCTTTGATCCTTCCTTCTGTTGTGTTCTCTTTTGAGTCATAATGCAAATTATCTTCAAATGTTGGCTAGTTTTCTGTATAATTCTCAAAAGTTGCTTGCATCTCAAGCCCTTAAGTGAATGGTTAGTATGCATGAGTTGAGTATGTCTTTTGGATTTATTTTGGTGTGGAAACACCAAACTTAATTCCTTACCACTGCCTCTGATGCAACAAGTTAACCATATGTGGAATCTTGTGTCCTTGCTAAAAGTTATGGAATTAAAACTAGAAAGCAGTTAAATAGTTGAATAATTTGTCTGATTGCTTGGAGCTAGCATTGTGCAAGAAGTGAGAATGTTTTTAAAGGAGATTTTGGTGGAACACCAAACTTAGAATCCTTCATTCTTCTTTAAATTGTTTTGGTGTGCAACACCAAACTTAGCTCCTTGCAATGCATACTAATTATTCAACATTTTTATTGAAAAAGCTATGAAAAGAAAACTACTTCAGGTTGGGTTGCCTCCTAACAAGCGCTTCTTTATTGTCACTAGCTTGACATCCTTCATTGTTGCTTCAAGAAGGCTGTAAGCTCTGAACCCCTTTTTCCTTGTCCCATTGTCCTCTTAGGTACAGTTTTGCTCTGTGACCATTTGCTGTGAATTGACTCTTCGTTGCTTCGTCTAGCAATTCAATACTTCCATAAGGAAAAATCTTAGTTACCAAATATGGACCAGTCCACTTAGATTTAAGCTTGCCAGGGAACACCTTGAGTCGTGAGTTATACAAGAGTACTTGCTGTCCAGGTTTGAATTCTTTCTTCAAGATCTTCCTGTCATGCCACCTCTTGGCTTTTTCCTTATATATCTTGGCATTTTCATAGGCTTCTAACCTAAATTCATCCAGCTCATTTAGTTGCAACAACCTTTTCTCTCCTGCTGATTCAGAGTCAAGATTTAGGAGTTTAGTAGCCCAAAAAGCTTTGTGTTCAAGTTCTACAGGAAGATGACAAGATTTGCCATATAATAGTTGAAAGGGGGACTTTCCAATGGGAGTTTTAAAAGCTGTCCTGTATGCCCAGAGTGCATCTTCCAACTTCCTAGCCCAATCCTTTCTGGTGCTTCCTACTGTTTTCTCTAGGATCTTCTTCAATTCTCTGTTTGCTAATTCTGCCTGCCCATTAGTCTGAGGATGGTATGGTGTGGCTACTTTATGAATAACTCCATATTTATGAAGGAGTTTCTCCATTTGTTTGTTACAAAAATGACCACCACCATCACTAATAAGATCTTTGGGTACTCCATATCTAGTGAAAATGTGGTTCTTGAGGAATTGAAAGACAATTTGCGCATCACAGGTAGTTGTGGCTATGGCTTCCACCCACTTTGAGACATACTCTACTGCTACCAAGATATATCTGAAAGAATAGGAAGGGGAAAAGGGTCCCATGAAGTCAATGCCCCATAGATCAAATAATTCTAATTCCAAAATGAAATTCTGCGGCATCTCATTCCTTCTTGTCAATCCTTCTGCTCTCTAGCATTCATTACATTGGTGAACAAACTCTTTGGCATCTTTGAAGATGGTTGGCCAATAGAAGCCACTTTGTAGTATCTTTGCAGCTGTTCTTTCTGGACCAAAGTGTCCACCATAAGCTGAGCCATGGCAATGCCACAATATATCCCTTATTTCACTCTCAGGGACACACCTTCTAATCACTCCATCAGAACATCTCTTGAACAAGAAGGGTTCATCCCACAAGAATTTCCTTGCTTTATTGATTAACTTCTTCACTTATTGCTTAGAGAACTCTTGAGGTATCTTCCTCCCCATTTTGTAGTTTGCTATGTCAGCAAACCAAGGTGCTTGCTGGATCTGCAAGAGGTGTTCATCTGGAAAGCTTTCATTCACGGGTTGGGAGGTTTTTTGAATTGTTTCTTGTGGTAGCCTCGACAAATGATCAGCAACTCGGTTTTCAGTGCCCTTCCTGTCCTTTACTTCAATATCAAACTCTTGTAGGAGCAATATCCACCTGATAAGTCTTGGTTTAGCGTCCTGCTTTGACATCAAATACTTAAGGGCAGCATGGTCAGTATAAACCACAATTTTGGATCCTATCAAGTATGATCTAAACTTATCAAATGCATAAACTACAGCTAATAATTCCTTCTCTGTTGTGGTGTAATTTTTTTGAGCCTCATCCAGCACCTTACTTGCATAATATATGACATGATGCAAGTTCCCCTTCTTTTGTCGAAGCACAACACCAATTGCAATATCACTTGCATCACACATGAGTTCAAAAGGTAGTTCCCAATCCGGGGGTGTGATGATTGGTGCCGTTGTGAGTTTGTTTTTTAAAGTTTCAAAGGCATGCTGGCAGTTTTCATCAAAAACAAAAGGATTATCAATCATTAACAGATNNNNTCCACCTTTGCCTTGTCAACCTCTATCCCTTTTCTTGAAACTTTGTGACCAAGAACAATCCCCTCGGGCACCATGAAATGGCACTTCTCCCAGTTCAAAACCAAATTAGTTTCTTGGCACCGTTTCAAGACAAGAGTTAGATGTTTCTGGCAAGCATTGAAATTGTCACCAAAAACAGAAAAGTCATCCATGAAAACCTCTAAAAACTTTTCGACCATATCTGAAAAAATGGAGAGCATACACCTTTGAAAGGTGGCTGGGGCATTGCATAGCCCAAATGGCATCCTTCTATAGGCAAAAACTCCAAATGGACATGTGAATGAAGTCTTTTCTTGGTCCTTTGGATCTACCACTTTCTGATTATACCCAGAATAGCCATCCAGGAAGCAATAGCAAGCATGACCGGCCAATCTTTCAAGCATCTGGTCAATGAAGGGGAGTGGGAAATAATGTTTGCATGTGGCATCATTCAACCTCCTATAGTCAATACACATCATCCATCCTGTCACAGTTCTTGTGGGAATGACTTCATTTTTCTCATTAATAATGACTGACATCCCACCCTTCTTTGGTACTACTTGAACTGGGCTTATCCATGAGCTATCAGAGATAGGATAGATTATCCCTGCATTCCATAACTTCATTACTTCCTTCTGGACAACTTCCTTCATTGTGGGATTTAGCCTTCTCTGAGGTTGAATGATGAGCGGATAATTTGTACGCTTTTTGGCATTGTTTTTAGTATGTTTTTAGTATGTTTTAGTTAGTTTTATTATATTTTTATTAGTTTTTAGTTAAAATTTACTTTTTTGGACTTTACTATGAGTTTGTGTGTTTTTCTGTGATTTCAGGTATTTTCTGGCTGAAATTGAGGGACCTGAGCAAAAATCTAATTTAGAGGCTAAAAAGGACTGCAGATGCTGATGGATTCTGACCTCTCTGCACTCGAAGTAGATCTTCTAGAGCTACAGAAACCCAATTGGCGCGCTCTCAACAGAGTTGGAAAGTAGACATCCTGGTCTTTCCATCAATATATAATAGTCCATACTTTGCCCGAGATTTGATGGCCCAAACAGGCGTTCTAAGTCAGCTCAAGAATTCTGGCGTAAAATGTCGGAACTTGCACAAGAATGGGAGTTAAACGCCCAAACTGGCACAAAAGCTGGCGTTTAACTCCAAGAAGAGTCTCTACACAAAAATGCTTCAATGCTCAGCCCAAGCACACACCAAGTGGGCTCGAAAGTGGATTTTTATGTCATTTACTCATTTCTGTAAACCCTAGCTACTAGTTCTCTATAAGTAGGACCTTTTGCTATTGTATTATACATCTTTAGATCTTTGAGTCTTTTGATCACTTGAATCTTTTGATCATGCTTTTATGATTGAACCCTCTTTGGGAGGCTGGCTTCTCGGCCATGCCTAGACCTTGTTCTTATGTATTTTCAACGGTGGAGTTTCTACACACCATAGATTAAGGTGTGGAGCTCTGCTGTACCTTGAGTATTAATGCAATTACTATTGTTCTTCTATTCAATTCAGCTTATTCTTGTTCTAAATATTCATTCGCACCCAAGAACATGATGAATGTGATGATTATGTGATGCTCATCATCATTCTCACTTATGAACGCATGCTTGACAACCACTTCCGTTCTACAAGCAAACAAGGCTTGAATGTTTATCTCTTGGATTTCTTAATCAGAATCTTCGTGGTATAAGCTAGAATTGATGGCGGCATTCAAGAGAATCCGGAAAGTCTAAACCTTGTCTGTGGTTTCTGAGTAGGATTCA
>NC_029773.3:34877370-34878575 GCF_000817695.3 Arachis duranensis | reverse complement strand
ATCGACCCTTACTCGCGTAAGGTTTATTACTTGGACGACCCAGTGCACTTGCTGGTTAGTTGTGCGAAGTTGTGATAAAGAGTTGAGATTGCAATTGAGCGTACCATGTTGATGGCGCCATTGATGATCACAATCTCGTGCACCAAGTTTTTGTAGCCGTTGCCGGGGATTGTTTGAGTTTGGACAACTGACGGTTCATCTTGTTGCTTAGATTAGGTATTTTTCAGAATTTTTAAGAATGAATTCTAGTGCTTCAAGGTGATTTTCTTATCATCACCAAAGCTGATTGATCTTCATCAATTTAGCTCTTGAATGCAATGTCCTGTTGAAGCTTGGCTAGCCATGTCTAATTCCTTTAGATTGAAGCTTTAGACTAACATTGCATGATTTCTGGAATTCTTATTAAAAATTTTGAATCTCTTTATTTTCTTCTCCATATAATTTTCGAAAAAACCAAAAAATTTACAAAATCATAAAAAACCAAAAATATTTCTTGTTTGAGTCTAGTGTCTCATTTTAAGTTTGGTGTCAATTGCATGCATTCTTTGAATTCAATCATGTCTCTTCATTGATCTTCAAGTTGTTCTTGATGATTTCATTGCTTTGATCTTTAAATTCTCTTGTCTTGAGTGTTTTGCTATTTCTCATATGCATTCTCAACTTGTTGGTGTCAGTAGTATACAAACTTCTAAGTTTGGTGTCTTGCATGCATTATTTATTTGATCTTAGTTTCATTTTGATTATTCCTCATTATTAAAAATCCAAAAAAATTTTTAATTTGTGTCTTTTCAAGTCAATAATACAGAGAATTGAAGATTCAGAACATACAGCAGAGGAATTACACAGAAAAAGCTGGGCATTCAAAACGCCCAATGAAGAAGGAAAACTGGCATTTAAATGCCAGCCAGGGTACCTGGCTGGGCGTTTAACGCCCAAAAGGGTAGCATTTTGGGCGTTAAATGCCAGAATGTATACCATTCTGGGCGTTTAACGCCAGGATGGCACAAGAGGGAAGATTTTGTTTTTAATTCAAATTTTTTCAAGTTTTCAAAATTTTTCAAAATCAAATCTTTTTCAAATCATATCTTTTCAATCATATATTTTCAAAATCAATTTCATTCCACTTTTCAAAAATACTTGCTAACAATTAATAATTTGATTCAACATTTCAAGTATGTTGCCTTTTCTGTTGAGAAAGGTTTAAT
>NC_029773.3:34869757-34877100 GCF_000817695.3 Arachis duranensis | reverse complement strand
ATATTCCTCTGACACCTCAAGGAATCTCTAAACTGTGACATAGAGGATTCCATATTTTCTTGTTCTCTTCTCTTTCATATGAGCAGGAGCAAAGACAAAAGCATTCTTGTTGAGGCTGACCCTGAACCTGAAAGGACCTTGAAGCGAAAGCTAAGAGAAGCTAACGCACAACTCTCTGTAGAGGACCTAGCAGAATTCTTCAGAGAAGAAGACATGGCAGCCGAAAACAACAACAATGCCAACAATGCAAGGAAGGTGCTGGGTGACTTTACTGCACCTACTCCCGACTTCTATGGGAGAAGCATCTCTATCCCTGCCATTGGAGCAAACAACTTTGAGCTTAAGCCTCAATTAGTTTCTCTATGCAACAGAATTGCAAGTTTCATGGACTTCCATTGGAAGATCCTCATCAGTTTTTAGCTGAATTCTTGCAAATCTGTGACACTGTCAAGACCAATGGGGTTGACCCTGAGGTCTACAGACTTACGCTATTCCCTTTTGCTGTAAGAGACAGAACTAGGATATGGTTGGACTCACAACCTAAAGAAAGCCTGAACTCTTGGGAAAATCTAGTCAATGCCTTCTTGGCAAAGTTCTTTCCACCTCAAAAATTGAGTAAGCTTAGAGTGGAAGTCCAAGCCTTCAGACAGAAGGAAGGTGAATCCCTCTATAAAGCTTGGAAAAGATACAAACAATTGATCAGAAAATGTCCTTCTAACATGCTTTCTGAATAGAGCATCATAGGTATCTTCTATGATGGTCTGTCTGAACTGTCCAAGATGTCATTGGATAGCTCTGCTGGAGGATCTCTTCATCTGAAGAAGATGCCTGCAGAAGCTCAAGAACTGATTGAAATGGTTGCAAATAACCAATTCATGTACACTTCTGAAAGGAACCCTGTGAACAATGGGACGAATCAGAAGAAAAGAGTTCTTGAGATTGATACTCTGAATGCCATATTGGCTCAGAACAAAATATTGACTCAACAAGTCAATATAATTTCTCAAAGTCTGTTTGGAATGCAAGCTGCACCAGGCAGTACTAAGGACGCTTCATCTAAAGAAGAAGCTTATGATCATGAGAACCCTTCAATGGAAGAGGTGAATTACATGGGAGAATCCTATGGAAACACCTATAATCCTTCATGGATATTGTCCTTCTTTTCTTGGTCACCATCCTCTTTTTAGTGCTCATGTTGATTGCTTTCACCACCTTAATTTCAGTACTTGGGTGTTGTATGATGGTCGGAGCATCCTCTTCATCAAGAGCTTCTTGAATTGGTGGTTCAATGAACTCACCCTTTATGCAACTCTCTGTTTCATTGGAGTGTGGGCTCCCTTGATTGACTTCCTCCCTTTCTTCTACATGATGTTGCATTGAGTCTTTTGGGAGTGAGTTTGCATGTTCCTTTGTCCCCACTAGTAACCTCTGTGGGTATGGAGCCTTAGGCTTATATATTCTCACAACCTCCTCTTCCTTCATATGAATCTCACTTGGTATGGTTTCCTCTTTTTCTTGTTCTTTTGATTCCTCCCTTGGGTTTGCCATGGTATCACTGAGAGAATTGTGGGTAGTGATTTGCTTTGATAGATATCCAACTTGTGCCTCAAGCTTCTTAATGGCAACCCACCGGTTCTGCATAATGGTTTTTACTTCTTCTTGGAAAGTCCTTGTGTCCTTAGATTCTTCTAAGAGCATTGCCAATAGGTTCTCTATCCTTGATAGCTTATCCTCGAGGGGAGGGTGTGCAACTGGGTTGGAATTTGGAGGTTGAGGGTGGCTATTTTGTGAATGGAATTGGTTATTTTGTGGTTGTATATTCTGAGAGTGGTATGGCTCTTGTGGGTGATGATATGGGTTTTGTGGACTGTGAACAGAATTTTGTGTGTAATGCAATGGATTGTGTGAGTGGTTAGATGAATTATATGGATGTGGGAAGGAATTTTGTGTTGAGGCATATCCAAGTGGTGAAGGGTTTTGATGCGAAAAGCTAGGAGGTGAGGTTGAATAATTAAAGGATGATGGCTCTTGATGAATGGGCTGTGAATAAGTGAAATTTCTTTGGTTTTGATCTTCCCAGGCACAGCTTGAGGTTGAATTATATGGACCATTTTGTGACCCTGGGAAGCACCTCGTTTCATGTTCTTGATATTCCCAACCACCATTATCATAATAGCATGAATTATTTTTGTGGTGGTGAGAAGTATCCCAAGTAACTTGATTGACCAAAAGATGATCTATACTCCATTTTTCTTCAAATTACTCTGTATCAAACAACAATCACCAAGATAAAAGAGATTTGGAATTCCGCTTGTCACAGATGAGAAAATTCCCAGTGAGGCAATATCACAAACAGTTGGTTAGCAAAAGAAAATAAAGAAACAAAAGAAAGACAAAAATAAAAGAAAAGTGTCTAATCTAGTAAATCAATCAACCGTCAGTTTGTTAATCACAGTTAATCCTCGGCAACGGCGCCATAAACTTGATGCAGGTGGAAACTGTCTCTCAACAAATTTCCTTCGGCAAGTGTACCGAATTTGTCGTCAAGTAATAACTCACAAAAGAGTGAGGTCGAATCCCACAGAGATTAACGGATTAAGCAATCAATGGTTAATTGATTATCCTAGTTAGACGAATCATAATGGAGTGATAAGTAACAAGGAAATGTAAATGGCAGAAAAGTAAAGAAAGCAATAGAGTGCAGAGAAGTAAAATGGCAAGAAAAGTAAATGTAAGAACTAAAAATAAAATCAACATTGGGATCAAGAGATATTGCAATCCTCCGGATCAAGTTCATTCTTATCTCTTCCTCAATCATTCATTGATCTCCTTGGCAATCTTAATTGATCGAATTACAATTTCTTGCAATTCAATCTCTCAAATCTTGATCAATAGCCAATTCCTTGGTCAATTGCTCATGAGAAGAGATGAAGTGTGGTCACTGATTATACCACATGCATTTCCCAAATCAGGTGTTGAGAGGATTATAGTCACATATCCATCCAAACCCAATTTGGTCCAGCATGAGAAAGCATTTCTAGCTTGATCTCTTCATTCCTCTTCCAAGGTTCAAAAGAGATCCAAGTTTGAATAGCTTCTTTTCCAAGATAACTACCCAATTGGATGAAGATCGAAAGCTTTCAAGCAAAATCAAGAGAAAAGATAGAAGAAGAAGAATAAGAACTACACTTAATCCATTGAATCACAATAGAGCTCTCTAACCCAATGAAAAGAGTTAGTTCAATAGAGCTCTCTAACCCAATGCAAAGAGTTAGTTGGTCATTGCCCTACCAAAATAGAAAAAGAAAGAAAGTGCAGAAAAGTAAATATGAAGATTAAAACTGAAAATAAAACTTCAAAATTCATAAAGAAAAAGTACAAGGAAAGAAAAGGAAAAGTGTGTGAGGGGAGGGAGTCCGAAGACCCCTCTTCAATCCCCTAATTCCCGAATCAGTCCCGTCCAGTCCTTTTTCAAAGTAAAAACTAAGGCCTTTATATAGGCTCTCCTAAATTACAAAGCAAATTACAATTAAATGAAATTCCTATTCTAGATGCTTCTTGTGGTCTTGATTGGTTGACAATTGTGGGCTTGCTTGCTTGGGCTTTGAAGTGGACTTGAGAGAGAAGTGAGTCAACTTGAGGTCCAGGTGCAGCGTTAGTGCTGCCGTTAGCCACACTAATGCTACAAGAGTGGCGTTAGAGCTAAAGTTATTGTGGCTAACGTTGCACTTGCTACCCAGAGTTAGTGTGGCTAACGTCACACTTGCTACCAGTTGGTATTTTTGGGGCTTAAAAGATTCCTCTGGTTCGTGCTTCAATTTCATGCCCACTATAGAGTATTATATATCGTTGGAAAGCTCTGAATGTCAGCTTTCTAACGCAACTGGAATCACCTCAATTGGACCTCTGTAGCTCAAGGTATGCTCCTTTGAGGTGGACATGGTCGCTGGCATCGTCGCTAGCGTTAATGAAAAAGTTGAGTGCCAATAATGCTAGCGACCAGGGCTTCATTATTGCCAGTTTCTGAAGCTCAAACTTAGTGTCCACCCCATACTATTATATATTGTTGGAAACCTCTGGATGTCTACTTTCTAACACTTTTGAAATCGCATCATTTGGAGCCCTACAACTCGAGTTACACTTATTGGAAGGTGAAGAGGTCAGTTGGCCTTAATACAGGTTGATACCATGTTCATCACTGCACTTTCGGGGCAGGTTTTCTCCCTCAAATTTAGTGTCAAACATGTAGTGCCATATATGCTTGGAAAGCTCTGGAATCCTACTTTCTAATGCCACTAGAATCACCTCATTTGAAGCTTTGTGGCTCAAGTTATGCGTGTTTGAAGAAGGCATGGTCAGGCTGCCAGGTGGGACTTTTGCCCACGTTAACTACCACGTTAACTAAGTTAACGTGGGAGTTAACGTGGCTCATTGTGGCTTGTGTGTCTCCTTCCAACGTTAGTGACAATGTTGAGTATCACTAACGTTGGCCATCACCTTCTTTCATCCACGTTAGCTTCCACGTTGGCGCATTGGGGATTGTGGGTTGCTTACAACGTTAGTGACAATGTTTGGTGCACTAACGTTGTCGACAACCTTGTTTCTTCACGTTAGCTTCCACGTTAACTAGGTTAAGGTGGGAGTTAACGTGGCTCCTTGTGACTTAGCCAACGTTAGTGATAAAGTTGAATGTCACTAACGTTGGCGTCCCTTTTCTTCTTAACGTTAGAGGCCACGTTAACTAAGTTAACGTGGCAACTAACGTGGCCACTTATGAGCTTGGTCCAATGTTAGTGATAATGTTAAGTGTCACTAACGTTGGCTCCATTTCCTTTCTTCAAAGTTAATGCTACTTCCTTCCTTCCACGTTAGTGCCCACGTTAGTGTAACTAACGTAGTCACTAACATGGCTCTTCTCTTCTTCTTTTGGCCTGAAGTCAATCAAAGTGCATCAAAGTCTTGCATTTAATCATGGGATCATGCATCATCCAATTTATCATATAATTCATGCATAATTCTCATGAAATCATTCAAAATTCACAATGTTTGTTTAAATCAAGGTGTAAGTGAATATCTACCCAAAACTAGGTTATTTCCTAAGGAAATGCATGAAACTACCTTAAAAACAGTAAAGAAAAGGTTAGTGAAACTGGCCAAAATGCCTTGGCATCAGAGTGTAAGGCCATAAACATGGCCGAATTTGGAGAGGAGGAAGAGGCAGTGAGCGCCACTGAGGAAGACCTCAATGGACGTCCACTGGCCTCCAATGAGTTCCCTAATGAGGAACCATGGGAATCTGAGGCTCACACTGAGACCATAGAGATTCTATTGGATTTACTTCTGCCATTCATGAGCTCTGATGAGTATTCTTCCTCTGAAGAGGATGAAGATGTCACTGAAGAGCAAGTTGCTAAGTACCTTGGAGCAATCATGAAGCTACATGACAAGTTATTTGGTAATGAGACTTGGGAGGATGAACCCCCTTTGCTCACCAAAGAACTGGATGACTTGACTAGGCAGAGATTACCTCAAAAGAGATAGGACCCTGGGAAGTTCTCAATACCTTGTACAGTAGGCACCATGACCTTCAAGAAGGCTCTGTGTGACCTAAGGTCAAGCATAAACCTCATGCCTCTCTCTGTAATGGAGAAGCTAGGGATCTTTGAGGTGCAAGCTGCAAGAATCTCAATAGAGATGGCAGACAATTCAAGAAAGCAAGCTTATTGGCTTGTAGAGGATTTTTTGGTAAAGATTGAAGACCATTACATCCCTACTGATTTCATAGTCCTAGAGACTGGGAAGTGCATGGATGAATCCATCATCCTTGGCAGACCCTTCCTAGCCACAGCAAAGGCTGTGATTGATGTTGACAGAGGAGAATTGATCATTCAAGTGAATGAAGAATCCTTAGTGTTTAAGGCTCAAGGATATCCCTCTATAACCATGGAGAGGAAGCATGAAGAGCTTCTCTCAAAACAGAGTCAAACAGAGCCCCCACAGTCAAACTCTAAGTTTGGTGTTGGGAGGCTACAATCAACTTCTAAGTTTGGTGTTGAACCCCCACATTCAAACTCTAAGTTTGGTGTTGGGAGGTTCCAACATTGCTCTGAGTATCTGTGAGGCTCTATGAGAGCCCACTGTCAAGCTACTGACATTAAAGAAGCGCTTGTTGGGAGGCAACCCAATGTTATATTATCTATTTTCCTTTGTTATTTTATGTTCTCTATAGGTTGATGATCATGGGAAGTCACAAAATTAATTGAAAAAGCAGAAACAGAATGAAAAACAGAAAGAAAAACAGCACACCCTGGAGGAGAAACTTGCTGGCGTTTAAACGCCAGTAAGGGCAGCAAATGGGCGTTTAACGCCAGAAAAGGGCACCAGACTGGCGTTAAGCGCCAGGAAGGGGCAAGAAGTTGGCGTTAAACGCCAGAAATGGGCACCAGCCCGCGTTTAACGCCAGAATTGGCATAAAGAGCATTTTTGCTCGCCACTTGGTGCAGGGATGAATTTTCCTTGACATTTCAGGATCTGTGGACCCCACAGGATCCCCACCTACCCCACCACTCTCTCTCTTCTTCACCCATTCACCAATCACCTCAATACCTCTTCTCCAAAAACCCCTCACCTATCAAATCCCACCATTCTCTTCACCACTCAAATCCATCCTTCATAAAACCCCACCTACCTCACCATTCAAATCCAAACCAATTTTCCTCCCAAACCCACCCATAATGGCCGAACCATACACCCCCTCTCCACTCCTATATAAACCCATCTTCACTCCTTCATTTTCACACAACCTAAACACTACTTCTCCCCCTTGGCCGAACCACAAAGCCACCTCCATCTCCTTCATTTCTTCTTCTTCTACTCTCTTCTTCCTTCTTTTGCTCGAGGACGAGCAAACCTTCTAAGTTTGGTGTGGTAAAAACATTGCTTTTTGTTTTTTCATAACCATTTATGGCACCTAAGGCCGGAGAAACCTCTAGAAAGAGGAAAGGAAAGGCAAAAGCTTCCACCTCCGAGTCATGGGAGATGGAGAGATTCATCTCAAGGGTGCATCAAGACCACTTATATGAAGTTGTGGCCATGAAAAAGGTGATCCCCAAGGTCCCTTTCAAACTCAAAAAGGGTCAACTTTGATCAAAGATTGGACCAAGTCCTCATGGATATCACTAAGAAGAGGATGGAGCAAACAAGAGATCCCACTCATCATGAAATCCCAGAGATGCCTCAAGGGATGCACTTTCCTCCACAAAACTATTGGGAGCAAATCAACACCTCCCTAGGAGAATTGAGTTCCAACATGGGACAACTAAGGGTGGAGCACCAAGAACATT
>NC_029773.3:34866454-34869627 GCF_000817695.3 Arachis duranensis | reverse complement strand
TGAGGAGCTCAAGCACTCCATAAGATCTTCAAGAGGAAGAACAAGCCGCCATCACTGAGGTGGACCCGTTCTTTAACCTCCTTGTTCTTTATTTTCTTATTTTTTTTCGAATTTCCATGCTTATGTTTATCCATGTTTGTGTCCTGTGATCATTAGTGTCTTAGTGTCTATGCCTTAAAGTTATGAGTGCCCTATGAATCCATCACCTTTCTTAAATGAAAAAATGCTCTTAATTGAAAAAGAGAAGAATTGCATGAATTTTGAATTTTATAGCAGATTAATTATTTTGATGTGGTGGCAATACTTTGACTTCTGAATGTATGCTTGAACAGTGCATATGTCTTTTGAATTTGTTGTTCATGAATGTGGGCTCTTGAAAGAATGATGAAAAATGAGACATGTTACTGAGGATTTGAAAAATCATAAAAATGATTCTTGAAGCAAGAAAAAGCATTGAATTCAAAAAAAAAAAAACCAAAAAAAAGGAAGGAAAAAGAAAAAGAAAAAAATGATAAAGTTGTGATCCAAGGCAAAAAGAGTGTGCTTAAGAACCCTGGACACCTCTAATTGGGGACTCTAGCAAAGCTGAGTCACAATCTGAAAAGGTTCACCCAGTTATGTGTCTGTGGCATATATGTATCCGGTGGTAATACTGGAAGACAGAGTGCTTTGGGCCACGGCCAAGACTCATAAAGTAGCTATGTTCAAGAATCATCATACTTAACTAGGAGAATCAATAACACTATCTGGATTCTGAGTTCCTATAGAAGCCCATCATTCTGAATTTCAAAGGATAAAGTGAGATGCCAAAACTGTTCAGAGGCAAAAAGCTAAAAGCCCCGCTCATCTAATTAATACTGATCTTCATAGATGTTTTCGGAATTCATTGCATATTCTCTTCTTTTATTCTTATTTGATCTTCAGTTGCTTGGGGACAAACAACAATTTAAGTTTGGTGTTGTGATGAGCGGATAATTTGTACGCTTTTTGGCATTGTTTTTAGTATGTTTTTAGTATGTTTTAGTTATTTTTTATTATATTTTTATTAGTTTTTAGTTAAAATTCACTTTTCTGGACTTTAATATGAGTTTGTGTATTTTTCTGTGATTTCAGGTATTTTCTGGCTGAAATTGAGGGAGCTGAGCAAAAATCTAATTCAGAGGCTGAAAAGGACTGCAGATGCTAATGGATTCTGACCTCTCTGCACTCGAAGTGGATTTTCTGGAGCAACAGAAACTTAATTGGCGCACTCTCAACTGCGTTGGAAAGTAGACATCCTGGGCTTTCCAGCAATGTATAATAGTTTATACTTTGCCCGAGATTTGATGGCTCAAACAGGTGTTCCAAGTCAGCTCAAGAATTCTAGTGTAAAACGCCGGAACTGGCAAAAGAATGGGAGTTAAACGCCCAAACTGGCACAAAAGCTGGCGTTTAACTCCAAGAAGAGTCTCTACACAAAAATGCTTCAATGCTCAGCCCAAGCACACAACAAGTGGGCCCGGAAGTGGATTTTTATGTCATTTACTCATTTTTGTAAACCATAGCTACAAGTTCTCTATAACTAGGACCTTTTGCTATTGTATTATACATCTTTAGATCTTTGAGTCTTTTGATCACTTGAATCTTTTGATCATGATTTTATGATTGAACCCTCTTTGGGAGGATGGCCTCTCGGCCATGCCTAGACCTTGTTCTTATGTATGTTCAACGGTGGAGTTTCTACACACCATAGATTAAGGTGTGGAGCTCTGCTGTACCTCGAGTATTAATGCAATTACTATTGTTCTTCTATGCAATTCCGCTTGTTCTTGTTCTAAGATATCACTTGTTCTTCAACTTGATGAATGTGATGATCCGTGACACTCATCATCATTCTCACCTATGAACGTGTGCCTGACAACCACCTCCGTTCTACCTTAGATATTATGTGACGCTCATCATCATTCTCACTTATGAACGCGTGCCTGATAACCACTTCCGTTCTACAAGCAAACAAGGCTTGAATGTTTATCTCTTGGATTTCTTAATCGGAATCTTCGTGGTATAAGCTAGAATTGATGGTGGCATTCAAGAGAAACTGGAAGGTCTAAACCTTGTCTGTGGTATTCTGAGTAGGATTCAAGGATTGAATGACTGTGACGAGTGATGGTGTTTTTGCGGAAAACGAATTTTCCAAACACATAGATCTAACCGACAAGTATACCGGGTCGCATCAAGTAGTAATAACTCACTTAGAGTGAGGTCGATCCCACAGGGATTGATGGATCAAGCAACTTTAGTGGGTGATTAATTTAGTCAAGCTAACATTGAAGTGAAATTGAGTGAAATCATAGCCAATAGAATTGTAAATGACAGGAAATTTAAAGTTGCAGAAAGTAAAATTGCAAGTAACTTAAAGAACAAGAAAGTAAAATTGCAAGAATCTTAAATGACAAGAAATGTAAATTGCATGAAAAGTAAAGGGGGTTGGGTGCTGGAAATTAAAATTCAACAAGAAAGTGTAAATAGCAATCAAACAGAGAAGTAAAAGGTGCAAAATCATGCAACAGATCTAAACAGAAAATGGAAATTGCTTGAAGAATTCTAAACAGAAAAGCAGTGCTTAATTTGCAGCAATTTAAAAGAATGTTGAAGATCTCAGGATTGGAGGAGACTAGATAACAAGTCTAGATCTCAAATCCTTCCTTGATCCAACAAGAACAATTGCAGAAGAAGTAAAAGAAAGCAAATTGCAGAAATTGCAGAAGAAGAAATGAACAGAAAGTAAAATTTAATTATGCAGAAAATTAAAGAAGAGATCTCAAGGTGAGATTAAAACAGAAGTTCTTCAATTCTTCACCCAAGATCCAAAGCAAGAAAAGTAAAGAGTGCTCAAGAAGGAACCAGGAGGAAGAGAGATCAATTCTCCTTCCTAATTCTCTAAGAAATTCCAAAGTTCAAAACTAAAATGCAAGTAGAAAGGAAAATTCAAAAAATAAAGTCTCGAGCTCTCCTCAATTACATAAAACTAGCTCCTATTTATACACTTTCTATTCTTGGATTTTGGGGTTTGGATGGGCTTTTGATTTGGTGAAGAAATGAATTAAATTGGGTTTTTAATTCAATTTCAGCCCATGAAGGAAAATTGCTTCCAGGAGGCTGCCCTGCCCTTGTGGAGGGCAGGGCAGGATTTG
>NC_029773.3:34862411-34865146 GCF_000817695.3 Arachis duranensis | reverse complement strand
TAAATGATTGATGCTTCTATCTAGCTCAATTTATGAAATCTTTCTCTTATATTTCTTCCTTGAAACAAGCTTTTGATTTTTTTTTTCCTTTTGGGTGCTTTGCCCCATGAGTTGATAACAAATCTACGACTTCTAAATGCTTTGTTTTTCAAGTATTACCACTTGATACATAAGCACCACAAGCATTTAATTAGAGGACTTCATTAAGCTCATTTTTTTCTTTTCTTGACTCTCTAATCATTGATGCTCAGAGCCTTGAGCTTTGAGGGAGTGCTTTTGCACTTGAGCCTAGCCTTGACTTCTAAGTGTTTTGTTTTCAAGCATTTGGCTTGATACATAAACACCACAAGCACTTAGCAAATAAATTGCCATTGGTACTCAGAGCCTTCAGCTTTCTCATTCTTTCCCTTTTTCTTTTCTTGCTTTAATTGTATTTGCTTCTTCAAGGTTTTCATGATTTCAAAAGATTTCACAAAATGTACTAGATGAAAAACTTCAATTAAATAAAATCCAATGCAATTGAGCAACAATCAATCATACTAGCTTTCCAATACTTGTATGCACATGCTAAATTCTTCTTTAATTCCTTGTTTGTTTATGATCATGATACTTTATTGCTTTTGAACTCACAGGATTCAAGTTGGTAGTCATAATGGTATAGCACCATGTTATAATTCAAAATTCAAGCTATGCTTATTCATACACACATGTATACAGAGAAAGTAAAGACAATCATGCAGTTTATGAAACAAATGAGAGGAAAAGGAACTTTACAACCTTGTAGTTCATCTTCATTATTGTTGTCCTTTTTCTCCAATTCTTCCCTTTCCCTTGGCAACTTAGAGTGCTTGCTCATCCTCAAGCAACAATTAGAACAATGGCTATGGGGCTAAGATGGATCATGAATGTCTTACACAATGAAATGTTAGCAGTACATGTGTTTTGAGCAAGCAAAATTTAAGATAAAAATCAAGGCACAAGAGACAGAGACATAGTGATTGCAGATATAAGTTGGTGTGCATGATACATTGCATAAAAAAATAAGTGGCACACCAAACTTAGTGTGACACTTTCACTTGAAATTAATACAAGTATCTAGTAAGCATTGGAACCAAATTTTGTTGCATAGCAACACCAAACTTAGAATGCAACCATATGTCAATTTATTTGAACTAAAACTAAACAAAAGGAACTGTTATTTGTTGAATACAATCACCAGGTGAAGAATATGTCATGAGTAAGGATGTTTGGGTGATGTATTAACAAACACAGTTAATAAAAGAAAGCATTAAAAACAAGGAAATGACTAAAACAATCAAGAAAACTAAAATTGTCTTACTAAAAACAATAACACTGCAGCGGCATTATGATTATGTAAACAAGTGATGTTGCTGGATGATTTGCAAAAAAAAATTAAGTGGCACACCAAACTTAGATTCTTAGTGTGACACTTCCATGTAAAATTGATGCAATCATCCATGAAGATAGAAAACAGGTTGTTGCAAGACAACACCAAACTTAGAATGTAACCATATGCCAATTTATTGAAATTTAAACAAAGCATGGAAAGAAATGTACCTACGGTTGGGTTACCTCCCAACAAGTGCTCTTTTAGTGTCATTAGCTTGACATGTTGCAAATTTATTGAAATTTAAACAAAGCATGGAGAAGAAATGTACCTACTGTCTACCTATTATTTACTTTCTTCCTCTTTTTCCAGTTTGTTAAGAGGAATGACTTCAAGAGGGGAGAAGTTTCAGCTATTGTCCCTTCTCTTGGCCTCTTCTCAGCAAGCTTCTTTTTGAATTTGGCTTGATTGAGCTTGCTTGCTCGTTCAGGGACAGGATTGGTGCTTTTGTTAGTTGCCTTCACTTCTTTGGATTCATGAATCGGTTGCTGTGTGATTTTTGGAGTTTGATCTTCATCCAGAGCCTTTTGAATTGGTGGTTCCATGAATCCTTCTTCTATGCAACTCTCTGCTTCAATTGAGGGTGACTTCTCTTGAGTGTCTTCCTCACTTTCTTGATCCTCCACTTCTTCCCTTGTCACCTCAAGTGCAGTTTCATTTTCAACCACCTCATTCTTCATTGAAAGTTCACTTGATGCAGTGGCCTCCTTATCTTGCTCTTCCACTTTCTCCTTCACATCCATCAATTGGCCTTCATTTTCCTTGCTCAGTGGTTCTAAGCTCCTCCTTATTTTCTCTAAATCTCCATTTATATTTTTGAAGAGAGCTTCTTGCCTTTTCCAGGATTGTTCTTGTCTTTCAAAAAATCCTCTGGACTTTTGAAGGAGATCCTCTGAATCACAATTTGAAGAATTGTTGAACTCATCACAGTATGGATTGCTGAGATTTCTTTGATTTTGACTTTCCCAGTCACAATATGAGTAGTTGTTAGATTCATCAAAATCTGGATCATATTGTGTTTCTGGAAGTGTCTCCAACGGCACCAAAAACTTGATGGTGTTTTTGCGGAAAACGAATTTTCCAAACACATAGATCTAACCGGCAAGTATACCGGGTCGCATCAAGTAGTAATAACTCACTTAGAGTGAGGTCGATCCCACAGGGATTGATGGATCAAGCAACTTTAGTGGGTGATTAATTTAGTCAAGCTAACATTGAAGTGAAATTGAGTGAAATCGTAGCCAACAGAATTGTAAATGACAGGAAATTTAAAGTTGCAGAAAGTAAAATTGCAAGTAACTTAAAGAACAAGAAAGTAAAATTGCAA
>NC_029773.3:34858108-34860803 GCF_000817695.3 Arachis duranensis | reverse complement strand
TATCATTAATTTCATGGTGGTTGCTTGATTTAGAGAAGTTATGCATTTTCACTCCAAATCACTTACTTAGGATGCAAGAAAGTGCATAAATGCTAACAAAACAAGTGAAATTAGCTTGAAAAATGGGTATATGATGGCTTGTCATCAACGAGCTTCAAACTCGCAATTGTGGGGCGTTAGTGACAAACGCAAAAGAATCACTGGATTCTATTCCGACATGATCGAGAACCGACAGCTGAATAGCCGTGCTGTGACAGAGCGCGTTGAACATTTTCACTAAGAGGACGGGACTGTAGCCATTGACAACGGTGATGCCCTACATACAGCTTTCCATGGAAAGGAGTAAGAAGGATTGGATGAAGACAGTAGGAAAGCAGAGAGACGGAAGGGACAAAGCATCTCCATACGCTTATCTGAAATTCTCACCAATGAATTGCATAAGTATCTCTATCTTTACTTCATATTTTATTATTCCTCCATAACCATTTGAATATGCCTGACTGAGATTTACAAGATGACCATAGCTTGCTTCATAGCAACAATCTTTGTGGGATCGACCCTTACTCGCGTAAGGTTTATTACTTGGACGACCCAGTGCATTTGCTGGTTAGTTGTGCGAAGTTGTGATAAAGAATTGAGATTGTAATTGAGCGTACCATGTTGATGGCGCCATTGATGATCACAATCTCGTGCACCATTGAACCACCGGTTTGGAATTGTCCTCCAAAAGGATTTTATGCATACACACTGCAGGGCTGATGCCTTTCAGGTCTTCGATGGTCCATCCTAAAGCATCCTTGTGAGCTCTGAGTACATCAAGAAGTTCTCCTTCTTCTTTTTTTGTCAGGGATGAATTAATGATCACTGGGAAACTCTCTGATGTGCCAAGGAATGCATATTTGAGATGGGTAGGTAATGGCTTCTTGTTTTTGTACTTCTTCCTTTTTGCTTGGTTTCACCTCCTTGTCAATATGGATCTCAGCTGCTTGTTCCTCTATTGTCTCTTGGTTATTTTCCTCTTCTTGTTCATGATGTTTGGTGTCTAGAATTTCTTCCACCAAGCTTTCTATCATGTCCACTCTCAGGTAATCCTCTTGCTCAGGAGGGTGTTGCATTGACTTGAAAACATTTATGATCATTTGCTCATTGTGTACTCTGAAGATCATCTCTCCATTTTCCACATCAATAATAGCTCTTGCAGTTGCTAGAAATGGTCTTCCCAAGATGATTGAATTGTTTCCTTCCTCTTAAGTGTCCAAAATCACAAAATCCGTAGGGAAGATAAACTCCTCTACCTTTACTAACAGATTCTCCACAATTCCATTAGGTGTCTTGATTGATCTATCAGCCATGACTAGTGACATCCTCATGGGTTTGAGTTCTTCTATCGCAAGCTTCCTCATCATGGACAGGGGCATTAAGTTGATACTAGCTCCAAGATCACAAAGAGCTTTGTCTAATTTCATTTTGCCTATGGTGCAAGCAACTACAAAACTCCCTGGATCTTTAAGCTTTGGTGGGATTCCCTTTTGAAGCACAGCGCTACATTCTTCTGTGAGCAACACAGTCTCCTTCTCCAGTCAACTTCTTTTCTTGTTAATAAGCTCCTTCAAGAACTTGGCATACAAAGGCATTTGCTCTAATGCCTCAGCCAAGGAATGTTGATTTCTATCTTCTTGAAAGTCTCAAGAAATTTTTGGAAATGTTGATCCTTTGCTTCTTTGTGAAATCTTTGTGGATAAGGTAGTGGAGGTATAAGGCTCTTCTCCACTTGCTGCTGTCTTGGATTTAGCTCTTCCATGATCTGCTTTCCCTTCTTTAAATTCTGTGGTTGGTTGTTCTCTTCTGTGAGCTTTTCTGGGACATTCTTGCTTGTTATGTCCTTGTTGTTAGCTCCATCTTCCTCTGTTGGTTCTTTGTCACTCTCCATGAGCTTCTTGGTTGCCCCTTTATTGCTATATACCAATGTCTTTCCACTCATTAGTTGCACAGCTTTGCACTCTTCTTTTGGATTAGGAATGGTGTCACTTGGTAGTGAGCTTGAAGGCCTCTCAATAGAAATCTGCTTGGAGATTTGTCCAATCTGCCTTTCTAGGCTCTTCATGGAAGCTTCTTGGTTCTTTGTTGTCATTTCTTGGTTTTTCACCATCTTTTCCATGAGCATCTCCAGATTAGTAATCCTCTGAGAGTCTTGTGAGATTGGTTGGTTTTGGGGTGTTGATGGATGATGGTAAGTGTTTTGGTTAGTTGGTTGGGTATTGGATAGATAATGGTTGGAGTTGGGATAATTATTTTGGGATTTTCTATAAGGAATTTGGTTAGTTGGCTGCTGGTTGTGATTTTGGTTGTTTCTCGGATTGTTTTGAGCTGAGTTCCTTTGCCATGGTTGTTGGTTTTGATTATGATTGTCTCCCCACCTAAGGTTTGGGTGGTTCTTCCAAGATGGATTGTAGGTGTCACCATACACCTCATTTGATCCAGAATTCTGATTATGCATATAGTGCACTTGCTCTTGTTGCTATTCTTCTTGGTTCTCTTCATTCTTTAGCACTCACTGATGCAACCTGTAGGCTATCAATTCTCTTAGCCATTTGCTAAAATTGTTGCTGAATCTGCTGCTGCACCACTTTGTGTTGAGCCAAAATTGTATCCACTCCTTCCAATTCTAGCACTCCCTTCCTCTATGATGGTTGGC
>NC_029773.3:34855987-34857899 GCF_000817695.3 Arachis duranensis | reverse complement strand
TCATATAAATTTTCAGCATCCATTTGTGTGAATGTCTGCACCTCAGTCTTCAATCTTATGATCCTTTGAGGGGGTAAAATTTGGCAAGAAACTTGCTCACCAAATCATCCCAAGTGTTGATGCTCTCCTTTGGAAATGTTTCTAGCCATTGAGTGGCTTTGTCCCTGAGAGAGAATGGAAATAACAGCAGCTTGTATATGTCAGGGTGCACTCCATTGCTATTAACTGTGTCACAAATCCTCAAGAAAGTGGATAGATGTTGGTTCGGGTCCTCCAATAGCCCTCCTCCAAAAGAGCAGTTGTTTTGGACCAATGTGATGAGTTGTGGCTTCAGTTCAAAGTTGTTTGCATTGACATTTGGGGTAAGAATGCTACTCCCACAATGTCTAGCATTTGCAAATGTATAGGAGGCCAGTACTCTCCTCTGTTGTGGATGATTGTTGGCCCCTTCTTCTGGTGGATTGGTTGAACGTTCCTCCATGTCTTGAAATTCTTCTTCTGACTCCTCCTCTCCAACAATGTTTTTTCCTCTTTCAGCTCTTCTTAATCTCCTGATGGTTCGTTTGTCTTGTTCATGAAAGGTGGGTATAGCTCTTCTTGTATCTGTCATATAAACAAAACACAAGAAACACACAAAACCAGTGACACTTCAATCTATTGCTAGAGTGAAGTTTTAGTTAGCTTAAGCAAAAATTCAAACAGTTAGTGGTTAATTAAAAATTAAAGAAACAGAAAAGAAAAAGTGCTTGATCTAGACCTCCACTTCACTTAATCATTGTCAATCTATTTCAATCCCCGGCAACGGCGCTAAAAACTTGATGTGTGGAAAACGATCCAACACAAAACTCATCGGCAAGTGTACCGGGTCGCATCAAGTAAGAAAACTCACGGGAGTGAGGTCGATCCCACAGGGATTGAAGGATTGAGCAATTTTAGTTTAGTGGTTGATTTAGTCAAGCGAATCAAGTATTGGTTGAGTGATTTTGTATCCAACAGTAAGTAAATAGCAGGAAATGTAAAGGGAGAGGGATGAATTGCAGAAATTAAAGAGAACTGAAAGTAAAGCTGCTAAATCTTAAAGAACAAGAAATTAAATGACTGAAACTTAAAGTATAAGAAATGTAAATTGTGGTAACTTAAAATGCAAGAAATATAAATTGCTTGAATGAAGAAGGGATTTGAGGACTGGGGTTTCAGAATTTAAGCAAGGGAAACTAAATTGCAACAATTAACCAAGCAAGAGATGAATTGAAATTGACTAGATCTTTAAACAGCAAATGAAAATTCAATTGCAGCAGTGGTTAAGCAGAAGAACCAAAAAGAGAAAATCAAATCTCAGGATTCCAGAGACTAGATAGCAGAGTCTAGATCTCAATTGCCTTCCTAGATCCAAGTTCCCAAAGCAATTAAAAAGAAATTAAAGATTGCAGCAGTAAAGGAAATGGAATTTAGCTCAATTATTGATGAGCGGATAATTTATACGCTTTTTGGCACTGTTTTTAGTATGTTTTTAGTACATTTTAGTTAGTTTTTAGTATGTTTTTATTAGTTTTTATTTAAAATTCACTTTTCTGGGCTTTACTATGAGTTTGTGTGTTTTTCTATGATTTCAGGTAATTTCTGGCTGAAATTGAGGGACCTGAGCAAAAATCTGATTTAGAGGCTGAAAAAGGACTGCAGATGCTGTTGGATTCCGACCTCCTTGCACTCGAAGTGGATTTTCTGGAGCTACAGAAGCCCAATTGGCGTGCTCTCAACTGCATTGAAAAGTAGACATCCTGGGCTTTTCAGCAATGTATAATAGTCCATACTTTGCCCTAGATTTGATGGCCCAAACTGGCGTTGCAAATCAGCTTCAGAATTCCCAGCGTTTAACGCCGGAACTGGCACAAAAGTTGGAGTTTAACTCCAG
>NC_029773.3:34846675-34855931 GCF_000817695.3 Arachis duranensis | reverse complement strand
TGGTGTTTAACTCCAGGAAAAGTCTCTACACATGAAAGCTTCAATGCTCAGCCCAAGCACACACCAAGTGGATCCCGGAAGTGGATTTTTACGTCATTTACTCATTTCTGTATACCCTAGGTTACTAGTTCACTATTAATAGGAACTTTTGACATTGTATCTTGACCTCATGACACATTACACGTTTCTTATTGTATCTTCTACGGCATGAGTCTCTAAACCCCATGGTTGGGGGTGAGGAGCTCTACTGTGTCTTGATGGATTAATGCAATTACTACTGTTTTCCATTTAATCACGCTTGCTTCCATTCTAAGATATTACTTGTTCCTCAACTTGATGAATGTGATGATCCGTGACACTCATCATCATTCTCACCTATGAACGTGTGCCTGACAACCACCTCCATTCTACCTAGATTGAGTGGATATCTCTTGGATCCCTTAATCAGAATCTTCGTGGTATAAGCTAGAATTGATCGTGGCATTCTTGAGAATCCGGAAGGTCTAAACCTTGTCTGTGGTATTCTGAGTAGGATTCAAGGATTGAATGACTGTGACGAGCTTCAAACTCCTGAGGGCTGGGCGTTAGTGACAGACGCAAAAGAATCACTGGATTCTATTCCAACCTGATTGAGAACCGACAGATGATTAGCCGTGCTGTAACAGAGCGCGTTGAACATTTTCACTTAGAGGATGGGAGGTAGCCATTGACAATAGTGAAACCCTACATACAGCTTGCCATGGAAGGAGCCTTGCGTGCATGAAGAAAAAGACAGTAGGAAAGCAGAGATTCAGAAGATAGAGCATCTCCAAAACCTCAACCTGTTCTTCATTACTGCAAAACAAGTATTTATTTCATGTTCTTTTACTTTTCACAATCAAACCTGCGAATTATTGATATCCTGACTAAGAGTTACAAGATAACCATAGCTTGCTTCAAGCCGACAATCTCCGTGGGATCGACGCTTACCCACGTAAGGTATTACCTGGACGACCCAGTGCACTTGCTGGTTAGTTGTGCGGAATTGCAAAAGTGTGATTGTGATTTCGTGCACCAATTATGCAGTAGGAAAATCAAAGAGATCTTAAATGGAGATTGAGACAGAAGTTTCTCAATTCTTCACACTCAAGACTCAAACAAAACCCAGTAAAGAAAATAAAAAGATCAGAGGAAGAAGAAGTGAATTCTCTCCTCCAACTCTCAAGCCAATTTTGCAGAAAACAGAAAAATGGAAAGTGAGCTCTCAAGTTGACTAAGGATGAAAATTAAAATGAAAGTAAGCTCCCCTCTAATTCCAACTAACACTTATTTATACACTTTCTATTTTGGATCTAAGAATTTTGAGTGGGCTTGAAGGATGGGTGAAGAATTTAATTAAATTGGATTGTTGAGTGAAATTCAGCCCATCTTGCTCCCAGGAGGCTGCTCTGCTCTTGTGGAGAGCAGAGCAGTGAAGCTTAGCATGGGGATCCAATTAGCGCGCTGACGTTAGGATTTTTGCCAGTAAAGAATGTCATAAAAACAGTCGCGTTGTAGATATAGTCTCTAAACCGACAAAAATCCCTTCGTACAAACGTTTTGGTTGTCACAAGTAACAAACCCCTAAATAAATTGATAACCGAAGTAGTTAAACCTCGGGTCGTCTTCTCAAGGAATTGCAGGGAGGTATGTTCTTATTATTGGTTATGAGTCTGTAAATTGGGGTTTTGGAAGTAAGGTGTGAATATATTATATGACAAGTAAAATAAAATAATAATAGCTGTAAAATAAACCCTTGGCAAGGTCTAAGAACTGGAGGTCCTTTCCTAGTTATCCTTATCAATTGTGATGAGAATTGGATTTTTCTCCCACTTTGTTAACCTCTAACTATGAAGGTAAGTTAAGTAGATGAATTTTGTTAACCTCTAACTATGAAGGTAAGTTAAGTGGATGAATTCCAATTTTCAGTCAACAATGAGTTTGATAACTCTAGAGTCACCAATTATTTAACCAAAGCCAAAAGAAAAGAAAATTGAAACTGCTGGAATAAAAATGCCTTCAGATGGGAAGCAATAATCATGTAATTAAAAGAAAACAATAATAACTGAAATATCTTAAATAATATTAATTCAAAGAAAATCATAACATGAAAGAGTTCATAAATTTAATTGGAAAAATAAATAAAAATAAAGAACCTGGGATTGAGAGTCACTCCTAAAACTAAGAGAAGTCATAAATCCTAATCCTAAGAGAGAGGAGAGAACCTCTCTCTCTAAAAATTACATCTAAAACATGAAAAGTGAATTATGAGTGAATGATTATGAACACATGCATTCCCCCACTTTATAGCCTCTAATCTGTGTGTTCTGAGCTGAAAACTGGGTCAAAAACAGCCCAGAAGTCACTTCCAGCGCTTTCTGGTCCGTACAGGTGATGACAAGTCATCATATACCCATTTTTTAAGCTAATTTCACTTGTTTTATTAGTCTTTATGCACTTTCTTGCATCCTAAGTAAGAGATTTGGAATGAAAATGCATAACTTCTTTAAATCAAGCAACTACCATTAAATTGATGCTAATTCATGAGGTTTAAGCTAATTTTAATTGAATTTTAATTGATTTATAAGTCTTGTGAATTTAGTGATACTTTGAGTGGTTGTTTTGGTTTATTGTAGGTGAAGAAAAGAAGAAAAGAGAAAGCGTGGCTTAAGAAAGCGTGGCCCAAGAGAGAAGAAGTGTGGCGCATAAGAGGAGGGAGCAAGCATTGCCCTCCACAAGGGCACACTGCCCTCTAGGAGGGCAACATGAGTAAACAAGCCTTGAGAGGCAACACTGCCCTGCCCACGACAAGGGCAGAGCACAAATTGATGCCATGGATCAAGGGGGACAAAAACACTGCCCTGCCCTCCTCAAGGGCAATATCGAACTCAACAAAGGAAGAAATACAAAGAAAAAGTTCACCATTGCTTGCCACAAGGATCGAACACGGAACCATGAGGAAACAAGAAACTAAGCCTTAATTTGGTGCCAAGAAAATCAAGGAAAAGAGGTAGCGTGCACGTCACCCAAGTTTCGAACACGGAGCTTCAGCCTTGGCACACTGCCCTGCCCTCCACAAAGGCAGGGCAGCATTTTGGTGATGCACACACGCGCACCATTCTGGCACACCAAGGGAAGGCTCGGCAGCACCAGCAACACGCACAGACATCACTCGGCAGCACCAGCAGCACGCACAGGCAGCATCCTGCACGCACCAACGCATCACACGCACGCACCATGGGCCAGATGCACAATTTTCTGCCCTGCCCTCCACAAGGGCAGGGCAACCTCCTGGGAGCTACTTTCTTCATGGGCTAAAATTGGATTAAAAATCCAATAAAATTCATTTCTTCACCAAATCAAAAGCCCATCCAAATCCTAAGATCCAAGAATAGAAAGTGTATAAATAGGAGATAGTTTGATGTAATTAGGACTTTTCCCTTTACTTTTGAACTTTGAATCTTTCTTTGAATCTTTACTTTTATTTTTGAACTTTGGAACTTCTCTTAAGGATTTCACTGAGATTTCAGAGAATTAGGGAGGAGAATGGATCTCTCTTCTTCCTCGTTCTTGTGTGGGCATTTCTACTTTTCTTGTTTTGAGTTTTGGGTGTGAAGAATTGAGGAAATTCTGTCTCAATCTCCATTCAAAATCTCTTTAAATCCTCTTCTGCATAATTGAATTTAATTTCACTTCCTTTATTGTTTCTTCTGTAATTTCTTGTCAATTGCTTTGTGAACTTGGATCTGGGAAGGCAATTGAGATCTAGACTTTGCTTTCTAGTCTCTTGAGTCCTGAGATCCCATTTTCCTTTTTAGTTCTTCTGTGAACCTCTGCTGCAAGTTAATTCCCATTTCTGTTTGGATTTTAGTTGTTTCTAATTCAACTTTTGCTTTGTTAATTGTTGCAATTTAATTTCCCTTGCTGAAATTCTGAATTCCCAATCCTCAAATCCCTTTTCCATTCAAGCAATTTACATTTCTTGCATTTTAAGTTACTGTAATTTACATTTCTTGCACTTTAAGTTTCAGTCATTTAATTTCTTGTTCTTTAAGATTCAACATCTTTTACTTTCCTGCTCTTTAATTTACTGCAATTCTCCCCTCTCCCTTTACATTCCAAGAAATTTAGTTTCTGTTAATGATAAACCACTCAACCAATATTTGATTCGCTTGACTAAATCAACCACTAAACTAAAATTGCTCAATCCTTCAATCCTTGTGGGATTGACCTCACTCCCGTGAGTTTTTTTACTTGATGCGACCCGGTACACTTGCCGGTGAGTTTTGTGTTGGATCGTTTTCCACACATCAAGTTTTTGGCGCCGTTGCCGGGGATTGAAATAGATTGACAATGATTAAGTGAAGTGGAGGTCTAGATCAAGCACTTTTTCTTTTCTGTTCCTTTAATTTTTGACTAACACACTAACTGTTTGAATTTTTGCTTAAACTAACTAAAACTTCATTCTAGCAATAGATTGAAGTTTCACTGGTTTTCTGGATCTGTGTGTTTATTGTTGTGTGTTTGTTTGTCAGGTACAGGAAGATCTTCCCCTATCCTCTCTGAAATTGACCAAAGAACTCTTCGAAGATTAAGAAGAGCTGAAAGAGGGAAGAACATCGTTGGAGAGGAAGAATCTGAGGAGGAATTCCAAGAGATGGAAGGAGATCCATCAAATCCCAATCAACCAGAAGGAGGAGCCAACAATAACCCACAACAAAGAAGAGTCCTGGCTTCATACACATTTGTAAATGCTAGACACTGTGGAAGTAGCATTCTTACTCCTAATGTCAATGCAAACAATTTTGAACTAAAGCCACAACTCATCACTTTGGTTCAAAATAACTGCTCTTTTGGAGGAGGGCCATTGGAGGACCTAAATCAACACTTATCTACCTTCTTGAGGATTTGTGATACTGTGAAAACCAATGGTGTGCCTCCTGACAGCTACAAGTTGTTGCTCTTTCCATTTTCTCTCAGAGACAAAGCCACTCAATGGCTAGAGACATTTCTAAAGGAGAGCATTAACACTTGGGATGACTTGGTGAGCAAGTTCCTTGCCAAATTTTACCCCCTCAAAGGATCATAAGATTGAAGACTGAGGTGCAGACATTCACTCAAATGGAGGCTGAAAATTTATATGAAGCATGGGAAAGATATAAGGCACTATTGAAGAAATATCCACCAGAGATGTTCACTGAGTGGGATAAGCTGCAGAACTTCTATGAGGGACTCACTCTGAAGGCTCAAGAAGCACTTGATCATTCAGCTGGAGGCTCATTACAACTCATGAAAACTACAGAGGAAGCTCAAAATCTTATTGATATGGTGGCTAACAACCAATATTTCTTTGCACACCAAAGGCAACACCAACCATCACAAAGGAGAGGAATAATGGAGTTGGAAGGAGTGGATTCAATCTTAGCTCAAAACAAAATGATGCAGCAGCAGATTCAACAACAATTTGATCAAATGGCCAAAAGGATTGATGGCCTGCAAGTTGCATCAGTGAATGCCACAAGCCAACCATCAACTACTTGGGGTCAGAATGAAGAAATTCAAGAGGAGCAACAGCAAGAGCAAGTCCATTACATGCACAACCAAAATCCTGGAATTAATGAAGTCTATGGAGATACTTACAATCCTTCTTGGAAGAACCATCCCAACCTCAGATGGGGAGACAACCACAATCAAATTCAGCAGCCATGGCAAAGGAACTCAACTCAAAACAATTGGAAAAACACAAACCACAACAACCAACCAACTGCTACACAAAACTCATACAGAAAACCACAAAATACATATCCCAACTCTAACCATTATCCACCAAATAACCACCCAACTAATCAAAACACCTATCACCATCCATCAACACCCCAAAACCAACCAATCTCACAAGACTCTCAGAGGATCACTAATCTAGAAATGCTCATGGAAAAGATGATGAAAAACCAAGAAATGACAACAAAGAACCAAGAAGCTTCCATGAAGAACTTAGAGAGGCAGATTGGGCAAATCTCCAAACAAATTTCTGTTGAAAAACCATCAAGCTCATTACCAAGTGACACCATTCCTAATCCAAAAGAGGAATGCAAGGCAATACAGTTGAGGAGTGGAAACATACTGCTGAAAGATGAAGAAGCCACCAAGAAGCCCAAGGAAAGTGACAAGAAACAAGTTGAAAAAAAGGCAGCCAATGATGAAGATGCAACAGCAAGCAAGTACTCTCAGAATCAACCTCAAGAGAAAGAAAATAGACCACAAAATTTGAAGAAGGGAAAGCAGATCATGGAAGAACCGATTCCAAGATAACTTCAAGGGGAGAAAAGCTTGACACCCCCACTGCCTTATCCCCAAAGATTCCACAAAGAGACTAAGGACCAACACTTTTCTAAATTCCTAGAGACTTTCAAGAAACTGGAAATCAACATACCTTTAGTTGAGGCATTGGAGCAAATGCCTCTGTATGCCAAGTTTTTGAAGAAGCTCATCAATAAGAAAATGAGTTGGAGTGAGAAGGAGACTGTAATGCTCAGTGAAGAATGCAGTGCATTAATCAGAAAAGGACTTCCTCCCAAGCTTGAAGATCCTGGAGGCTTCTTCCTACCGTGCACTATTGGAAGCCTATTCATCAACAAGGGGATGTGTGACTTAGGAGCAAGTATAAATCTAATTCCATCTTCTTTAGTGAAAAGCATCACCTTGAAAGTCTTTCCAGAATTACAAAGGAATGAAGAAACAAGCAAGACAAGTAGTGACTTCCTTCCAAAGCAAGCAACCAACAAGGCAGTAGAACAGAAAAATAAGCAGCTGCAAGAAGAAAAAGGAATTCAAAAAGAAGCTGGGATGATAAACAAGAAGGAAGGTGTCACAACCCAAGTCACTGTCAAGAAAGAAAGATCAACAAGAAAGAAAAAGATGAAGAGCAAGAAGAAGGCTTACAAAGGGTAGAAGAATAAGAAAATCCTAACTGAAGGATTTTCTAAAGGTGATAAGGTGCAACTAGTGTATCAACAGCTGAGAACAGAAGATTATTACACTGTCAACCAAATACTTTCTCTTGAGCATATTGAAATTGAGCATCAAGGCACACAGAGAAAGCTTACAGTGAGAGGTGACAAGTTGAGACATCACCAGCATCAACCACCCTAAAGGGAGTTCAATGTCAAGCTAGTGACAATAAAAGAGCGCTTCATGGGAGGCAACCCATGATTTAAGATTTCTGTCTTTTCTTTCATTTAATAAGCTATAATTCCCCTGAGTATGATTTTGAACTTTCATATTTGATAAATGCATACATTGTTTTAGAGCATAAGTCAGACTTCTAAGTTTGGTGTCCCTTAAGGCACACTCAACTTTTGCTTTTCAAAAGAAAGGGGGCTATTCCTAGAACGTATGAAACGTCATTTTGATAAAGCATATGACCAAACACTAAGTTTGGTGTCTACATATGTAATATTGTTCTACAGATTAGTTTCCTATTCATGGAATCAAAACCATACAGAAAGGGATCATGCATCATTTATTTTTATAAAATACATCAATTGTGAAGAATGGTTTGCATTGCTAAGCCGTCCTCTCAATAAGAGATAAGTTTGGTGTTCACCAACTTTTAGCATCTTTAATTAAGGGACACAATTGATCACAAAAAAAATCAAATAACAATTAAACAAAACAAAACAACTTTCTTCTTTATTACAAGTCAATTGCTAACGTTTATATTAATATTCTAAGGCTAGCTGTTTTGGTTTATTTAGGAGGAAGAGATTGCGACAAAAGCAAGGAGGGGCCACGGCTAGGATAAACTAAAAGAGGATGGTCACATGTTCCTAGAGAAATGCGCTCCTTGGGAAGCAGAATCTGCATGCATGCACCATCGAACACATAAATGCATGCAACCAATGAGAAGAGAATCCTCGTCAAAGCCTCAACAAGGCATGTAGACCGTTCAATCCATGAACCTTTTGTATGATCAACTCAATCTCAACCCTTCATGAACACCAACGAACTCCTTCCTCATTCATTATGGTTTTGTTAGAAGGTTTGAGGAATTTGCCTATAAATAGCCGTTAGCACCAAATGGCTTACACATTCATACAAACCACTTTCACTTGTAAGCCATAATTTCCTCTACTCCCAAAAACTAAAGCCAACAACTTCTTTCTCTTGCACAACAAAACCGAGCATCATCCCAAACACAACACATTCTTCTCTTACTTCCAATTTTTACCTCATTTTCACTTCAAATCTGATGGCCTCCTCAAGTTCAAAAAGAAGGCCAGGAAAGGAACCAATGGTGACCGAGCCTCCATTGTTTGACACAAGAAAATTTAGGTCCCAGTTCCATGAAGGAAGATATCATAGATTCATGGAGACAAAGAATGTTATTTATGAGAAAGGCATTGAGTTGAAGGAAGGAGAATACCCCATCATGAGGCAAATCACTAAAGAAAGAAGGTGGGAACTCTTATGTGCTCCTCTCGTTGACATCAGTGCAGTCATGATCAGGGAGTTCTTTGCAAATGCTGTAAAAGAAAACAAAGATAGTGCTCCTTACACAAGTTATGTCAGAGGAGTTGAAGTGAACTTCGGTCCAGCAGCCATCACTAGAGCTCTAAAGTTGAGAACTATAACTTATGCAGAGCCTAGTTATGAGACCAGATTGCAGATGGAAAACAATCCTGATGAGATCTTGCAAGGGCTATGTGTGGAAAATACAGACTGGGAAAGAGACTCAAAAGGAGTTCCAAGCCACTTGAAGAGAATAAACCTTACTCCTGTGGCCAAAGGATGGTATGAGATAGTAAGGAGGTCTATTCTCCCTACTGGAAACGCCTCTTGGGTCACAATCAAACGAGCACTCTTGACATATTGCATCCTACATGGAGGTGAAGTCTGATGACAAGTCATCATATACCCATTTTTCAAGCTAATTTCACTTGTTTTGTTAGCATTTATGCACTTTCTTGCATCCTAAGTAAGTGATTTGGAGTGAAAATGCATAACTTCTTTAAATCAAGCAACCACCATGAATTTAATGTTAATCATTGAGGTTTGAGCTCATTTTAATTGAATTTTAATTGATTTATAAGCCTCTTGAATTTAGTGATACTTTGAGTGGTTGTTTGGTTTATTGTAGGTGAAGAAAAGAAAAGAAAATGAAAAGCGTGGCCTAAGAAGCGTAACACAAGAAAAGGAAAGCGTGGCCAAAGAGGAGAGAAGCGTGCCGCAACTAATG
>NC_029773.3:34840601-34844125 GCF_000817695.3 Arachis duranensis | reverse complement strand
TAGCTCAAAACAAGATGATGCAGCAGTAGATTCAACAACAATTTGAGCAAATGGCCAAGAGGATTGATAGCCTCCAAGTTGCAACAGTTAACACAAGCCAACCATCAACCACATGGGGCAAAATGAAGAAACTCAAGAGGAGCAACAACAAGAGCAAGTCCAATACATGCACAACCAAAATCCTGGAACAAATGAAGTTTATGGTGATACTTACAATCCATCTTGGAAGAACCATCCCAACCTCAGATGGGGAGACAACCATAATCAAAACCAACAACCATGGCAAAGAAACACAGGCCAGAATAATTGGAAAAACACAACCCACAACCCCCAGCCAAACACTAACCAAAACTCATACAGAAAACCACAAAACAACTATCCAAATTCTAACCAATACCCACCCAATAACCACCCAACTAACCAAAACACTTATCTTCACCCATCAACACCCCAAAACCAACCCATCACACAAGACTCACAGAAAATCACCAATCTAGAGCTACTCATGGAGAAACTAATGAAGAACCAAGAATTAACAACCAAGAATCAAGAAGCCTCCATGAAGAACCTAGAGAGGCAGATTGGACAAATCTCTAAGAAGATCTCTGTTGAGAAGCCATCAAGTTCACTACCTAGTGACACCATTCCCAACCCAAAGGAAGAATGCAAGGTTGTGCAACTGAGAAGTGGAAGAGTGTTAACAGATGGTAACCAAGGAGCAACAAAGAAGCTTAAGGAGAAATGATTTTCAGAGTACACAATGAGCAAATGATCATCAATGTTTTTAAGTCAATGCAACACCCTCCAGAGCAAGAAGATTATTTGAGGGTGGATATGATAGAGAGCTTGGTAAGGAAGACAACTAGCCACAGAATTTGAAGAAAGGAAAGAAAATCATGGAAGAACCAATTCCAAAACAGCATCAAGTGGAGAAGAGCTCAACTCCACCACTACCTTATCCACAGAGATTTCACAAGGAAACAAAGGACCAGCACTTCCACAAATTTCTTGAGACTTTCAAGAAGTTGGAAATCAATATACCTTTGGCAGAGGCTTTGGAACAAATGCCCCTGTATGCCAAGTTCTTAAAAGAACTCATCAACAAGAAAAGGGATTGGAATGAGAAGGAAACTGTGATGCTCAGTGAAGAATGCAGTGCCCTTATTAAAAAGGGACTTCCTCCCAAACTTGAAGACCCTGGAGGTTTCTTCTTACCATGCACTATTGGAAACCTGTTCATTAACAAAGGAATGTGCGATCTAGGAGCAAGCATAAATCTAATCCCATATTCTCTAGTGAAAAAGCTTGGCATAGAGAAGGTGAAACCAACAGAGATGACTTTGGAATTGGTGGATCAATCAATAGTCTATCCTAAGGGGCTGATTGAGAACCTTTTAGTTAAGGTTGGCAAGTTCATCTATCCAGCAGATTTTGTGATTCTGGATTCTTCAGAATATGGAAGTGACTCCATAATACTTGGTCGACCATTTTTGGCCACTGCTAGAGCTATTGTGGACATAGAGCAAGGAGAGTTAACCCTCAGGATGCATGAGGAGAGCATCATCCTGAAAGTCTTCCCAGAATTACAAAGGGATGAAGAAACAAGCAAAATGAGTGATGACCTCCTTTCAAAGCAATCAACTGAAAAGAAAGTGGAACAGAAAAACAAACAGATGCAAGAAGAAAAGATTCACAAGGAAGCAGGGGTGATTAGCAAGAAGGAAGGCATCACAACTCAAATAACTGTCAAGAAAGGAAGACCAACAAGCAAGAAAAAGGTGAAGAGTAAGAAAAAGGCTCACAAAGGGTGGAAGAACAAGAAAATCCCAACTGGAGGATTCTCTAAGGGTGATAAGGTGCAATTAATATACCAACAGCAGGGAGCAGAAGATTATTACACTGTCAACCAAATTCTTTCTCTTGAGCATATGAAAATTGAGCATCAAAGCACACAGAGAAAGCTGACAGTGAGAGGTGACAAATTGAGACATCACCAACATCAACCACCTTAAAGGGAGGTCAATGTCAAGCTAATGACAATAAAAGAGCGCTTCATGGGAGGCAACCCATGGTTTAAGATTTCTGTCTTCTCTTTTATTTAATAAGCTATGATTCCTCTGAATATGATTTTGAATTTTCATGCCTGGTAAATGTACACATCGTTTTGAAGCACATGGCAAACTTCTAAGTTTGGTGTTTTGAGGGAGAATGAAAACTTCTAAGTTTGGTGTTCCACCAAAAATATCATTTGACAACACAGTCTCACCTCCTGCTTGATTTTAGCCCCAAGCAATCAAACACATTATTCAACTGGTGCATTATTCCCTAGCTTTAATTCCTTTAACCTTTGGTAAGGATACATGGTTTCAAATATGGTTAACTTGTTGTATCTGAGACAGTGGCAAACACTTAAGTTTGGTGTTCCCACACCAAAATGAATCCTAAAGCCACACTCAATTTATGCTTACTAACCATATAATCAAGGGCTTGAGAAGCAAGCAACTTTGAGGATTATGCAGGACATGAGTCAATAATTGAAGACACTATGCATCCTAACTCAAAGAGAACACAACAGAAGGAAGAATCAAAGGGTTGTAACTTCAAAGGTTGTATATGAACTTAATCCTTGCTGCTGTGTATTGTTTCGAATCTGGAAGCCATTGTATTTCTTGCTAAAGTGTTCATTTAGCTACAAGTGAAATTGTTTGTGAAAATGATAAGTCTGCATAATGCTTGTATCCATCACTTAGCTTTAAATATTGCTTTGTCTCCCATATGCTTAAATAAAAGAGTTTGGTTTGAATTGAAAAGTAAAATATCCAATGTTGCATGAGTATGAATGGAAGTTGGTGGTGGTATATGTGTTTCATTAAATGCATAACTCATGAAATAAGTGTTGCATAATATCATTTTCATCCAATTGTGAGTTAGCTTGCTGTTATAAAAACTCCTATCAATAATGAAACACCCTTGGTAACAAAAAAAAAAAAAACAGAAAGAAAAAGGAAAGAAAAAGCCAAAATGGCAAGAAAAACAAAGTATAAAGGTTGGACACCAATGGCTTGAACCTTAGGACAAATGCCTGTGGTGTTCTTGTACTGAGATCTGCTTGGATGAGTAAATTCTAAGGGGTATTTTGAAACCCGGTCACTTAGATCAACTGATTTGGGATGACCAATTGAAAATCCACAATAAAGAGCAACTTAGATACAAAGCATTTAGTTATCCAAAGAGATGCTGGGCATCAATGATCCTAGGAAGAATTAATGAGCTAAGTGTCTGTGGTGGAAAGATGTTGAGCAAAAAGAAAAGAAAATAAAGCCAAAGGCTATGCTGCATCATTTGACACCCAACCTATAAAAGAATAATAAGCTTGTTTAAGCTTTGTAAGCCAAGAAAAGTTAGCAAGGGAGTGAGTAAAAAGTGAGTCTTATAACAGCAAGTTTAGCAAACCTTTGATGCAAAATATATCTTATGTAACAAGAATAATAACTTGAGTTGTCATTGTCTGCATAAATGCCCCA
>NC_029773.3:34836543-34839148 GCF_000817695.3 Arachis duranensis | reverse complement strand
AAGCCATTTATCTTTCTTGCCATTTAAGTTACTGCAATTTAAGTTTCTTGCACTTTAAGTTTCAGTCATTTACTTTCTTGTTCTTTAAGTTTCTGCAATTTTACTTTTCTGTTCTTTATTTTACTGCATTTCTCCCTTCCCCCTTTACATTTACTGTCATTTACTTCCTGTTAAACACAAATCACTCAACCAAAACTTAATTCGCTTGACTAAATCACCCACTAAACTAAAATTGCTCAATCCTTCAATCCCTGTGGGATCGACCTCACTCATGTGAGTTATTATTACTTGATGCGACCCGGTACACTTGCCGGTTAGTTTTGTGTTGGATCGTTTTCCACACATCAAAGTCAACCTCGCACAACTCATAGCCGATAGTATTCAAGAGATGGCTAACAGCACAAGTAAATCAAGTGGTCTTGGACATCCAAGTACCATCCTTAGGCTATGCAACAAAGTAGGAGTGATCTTCGAAGATGAGGACACAGAAAGGGTGAAAAAGGGGAAAGGAATCACCAAGAAAAGTATGGAAGGAATGAATGAAGACGATGATCAAGAGGGGGTGGTAGCTCCCAGACAAAGGAGATCACAAAGAGAGGAAGGACGAAATCAAGCTCATGATGCCATAGACATGAGCCAGTTACAAAGAGCAATTGAAGAACTATCTCAGCAACTCATGCAAGCTCAACAAGGCCAAAATCAGGGGCGCCAAGAGCAATATCTAGAGCCCCATCCAGAGTTTAGGGAGCAATATTTGAAAGATAAAGAGGAACGAGAAGCTTGGCAGCGTCAAATAGAGGAGAAGCAAGAGAGATGGCAACAACAAATGATAACTCAGCAGCAAGAATTTCAAGCACAGATTCTTGAAGGACAAAAAGAGCAATACAAAGAATTCAAAGAATCATATGATAAGCTGTATTTTAGTCAAGCTAAAGCAGGGGAATATAGTCACAACCTGTACCAATGGAAGAATATTCATCACACCATGGAAGAAGTTAGATATGTGCAAAGAATGGAGAGTGATGAAAACATACAAGCAAGGTTGGAGTACTTGACCCACAATTTGCCAACACTCAATCCACAGATCAAACCATTTGAGCAATGCCCTGAATTTGACGCCAAGCAAAAAGCAAGGTCTCATCATTACACGGAGCTAACACTTAACAGATTGGAAGAAGTTGGACTCTCAGGGCTCTTGGATTCTGTTTGGGATAGAAGATGCCCTGGTGAAGAAGTCCGAGACTACTCCAAGCTAGGAAAGAGAAAGAAGAAAAAGGGAGAATCAAGCAGCAGTCACAATCATTAGAAGGTGGCAAAGTTCTTTCATACTTCCTCTTTCATGTCTCTAATAAGGAGGTGCATGTCTGAAACATGATATGCCTCCATTGTTTATTTCTTTTACTTCATGCAATTTTTGTTCTTTGCTTTTCTTTTAGTCATTTAATAAATAGCTAGAGAAATGCTAAATCTGCACAATGCTTGTTATCCATCACTTAGCTAAATTTTGTTTGTTTCCCACATGCTTGAATAAAAGAGAATTATTTGAATTGAAAAGTGAAATATCCAATGTTGCATAAGTAAGAATGGAAGTTAATGGTGGTATATGTGTTTGATTAAATGCATGACTCATGAAATAATTGTTGCATAATATCATTTTCATTTAAGTGTGAGTTAGCTTGCTGTTATAAAGATTCTTATCAATAAAAGAAAAAGCCCTTGGGAACAAAAACAGAAAGAAAAGGAAGAAGAAAAAACCAAAGTGGCAAGAAAAACAAAGAATAAAGGTTGGACACCAATAGCTTGGACCCTAGGACATATGCCTGTGGTGTTCTTGTACTAAGATATGCTTGGATAAGTAAATTCTAAGGGGTATTTTAAAACCCGGTCACTTAGATCAACTGATTGGGATGGCCAATTGAAAATCCACAATAAAGAGCAACTTATATACAGAACATTTAGTTATCCAAAGAGATGCTGGGCATCAATGATCCTAGGAAGAAATAGTGAGCCATGTGTCTGTGGTGGAAAGATGTTGAGTCAAAAAAAAAAAAAAAAGCCAAAGGCTACTACTGCAACATTAGACACCAAACCTCCAAAAGAATAAGCTTGTTAAGCATTATAAGTAAGCAAAGATAGCAAGGGAGTAATTAAAAAGTAAGTCTTATAACAGCAAGTTTAGCAAGCCTTTGAGGAAAGATGTATATTATGTAACAGCAACAATAATTGAGTTATCATTGTCTGCATAAAGACTCCATAAATCAAGTTCTGCTATTTGCCTAATAAGGATATGTGTTCTTTTCTTGTTCATATCATTTTCTCTTAGTTTTGACACTTGCTTGGGGACAAGCAAGATTTAAGTTTGGCGTTGTGATGACAAATCATCATATACCCATTTTTTAAGCTAATTTCACTTGTTTTATTAGTCTTTATGCACTTTCTTGCATCTTAAGTAATAGATTTGGAATGAAAATGCATAACTTCTTTAAATCAAGCAATACCATTAAATTGATGCTAATTCATGAGGTTTAAGCTAATTTTAATTGAATTTTAATTGATTTATAAGTCTTGTGAATTTAGTGATACTTGGAGTGGTTGTTTTGGTTTA
>NC_029773.3:34825676-34836457 GCF_000817695.3 Arachis duranensis | reverse complement strand
GAAGAAGTGTGGCGCATAAGAGGAGGGAGCAAGCATTGCCCTCCACAAGGGTACACTGCCCTCTACGAGGGCAACATGAGTAAACAAGCCTTGAGAGGCAACACTGCCCTGCCCACGACAAGGGCAGAGCACAAATTGATGCCATGGATCAAGGGGGACAAAAACACTGCCATGCCCTCCTCAAGGGCAATATCGGGCTCAACAAAGGAAGAAATCCAAAGAAAAAGTTCACCATTGCTTGCCACAAGGATCGAATACGGAACCATGAGGAAACAAGAAACTAAGCCTTACTTTGGTGCCAAGAAAATCAAGGAAAAGAGGTAGCGTGCGCGTCACCCAAGTTTCGAACACGGAGCTTCAGCCTTGGCACATTGCCCTGCCCTCCACAAGGGCAGGGCAGCATTTTGGTGATGCACACACGCGCACCATTTTGGTGCACCAAGGGAAGGCTCGGCAGCACCAGCAGCACGCACAGACATCACTCGGCAGCACCAGCAGCACGCACAGGCAGCATCCTGCACGCACCAACGCACCACACGCACGCACCATGGGCCAGATGCACAATTTTCTGCCCTGCCCTCCACAAGGGCAGGGCAGCCTCCTGGGAGCTACTTTCTTCATGGGCTAAAATTGGATTAAAAATCCAATAATATTCATTTCTTCACCAAATCAAAAGCCCATCCAAATCCTAAGATCCAAGAATAGAAAGTGTATAAATAGGAGATAGTTTGATGTAATTAGGACTTTTCCCTTTACTTTTGAACTTTGAATCTTTCTTTGAATCTTTACTTTTATTTTTGAACTTTGGAACTTCTCTTGAGGATTTCACTGAGATTTCAGAGAGTTAGGGAGGAGAATTGATCTCTCTTCTTCCTCGTTCTTGTGTGGGCATTTCTACTTTTCTTGTTTTGAGTTTTGGGTGTGAAGAATTGAGGAAATTCTATCTCAATCTCCATCAAAATCTCTTTAAATCCTCTTCTGCATAATTGAATTTAATTTCACTTCCTTTATTGTTTCTTCTGTAATTTCTTGTCAATTGCTTTGTGAACTTGGATCTGGGAAGGCAATTGAGATCTAGACTTTGCTTTCTAGTCTCTTGAGTCCTGAGATCCCATTTTCCTTTTTGGTTCTTCTGTGAACCTCTGCTGCAAGTTAATTCCCATTTCTGTTTGGATTCTAGTTGTTTCTAATTCAACTTTTGCTTTGTTAATTGTTGCAATTTAATTTCCCTTGCTGAAATTCTGAATTCCCAATCCTCAAATCCCTTTTCCATTCAAGCAATTTACATTTCTTGCATTTTAAGTTACTGCAATTTACATTTCTTGCACTTTAAGTTTCAGTCATTTAATTTCTTGGTCTTTAAGATTCAGCATCTTTTACTTTCCTGCTCTTTAATTTACTGCAATTCTCCCCTCTCCCTTTACATTCCAAGAAATTTAGTTTCTGTTAATGATAAACCACTCTACCAATATTTGATTCGCTTGACTAAATCAACCACTAAACTAAAATTGCTCAATCCTTCAATCCCTGTGGGATCGACCTCACTCCCGTGAGTTTTATTACTTGATGCGACCCGGTACACTTACCGGTGAGTTTTGTGTTGGATCATTTTTCACACATCAACAGGTCGCGGAAAAGTGACGCGGCCGCATGGCTTACGCGGCCGCGCGGGTTGCGTTCCTGCCAGGTCACGCGTCCGTGTAACTCACGCGTTCGCATCGCCTGGCTTCCGGGCAGCTATGGTAAATTATATATCAAATCGAAGCCCCGGACGTTAGCTTTCCAACGCAACTAGAACCTCGTCGTTTGGACCTCTCTAGCTAAAGTTATCGCTGTTTGAGTGCGGAGAGGTCAGGCTGGACAGCTTAGCAGTTTTTCCAACTTCTTGTATTCCTTCCACTTTTGCATGCTTCCTTGTCATCCTCTGAGCCATTCCTGCCTTGTAATCTCTGAAAACACTTAACACACATATCAAGGCATCTAATGGTATAAAAGGAGAATTAATATTAATAAAATTAAGGTCAAAGAAGCATGTTTTCAATCAAAGCACATAATTAGGAGGGAAAATGTAAAACATGCAAATAGTATAAATAAGTGGGTAAAGAGTAGATAAAAACCACTCAATTGAGCACAAGATAAACCATGAAATATGGGTTTATCACGCGCCAAGTGTGGGAGGGGCATCAGGATGCTGCCCTGCCCTTGTGGAGAGCAGGGCAATGGTGTCATGGTGCGTGCCTTGCTTCCCTGCCCATGCGTCCAAGCTGCGTGCCCAAGCTCCCTTGCTGTGCGTCAATGTGTGCGTGCTGGCCGTGCCAAATTGTGCGCCATGCACCAAGGAATGTTCCTCTGCCCTCCACAAGGGCAGGGCAGCGCAAGCTTTCCTTGTTCTTGGGTGAGGTCCCAAGTTCGAAACTTGCTGGATGGCTTTTGTTGCCCCTTTTTTCTTGGTTTTCTTGGCGCCAAGGTAGCACCTAGCTTCTTGCTTCCTCAAGGTCTTGTGTTCAATCCTTGGAGGTTGAAAACAAGCTAATTTTGGCTTGTTTTCCTTCCATTTGAACGCTACTTCCTTCCCTCTTGAGCTTGGTTCGAAACCCATGGATGGCACTTGGAGAACAATTTCCTTGAATTTTTCCATGAGGAGCCCAAAATTGCTCTTGAGGAGGGCAGGGCAGAGTTTTTCCTTCCTTTATTTCTTGGCCTAGAATTGTGCTCCGCCCTCAAGGAGGGCAGGGCAGTGAAGCCTTGAATGCTTGGTTCATTGTTGTGCTCCCTTGGAGGGCAGTGTGCTCTTGTGGAGGGCAGTGTGGCTTTCTCCCTTCCATGCGCTACACTCTTTTCTTCCTTGGGCCACGCTTTCTTAAACCACGCTTCATTCTTTTCTTCTTTTCTTCACCTACAAATAATCACAACAACCAATCAAAGTATCACTAAATTCACAAGGTTTATAAATCAATTAAAACTCAATTAATTTTAGCGTAAACCTCATGATTTAGCATCAATTAAATGGTGGTTGTTTGATTCAAATAAAACATGCAATTCCACTCTAAATTGCTTACTTATGGTGCAAGAAAGTGCATAAAAACTAGTGAAACAAGTGAAATTAGCTTGAGAAATGGGTATATGATGACTTGTCATCAGATACTTATGTAATTCATTGGTGAGAATATCAGATAAGCGTATGGAGATGCTTTGTCCCTTCTGTCTCTCTGCTTTCCTACTGTCTTCATCCAATCCTTCTTACTCCTTTCCATGGCAAGCTGTATGTTGGGCATCACCATTGTCAATGGCTACAGTCCCGTCCTCTCAGTGAAAATGTTCAACGCGCTCTGTCACAGCACGGCTATTCATCTGTTGGTTCTCGATCATGTCGGAACAGAATCCAGTGATTCTTTTGCGTCTATCACTAACACCCCACAATCGCGAGTTTGAAGCTCATCACAGTCATTCAATCTCTGAATCCTACTCAGAATACCACAGATAAGGTTTAGACCTTTCGGATTCTCAAGAATGCCACCATCAATTCTAGCTTATACCACGAAGATTCTGATTAAGGAATCTAAGAGATAAACATTCAAGCCTTGTTTGCATGTAGAACGGAAGTGGTTGTCAGGCACGCGTTCATAAGTGAGAATGATGATGAGCGTCACATAATCATCACATTCATCATGTTCTTGGGTGCAAATGAATATCTTAGAACAAGAATAAGCTGAATTGAATAGAAGAACAATAGTAATTGCATTAATACTTGAGGTACAATAGAGCTCCACACCTTAATCTATGGTGTGTAGAAACTCCACCATTGAAAATACATAAGGACAAGGTCTAGGCATGGCCGAGAGGCCAGCCCCATGATCTAAGATAGCATAAGACTACTCAAAGTTAGCTACCCCGATGATAATACAATAGCAAAAGGTCCTATTTATAGAGAACTAGTAGCTTAGGATTTACAAAAATGAGTAAATGACGTAAAAATCCACTTCCGGGCCCATTTGGTGTGTGCTTGGGCTGAGCATTGAAGTTTTCATGTGTTGAGACTTTTCTTGGAGTTAAACGCCAGCTTTTGTTCCAGTTCCGGCGTTTAATACCGGGCAGTCTTGAGCTGATTTAGAACGCCGGTTTGGGCCATTAAATCTCAGGCAAAGTATGAACTATTATATATTGCTGGGAAGCCCAGGATGTCTACTTTCCAACGCAATTGAGAGCGCGCCAATTGGGTTTCTGTAGCTCCAGAAAATCCACTTCGAGTGCAGGGAGGTCAGAATCCAACAGCATCTGCAGTCCTTTTCAGCCTCTGAATCAGATTTTCGCTCAGGTCCCTCAATTTCAGCCAAAAAATACCTGAAATCACAGAAAAACACACAAACTCATAGTAAAGTCCAGAAAAGTGAATTTTAAATAAAAACTAATAAAAATATAATAAAAACTAACTAAAACATACTAAAAACAATGCCAAAAAGCGTATAAATTATTCGCTCATCAATAATCCAAACCAACAGTCACAATCACAAGTAATGTAGTTTAAACATAATCAAGAGCAATTGCATCACGTATAGCAATTAGTAGTTAAACAAAATTATTCACATAGGCAAACCAAATACAATATACACACCCAAATAATGTCACATAGATGCGTATGATGCATGCGTGTCCTACTGTCCATGAGCTCATGTGTCGGTTACTTTGCTAGAACCCGACACATCCGATAGCTAACTCAGACGTTGTCCTCTCTGCTGTTTACTCGATATATAAATAGTATAGCCTCGCAGGGTGAGTTCCCTGTACACCTCATAAAGTTAATACTCTGTATATCTCATAGGGTGAGTGTCCTGTACACCTCGCATACAGAGAAAACCTCGCAAGGTTGAGTGTCCTGCACACCTCGCAGACATAAAAGCATGTATCTCTCGTAGGGTTAGTACCCTATCGTATGATCGTACAACCATTCATAGTTTCACCATCACTTTCCTTATCTTGCAGGCAGAATAGCCTGTATTTCTTGCAAGGTGAGTGCCATGTACACCTTGCAGACATAAAAGCCTGTATCTTTTCCTAAACTCATTATTTGCCTCGCAGGGCGAGTGTCTTGTACACTTCGTAGGCAGAAAAGCATGTATCTCTTTCTAAACTCATTTTCACCAAATTAAAAGTCTAAAATTAACCTCGATAGTCCATCCTTCAATTCCGTTTGAAATTCCCAAAAGCATAACTCTCATATTTGAAATAATTTCATAAATCTCATTTTTAACTGCATTCCCAAGTTCAATCATTTTTCAAGAGACCCAAAAATCATCTTTCTTCACTAATCACATTCAAATGTTGTAAATCCACCAAAACTCCTCAAAAAGGTAATTCTTTATTCCAAAACCCAAAACATAATTCCCTTCATGTTGAATCAAACTAAAAAAAAAATTCTTTCTGTTCTTGATAAATCAAACTCAAAACGAAATCCTTTTCATAATAAATCAATCTCAAACGTAATACTTTTCTCAATAAATAAAACTCAAAACATAACTCATTTCTTTTCTTAATAAATCAAAATCAAATAATATAATTCTTCAATCCAAATTTTATAAATAACACTTCAAACTAAATCTCTAATTTTTATAAATATTTCGGCAACACCTAAAAATATGAACTTTGGAACCCTTCAAGGGTCCCAACCAAACCAAACAAAATATCTCTCAATCATTCAAATCACTTCCAATAAACCATTATCACAACAACAACACTCAACTCAAAGAAATCAACAAAATTCATAATTCAATCAACCAATCTCATCAATCACAATTAAAACCAACTTCAACAAAATCAATTCATAATTCAGAATTCTCAGCCTTCTCAAATAGTTTCAAACCAAACCATTCCTCAATATAGATATATGATTTTCAACACAAATCATTTCTCAATATAAATATACCAATCGAATTTCTAAATCAAGATTTCATTAACTATCACAACACCAACTCAATTAATCAAGAATTCCATCAAGTAAACAATCATATTCTTTCACAATAACTCAGTCAATCCATAAGACACATATAATCACCAAAAATATATTTTTGCATTAATATCGACATATAACAATTCTTGACAATAAAATGAGTTTAAGGAAAGCACCCTTACCTCAATCGCAACTCAATAAAGCGATAAAATTCTGTTTTCTCTCGGCCTATAACGGCAGTAGCCGCAACCTCATCTCTAAACCACTTTCAAAGCAACCACAGCAACTCTAATCGCAATATTTAATACCTGAAACTCAATCCCGTGGCAAATAATGCTGCAAAACCTCAACATAAGATAACAGAACATCGACTAAAAGGGGTTTCCAAAATGAAAACTCTTAAGGCAACTAAGAAGAAATGAGTGAGCCAAGTAGTGGCAGCCCCGGTGGTAGTTTCGGCAACACCCGTGCCATACTCGATGACCAGAACGGCGGCGGAGCAGCTCTAACAGCTGCAGGCAGCTCAGCGGCAATCTCCATCCATAACAACAGCCACCGCAGCAACAACACCCTTCTCCATCGTCACCTCCTCTCCCGGTGATACAAGTGGAAACTGTCTCTCAACATATTTCCTTCGGCAAGTGTACCGAATTTGTCGTCAAGTAAAAACTCACAATAGAGTGAGGTCGAATCCCACAGGGATTGATTGATCAAGCAACTTTAATTAGAAGAGAGTTCTAGTTGAGCGAATTCAGAATTTGGGTTGAGATTTGCAGAAATTAAAATGGCGGGAATGTAAATAACAGAAAAAGTAAATGCTAGAATTAAAGTGCTGAAAGTAAATGACTGAAAGTAAATTGCAGAATTGTAAATGGGAATGGGGTGTTTGCTCATGAAAGTAAACGCAGAAATTAAAGAGAATGGGTGAGATCAGAATTGGCGAGTTCATTGGGCGCAAGAGATGTTGCAATTCTCCGGATCAAGTTCATTTTCATCTCTTCCTCAATCAATGCAATCATTGATCTCCTTGGCAATCTTAATTGATTGAATTACAATTTCTTGCAATTCAATCTCTCAAATCTTGATCAATAGCCAATTGCTCATGAGAAGAGATGAAGTGTGGTCAATGATTATACCACATGCATTTCCCAAATCAAGTATTGAGAGGATTATAGTCACATATCCATCCAAACCCAATTTGGTCCAGCATGAGAAAGCATTTCTAGCTTGATCTCTTCATTCCTCTTTCAAGGCTCAGAAGAGATCCAAGTTTGAATAGCTCCTTTTCCAAGATAACTACCCAATGGGATGAAGATCGAAAGCTTTCAAGTAAAATCAAGAGAAAAGATAGAAGAAGAATAATGAAAACTAGTATTGATCCATCAACTTACAAGAGAGCTCCCTAACCCAATGAAAGGGGTTTAGTTGTTCATAGCTCTAGAAAATGAAAACAAAGATGGAGAATACATCATGGAACTAGCAGAATACAGAGAGTAATGCTATTTTCCCCAAAACTTTTCCGTCCCCCTTTAATTCAAAGCTACTCCTATATATACTACTCTTCTCAGCTTCTAGTTGGTTCTTCAAGTCTTGGGCCTTGAGTTTGATGCAGTTCTCTTCTTCATTTGGGCTTGGGTTTACTTGCAGAGAGAAAGTTTGAAGTGGGCAGAGACTTTAGCTCAGGACGTTAGGGGTGTTGACGTTTTAGTGAAAGTATGAGTTCGAGAACGTTAGTGACACTCAACATTGTCACTAACGTTCCAATGTGCCCCTTTGCCTCACGTTAGAGCCCACGTTAACTAGGTTAACGTGGCTTCTAACGTGGCCTTACCATCCTTCGAGAACGTTAGTGACACTCAACATTGTCATTAACGTTCCAATGTGCCCCTATGTCTCACGTTAGAGTCCACGTTAACTAGGTTAACGTGGCTTCTAACGTGGCCTTGCCAACCTTCGAGAATGTTAGTGACATTAAACATTGTCACTAACGTTACTTTGAGAAGAAGTTTGTATAAGCTGTTTTATCTGTTTAAACTCTGTATGTTTGTATATAGCTAGCCGGCTTAAACTTCGCAAGTGGCAGCTATATCTTTATGATTATTATCTCTTGATATATATATATATATATATATATATATATTTTTATATGTACGTATATATTATGCCTCGTTTAGTGTAGCTTTGTGTGAACATTTTGCATTCTTCAAACTCTATTTTTGAGCTTAATCCTTCAATGGGCTTCTAGAATATATTATTTCTTTCTACGTAATACGTATGAGCCTTAGAATTGTCATAACCTTTGATTAACCTTTTTTTTACGGCATGAGGTAAGGCTTAGGGTAATTAGGGTATTACAAAAGCAATCAAATCAAATCCACAATTGAATTAAGTTATTGAACAGAATTTATAACTTGCAAGATAAGAAATAGTAATCGGTGGAAACATAGAATTGAGCAATCGAACCCTCACCGGATGTGTATACACTCTAATCTCTCAAGTGTTTAGGGTTGATTCCCTTAATTCTCCTCTTAAACATGCTTTCTAAGATTTGTTTTTCGTCTAACAATCAACAATTATTCAATATATACATACAAGTATCATGAGGACTTTTCATGGTTGTAATGGGGCTAAGGTAAAAGTAAGGATGCATATGGTCAAGTGAGCTTGAACTTTGAATCTTTGACTAACTTAAGCTCTCACCTAACCTACATAACAATCTATGTAATTTAAATGCAAACCTAACTACCCATTATTCACTTTTTCACACACATGCATTCTTTCAATTCATGTCACATATGCATTTTTATTTCTCAAACTTTGGGGTTAACATTTGTCCCTTTTTTATTGCTTTCTTTTTTTCTTTTTCTTTTTTTTTTCTTCTTTTTTTAAATTTTCTTTTATTTTTTATTTTTCTCCTTCTTTTCTTTTATATAAAAAAAATTCAAGAGACTAATGCATATGGTTTAAGTATTTAATGCATGACTCAATTTCCAAGATCTTCAATAAAAATACAAAAATACACCTGTTTCGGGGGTTTGCCTGAAACGTGTAGCTCGGTCGTCCGGAGAGGCCCGAGGTGGAGGTTTGGTGACCTGAGCTAGGTATGCAGAACGGTCGGTGGTTGTACCTGCAATGACACTCCGATGCTTAAGTTAGCAGGGGTCCAAGCAGATATATGTCGATTTTGAATGAATGCCATACCTGGGTGCTCCAGTGTATTTATAGTAGTTGGCAGTGATCTTCCCTGGATAAGATATTCTTATCTTATCTTATCTTTGGGAGTTTATCTCTATCTTTGTGGAACCGCCTTTTCCAGGCTTTTTCGGCCTTTAGGTTTGGGCTGCGTTCCTTTTGATGGGCCTTCCTTGCTCTTTGTCCGAGGTCCGACCTTTAGGTGTGAGCTTTAGGACAAGGTCGGACCTCTTGCGGATTTACCGAGTCGGAGGACCCCGGTCAGGGTATGAACAGTGCCCCTGCCCGAGTTCGTCCTTTTTGGGAGGTCGTGCTCGGGCATAGTAGTCTGTTTTTCAAAATTCAAAATGGCCGTTCCTGCATTTATTGCATTTTACCGTTTTTCCTCGATTTCCGTTCGGGCTCTTTGAAGGCTTTATTTATTGCTCCTTTTTTCCTTTCTGCGTTTGTTCTTTTTATGCCTTCACAAGCGCCGCTTCTTCTTTCCCTTTGTTTTGTTTTCCAGAATCTTTTTTTGTGTGTCTTTTAAATTTCCGGCGTTTCCTTTGTGCCGTCGTTTTGTTCTACTTGCTTCGGAGCTCTTTGCCTTCGCTTCTTCTTCCAGGTTTGTTTCCGTGTTTCTCTTTTTCCTGTGATCATACGCTTCTGCTCTTTGTGTGGCTCTTTGTTTATTTCTTTTTCTTTATGCCTGGGTTGCCCCAAAAGAGGTGCCGCCATTGCTGTTGTTTTTATATGGGGGGGCTCTTTTTTGTTCCCTGGTGTCTTTGTTCTGTATTGCCCCACTTCTCGTGAGGTCTTTGTTTCTCGCTTTGCTGAATGGGTTTTCGTGCTCGTCCTCTTTATGTGATTTTTTGCTTGCTGTTGTATTCTTCTTTGTAGGTAAGAATTTTATGTCTCGAAAGGTTCTTCAAGCGATGTCGACTAAAGTTCCATGTGGTCTTGATTGGGTAGACCTTCTTCCTCTAAGAGTCCCTACCGTGGTAGATTCTGAGTATTTAGTTAGGTTCCGTAGGCATTGTAGCATATGTGAAAATAGAGATTCTGAGAGGGATTATGAACTAGTGGCCCCGGATTCCGAGGAGAGAGTGTGCTTCCCGCCCCTAGATAGTTCCGAGAAGCTTTTCTTTTATGCTTATGATTGTTTTTTCTCTAAGCTGGGCGTACGACTTCCTTTTACCGACTTGGAGTCCGAGGTCCTTTGGTCTTGTAACCTTGCCCCTACGCAACTCCATCCAAATTCTTGGGCGTTTTTAAAGCTGTTTCAACTTTTGTGTCAGTTTTTGGGCGTTGCTCCCTCTATTTCTCTTTTTTCCTACTTGTTTGTGTTGACGAAGCCAGGGTCGGGTGGAGGGAAGGTATCTTGGGTCTCTTTTAGGGCTAACCAGGGAAGGAAGTTTTGCACCCTGTATGATGAGTCCTTTCACGATTTTAAGAACTTCTATTTCAAGGTCCGGGCTACTGGAGATGTCCGACCCTTCTTTTTAGATGAGAGTGGGGAGCCTTCTTTTCCTCTTTGTTGGCAGGAGAAAGTAGTGTCTACTAAGTATACCCTTGAGAGTCTAGATGAGGTGGAGCAGGCTTTTGTGGGTGTGGTAAGCAGTTTATGGGGTCGGGCACCTCACTTGGACACGAAGAAAATATTGGG
>NC_029773.3:34820775-34825175 GCF_000817695.3 Arachis duranensis | reverse complement strand
TCGTTGAGCTGGAGGCGTCTTTGGAGAAGGAGAAAGCTAAAGCTACCGCGGCTGTGGCGGCAGCGAATGCATCCGAGGAGATGGCGAAGGCGGCGAAGGAGAGTTATACTCGGACATATGCCGAGCTTGTGGAGACAAAGGAGAGGTTGCGATCCGCTCAGGATGATTTTTACGAGTTAGAAGGACATGTGGCTAAGGGTATGGATGCTATGTTTGAAAATTTGAAAGCTCAGGTCCGGGTTCTTGCTCCTGACCTGGATCTGAGTTTATTCAGTATGGAAAATGTTGTCGTGGAGGGAAAGATTGTTCCTGCTCCCAATGAGGATGAGGTTCCGGTGTCTGACCCCAAAGTTCCGGTTGCGAATCCGACCTTACCTTTGGCTAGGGAGGAGTCTGGTGTGGAGGTTTTAAACCGAGATGACAGTGCTGTCAAGGCTGTCCCGATTTCTGTGGTTCTTCCTCCGCGGTCTTCTACCGATGTGGAGTCCGGAAAGGATCTTGATTCCCTGTAATCCTTTGTCTTTTGGTTGCTTGCCCGGCCTGTGGGCTCTTTTTTGGGATGGTTTTTACTACCTGTTAATGCTTTGAACACCTTTTTGCTATTAGCTACTTGTAGTAACTTTTTAGCTTATTATGTGGTGTCTGTTCGCGTTTTGACTTTTAGTTTCGCTTTATGCTTTTTAGTTGTTTTTGGATAACAACCTTTTAGCTATCGCTTTTTGAAACTTTTGTTTTACTCTTCCGTTTGATTTCGTTTCTTCGCTTATACTTTTTAGTTGTTTTTGTATAGCAACCTTTTAGTAAGCGTTTTCGAAATCTTTGTTTTCTTTGGTCGTTTCGTCGTTTTAAGGCTTCTTCCGGGCTTTTTCTCGGACCTCGGGGGGGGGGGTCGAGTACTTCCCTTTGTTGGGTCCGACCTTGTTGTTGGTCGGCCTTTTAAGTTATTTTTGTAACCTCTTTTATTTGGCCTTTTGAGCCTTTTCAGAGTTGCTTTATAACTTCTCACATTAATCTGAACCTCGTCGCTTTATCTTTGCCGACCTTGTGTGGTCTTTTGGCAATGATTTTTTGCGTTTTGCCGAGCATAAATTAATGCGCCTTGGCGGGATACTTTTCAGGATTTGTTTCGTCATGAGGAAGAAGAAGAAAGAGAGAAAAATTCGATTAGTATTAAAAAAAAGAAAGAATATTTACAGAGTGTTTACCCTTGGCTAGGTCGGGTGCTTTTCTTGACCGGGTGTCTCATTAAAAAACCCTTGCAGGAAAAAGAGTACACCTCGGGTTATATTTTTCTAGCTGTAGTATCGTCTTAGATTACAGGCGTGCCAGGCCCTGGGCAACTCATTGCCTTCTAGGTCGGATACTTTGTAATAGCCTGTTCCTAAGACTTCTGTTACCTTGTAGGGTCCTTTCCAATTTGCGGCTAGCTTTCCTTCCCCCAACTTTTGTGTTCCGATGTTATTTCGGATCAGAATCAGGTCGTGAATTGAGAAGCTTCGTTTTATTACTTTCTGATTGTATCTGAGGGCCGTTTGCCGTTTTAAGGCTTCTTCTCGGATCCGGGCTTTTTCTCGGACCTCGGGGAGGAGGTTGAGTTCTTCCCTTTGTGCCTGTGGGTTACCTTCTTCGTTGTAGAAGATGACTCTGGGTGACCCTTCATCTATTTCGATAGGAATCATTGCCTCCATCCCGTAAGCTAGTCGGAATGGCGATTCTCCCGTTGTAGAGTGTGGGGTTGTCCGATATGCCCATAGCACCTGGGGGAGCTCCTCGGCCCATGCCCCTTTGGCCTCTTGGAGTCTTCGTTTTAGCCCGGCCAAGATGACTTTATTTGCAACCTCTGCTTGTCCATTGATGGCCTCTGCTTGTCCATTGGCCTGTGGGTGCTCGACTGAGGTGAATTGCTGTTTGATTTTTAGCTCGGCTGCCAAGTTCTGAAAACTTGTGTCTGTGAACTGTGTTCCATTGTCTGTGGTGATGGAGTAGGGGACTCCGAACCTTGTGACGATGTTTTTGTATAGGAATTTGCGGCTTTTCTGAGCCGTGATGGTGGCTAAGGGTTCAGCTTCGATCCACTTTGTGAAGTAGTCGACCCCTACTATGAGGTATTTGACTTGCCCCGGTCCTTGGGGGAACGGGCCGAGTAGGTCAAGTCCCCATTTTGCGAAGGGCCATGGTGCGGTGACACTGATAAGGTCTTCAGGTGGTGCTTTGTGAAAATTGGCGTGTTTTTGGCAGGGGGGCATATTTTCACAAATTCCGTTGCGTCTCTTTGCAAGGTCGGCCAGTAGAATCCGGCTCGGACTACTTTCTTAGATAATGCTCGAGCTCCGAGGTGGTTCCCACACATGCCTCCGTGGACTTCTTCGAGGACGCTCTTTGTTTCTGAGGTCGGGATACACCTAAGGAGGGGGTTTGAGAATCCTCTTCTGTATAACACGTCGTGGATTAGTGTATAATTCTGGGCGTCCTTTGCAAGCCTTTTAGCTTCTTTTCTTTCGGCGGGGAGAGTTCCCGACTTCAGGTAGTTGAGTATGGGGGTCATCCATCCTTGCTGTTGGTTGGATATATTTAGCGTTTCGTCCTCTCTTATCATTGGTTGGATATGTTTAACGTTTCTTCCTCTCTTAGCACGGAGGGAAATTGTAAGGTTTCCTGGAGGAGACTTCTGTTGTTGCCTCCGGGCTTGGTGCTGGCAAGCTTTGAGAGGGCGTCTGCCCGGGCGTTTTGTTCCCGAGGTATGTGCTGAATCTGTATCTCTGAAAAGTGACGCAGTTGCGCCTGTGTTTGGTCCAGGTATTTTTTCATGGTGGGGTCTTTGGCCTGGTAGCTTCCATTTACTTGTGATGTGACGACCTGGGAGTCGCTGAAGATCGTGATTTTTTGGGCTCCGACCTCTCCGGCTAGCTTTAGACCTGCTAGTAGGGCCTCGTATTCAGCTTGGTTGTTCGAGGCCTGGGACTCGAATTTTAGGGATAGTTCTATCCGTGTTCCTTGGTCGCTTTCGAGTATAACCCCGGCTCCGCTTCCTGTTTTGTTTGAGGACCCGTCGACATACAGGTTCCATGAGAGTGGGGTTCCAGGGGTCTCAGTGTATTCTGCGATGAAGTCGGCTAGATACTGAGATTTTATGGCAGTCCGGGTTTCATAGTGGAGGTCGAACTCGGACAGTTCCACCGCCCCTGCTGATCCTGCCAAGAACCTTGATAGGGCGGCTAGCCTTCTATTCAGTTGTTGTACTTCCTTGACACACGTCGGGCTCTTCATGTTGAGTATTGCTTGGCATTTGTCCGGGTTTGCTTCGATGCCCCTTTGAGTTAGCATGAAGCCTAAGAACTTTCCGGCTTCTGCGGCGAAGGTGCACTTTGTCGGGTTAAGTCTCATGTTGTGTTTTCTGAGGGTGCCGAAAACACTGGTGAGGTCGGTCAGCAAGTTTCTGTCTTCTTGTGTCTTTACCAGTATGTCGTCGACGTACACCTCCAGCTGTAGTCCGATGTGCTCTGAGAACACTTTGTTCATTAGCCTCTGGTAGGTTGCTCCTGCGTTCTTCAGCCCGAAGGGCATTACTACGTAGCAGTAGTTTGCCCTTGGGGTTATGAACGAGGTCTTTTCTTGGTCGGGTCTGTACATTGGGATTTGGTTGTATCCTGAGTATGCGTCCATAAAGGAGAGATATCTATAGCCTGAGGCTGCGTCTACTAAAGGCGAAGAGGTCGGAATTCTCCCTTAAGAGGGTTATGAGTTCCTCCTTTAGGCCCGCTTCGAGGTTTGTTCCTATGTTTGTTATTTTTTCAGGTGTGTTCCCAATCTGGATTTTTTCGGTTTCTCCCTCTGGTTGTGGCCGAAGATCTTCTCGGGATTGAACTCGTCCGAGTTCTATTGTGTTGACTTCTTTCCCTTTTAGGCTCAGGCTTTCGTTGTAGCATCGCCGTGCTAGTTTTTGGTCGCCTTTTAGAGTAGCGATTCCCTTTGTGGTAGGGAACTTCATACAGAGGTGTGGGGTTGAGACTATGGCTGCCAGTCTGTTTAGGGTTGGTCGCCCAATGAGGGCATTGTATACTGAAGTGACGTCGACTATAATGTATTCGATGCTTAATGTTTTAGATTGCTCGCCTCTTCCAAAGGTAGTGTGTAGCGAGACGTATCCTAAGGGATGGATCGGGGTGTCCCCTAGTCCAAATAGGTTGGTGGGGTAGGCCTTTAGCTCTTTTTCTTCAAGTCCGAGCTTGTCGAAGGCCGTTTTGAACAGGATATCTGCTGAGCTTCCTTGGTCAATCAGGGTTCGATGTAAGTTGGCGTTTGCTAGGATAATGGTGATTACCATTGGATCGTCGTGCCCGGGTATTATCCCTTGAGCATCTTCTCGGGTAAACGAGATAGTAGGTAGTTCGGGCAGGGGA
>NC_029773.3:34813557-34820754 GCF_000817695.3 Arachis duranensis | reverse complement strand
ATAGTAGGTAATTCGGGCAGGGGACTGTCTTCTCGGATGTGATAGACTTCTTTGAGGTGTCTTTTTCGTGAGGATTTGGATGTTCCTCCACCTGCAAAACCTCCATTTATCATGTGAACATGTCTTTCAGGGGTTCGTAGGGTTTGTTCGGCCCGATCTTCGTTGTCCCCCCGCCTTCTCTTCCTGGTCTCTTCTCCTTTCTCTGCTATGTATCTGTCGAGTTTTCCTTCTCTGGCTAGTTTTTCTATAACATTTTTTAGGTCGTAGCAGTCGTTAGTAGAATGACTGTAGAGCTTGTGATATTCACAGTATTCGGACCGATCTCTCCCTGCTTTCTTGTGTTTTAGCGGTCGGGGCGGTGGGATCTTTTCGGTGTGGCATACTTCTCTGTAGACGTCTACCAGGGAGACTCGGAGGGGGGTGTAGCTGTGGTACTTTCGTGGCTTGTCTGAGTTGGGCTCTTCTTTCTTTTTCTGTTCCCGATCCCGATCTCGGAGTGGGTAGGTTGATTCTTTCCTAGGAGAGTCTCTTAGCTGGGAGGTTTCCTCCATGTTGATATATTTTTCTGCCCGCTCCTGTACCTCGTATAGGGAGGTCGGGTATCGTTTGGATAGGGATTGGCTAAACGGTCCCTCTTTTAGGCCGTTTGCTAGTCCCATGATGGCTGCTTCAGTGGGCAAGTGTTGTATATCCAGGCAGGCTTTGTTGAATCGCTCCATGTATTTTCAGAGAGTTTCTTGGTCACCTTGTTTGATCCCGAGCAGACTGGGGGCATGTTTTGCCTTGTCCTTTTGAATAGAGAATCTTGTTAGGAATTTTTTGGTTAGGTCTTCGAAGCTGGTGATTGATCTTGGTGGCAGGTTGTCGAACCACTTCATGGCCGACTTGGTGAGAGTGGTGGGAAAGGCTTTGCACCGAGTCGCGTTGGAGGCGTCGACTAGGTACATTCTGCTTCTGAAGTTGCTGAGGTGATGACTTGGATCGGTGGTGCCGTCGTAGAGGTCCATATCGGGTGGTTTGAAGTTTCGCGGTACCTTCTCCTTCATGATCTCTTGCGTGAAGGGATCATGGTTGTCTTCAGCGGTAGTGCCGTGTTCTGTCCGGTCTTTTAGGTTGGCCTCTATTTTCCGCAGTTTTTCTTCTAATTCTCTGCGCTTTCGAGTTTCCCTTCTCAGATCTTGTTCAGTTTCTTTCTGCTTCTTTATGTCCTCTTCGAGCTGTTTTAGTCGGTCTTGTTGTGCCCGGACTGCTTCTAGAATTTCCGAGCTCTTCTCTCTTTCGGAATTTTGTGGATCCTTGTTTGGGGATGATGTTTTTGGGCGATTCTGTTTGTTTCCTCCTGGAGTATGTGGTGATAGAGGGCTGTCCGGTCGTTCTCCGGTGTCAATTTCGTCCTCTTGTTCAGACGCAGCGTGCTCATCGTTGAGAGGGTTGTCCGCCATGGCAGAGGGATGACTTCCAGTTCCCCGGCAACGGCGCCAATGTTTCGGGGGTTTGCCTGAAACGTGTAGCTCGGTCGTCCGGAGAGGCCGGAGGTGGAGGTTTGGCGACCTGAGCTAGGTATGCAGAACGGTCGGTGGTTGTACCTGCAATGACACTCCGATGCTTAAGTTAGCAGGGGTCCAAGCAGATATTGAGTAGAATTAGAGTATGAGTTATACCTGGGTGTTCCAGTGTATTTATAGTAGCTGGCCGTGATCTTCCCTGGATAAGATATTCTTATCTTATCTTATCTTTTGGGAGTTTTAGGCTTTTTCGGCCTTTAGGTTTGGGCTGCATTCCTTTTGATGGGCCTTCCTTGCTCTTTGTCCGAGGTCCGACCTTTAGGTGTGAGCTTTAGGACAAGGTCGGACCTCTTGCGGATTTACCGAGTCGGAGGACCCCGGTCAGGGTATGAACAACACCTTTATATCAACCAATGCTCCCAAGCTTCTCCACACTTGAATGATACACACTCTCACTAGTCTAAGCTAATCAAAGATCCAAATTAAGGACATTTATTATTTTTCACTTAGGGGTAGTGATGTGCTAAAATTAAGAACAAAAGGGGATTAAAATAGGCTCAAAGTTGGTTAACAAAGAAAGATAAAAGGGTAGGCTTATTTGGGTAAGTGATTTAAATGAAATGATGGCCTCAATCATATAAATGCATATATACGTCAAACAATGGATATAAAGAATTAAACAAATCAAAGATTGCAATCATAAAAAGAGAATAACACATACAAGAATGAAATAGTGGTTATATGATGTAATCACACAATTAGGCTAAAAAACATGCTCCAGAATATATTTCAAGCAAGTTTCAATAAAACAAATACCAACTCAAATCAATTAGGATATAAATGCCCTACTAAGAATGTTTTTCTTGGAAAATTTTATTATTTTAACTAAGCTTATTATATATGTATATATGAAAAGAAATGCAATAAACTAGAAAAAATGCAAATAGTTCTAACATATATATATATACACACACACACACACACACACACATAAACCAAGAAAGAAAGTCCAACTAAGAATTCAAAAAAAAGGAATGTGAAAGTGTTTGGGATTAGAACTTTTTACCCAAGATTGCCAATCGGTGACGACCATATCCCCCCACTTAAAGGTTTACACGGTCTTTCATGCATTCAAAGGTGAGCAATGGGGTATGACGACTTCACGAGTTGCCACCTTCAGCTAGTGAATCAACCGGCTGCTGCGTGCTCTTTCTCCCACTTTCCTTGTTGCTAATGATACATCATCCATAAAAAATAGAAAACAGGATGGCAATAAAAGTAAATGCAAAAGTAAGGAAGCATGGATTGTTGGAATGGGGTGATGAATCACTAAAATGAGTGAGTGAGTTAGTTTGTGACATTGATGTAAAGAAATGTGTGTATTCTAAGTTGTGCGTGGTTTAGAACACACACACTAGCATAGAAAGCTATGTCATAATTACACAAAAGAAGCATGCACTTCACTCATTCTAGTGTGCTAGAGATACCTTAAAATAAACTTGTAGGTTAAGATAAACAAACAAGTACTTAAGGAGCAAGAAAGCATTCAAGCAACAATCAAGCAATTGTAAAAGGATGATAGAAGAAAGTTTGTTTGCAACAACTAAATGACATGAAATGGAAAACACGGCAAGCATAGTCCACAAAGCGTAAAAAGCTCAAAAGATGTCACTAGGTGAGCTTACGATCCAATTTCACAATTCCTTAATTTCAATGCATCAACTAGGTGACTTAAATTAAAATCAATCATAGCAAGCATCATCTAACAAAAATGCATCAACTAAAAATAAATTGCCTAATGATAGATAATGAAATCAAATCACATGGTGGCCAAAACATGAAATTTAGAAATCCAAAAACCATTCTCAAAGGCAATGTTATGAGTACTTGGTATGCACAAAATTAAACATGAAGAAATCAATACCAAGCAACAATTTATAAGCTTAACAAATAATTCCAACAATCAATACTTATAACAATGATGCTAAAATAACATCTAATCAATAATTAGCAGCAATTAACAACAAAGAAGAGTAATAATCCAACACTTACCACCAAAACAGAAAATTAAACTAACTAACAAACTAACAAACTAACTAAAGGAGAGTATGGTAGGTGGTGAATGATAGTGGTGGATGGTGGTTGAAGGAGGGAAAGAAGAGAGGGAAGGAGAAAAGAAGAGAAGAAATAGAGAGAAAAGGAGAAAAGAAGAGTATGTAAAATAAGGGAGGGGTCACGCATACGAGTCTGGCAGGCGTACGCATAAGAGGAAGAAAATAGAAGGCGACGCGTATGCTTGGGTCACGCGTCGTGATGGGAAAGTTTTGAAAAAAAGTGTGTATGCACTTATGTGTGTGAACGCTCTGGGCAGGGGCGTGGCATGAAGGTGTGCGTACGCACAGGGTTGTGCGTATGCACAAAAGGCAATTTTTTTTTGCTGAAAAAGGATCATGTGTGCGTGCGCACATACGTGCCTGTACGCACAAGGAAGGAAAAAGGATGGGATGCGATCGCACAAAGGAGTGCAAGCACTCCTGGCAGAGGGTGAAAATTGATTTGTGCATACGCACACATGTGTGTCTACGCACACTAAGGTTTTTTTTGAAATATGAAACGGCAAAATTCAAAGACCAAATTGACATCTGTGCGTACGCACACAGGTCCGTGTGTAGGAACAAGAGGCAAAAATAGAGTAATGTGAATGCACAATAGTTTATGTTTAATGTTTAATTTTCTCATGTTCTGAAGTCTTTTATGAGTCCTTTATGCTTACAAGAAAGAAAATGCAATGTTGTTTAAAGTCTCAAGATCATCAATAAAAGAATAGTTTGTTCCCATAAGAGTCTATGGTGAGTTATGCAAAAACAAGAGTAAAAGAGACTAAGACCAAGTGAGACCATTCAAAATTAAGAGATAAGGAACTAAGTATAGGACCCTGGATGAACTTGAAAAGAAATAAGTCATGATAAGCAACTAGACTTGGAGGGTATGACAAGTAGAGGCTAAAGATGTCCCTTGAATATCCTTAGAACCAAGAAGTAGTAAGTAACAAAGACCCAAGGCTCTGAGCATTAACTACTAGGGTGGAAGAAAACACTAAATAGCTCAAAAGAGTTAGAAATCCTAGTAGATGCTTGTGGTGAAGATGTGTCAAGAAAAGAGACCTGGGCAAGTAAATTCTTAGGGGTGCTTCAACACCTAGTACCCTAAAGCCAACTGGTTTGGGAGTGCTAATTGAAAGCCTAATTAAAAGGTCGTCTTGTGACAAAACATTTAGAGTCGTAGTCAATGAAAAAGGAGAACTAAAAAAGAAAGAACCATCAAAGAAAAAGAAACAATCCTTGCTACTTCAAGGTGACTATCAATAGAAAGGGAGCCTAAGGAAAATACTTGGAAGAATCTTCAAGAGTCTAAGAGTTCATTATGACATCAAATTAATAAGATTCATGCATGAGTTAACACTTAGTCCTCTCTTTGGTAGTGAATGCTTCTCTCTAAGGTCAAGTTTCAATCCAATTAAAGATTACTCACATTGATTTGCTTGGGACAAGCAAAGCTTAAGTTTGGTGTTGTGTTGATTTGCATCATTTACCCTTTTTTCTTATCTAAAAAGGACCATAAAAGAGCATAATCTCATTTGATCATTACAATTCATGAACTAATTGATGAATATTATGGTACATTGCTTTGAAATGGGTTTGTGCTGAATTTCAGGTGAAAAGAGCAACAAAAAGGGAAGAAAACAACAAAATAAAGCTGGGCGTGTGAAACTAGTGTGCCACTTTGAACAAACGCCATGAAAGTATGTGGGCGTGGCACGCCAGGAGCTGGACATGGCACGCCAGTATCATTTTCCAGAGAGCAATGTTGAAGGACACAAAAGGGGCGTGGCACGCCAAGTCCATCACAGACTATGGGCATGCCACTTGAACTATTGGGCGTGGCACGCCAGTTCATCAATCCAGAAGGGACAACCACTTGGGCGTGCCACTTGGTATCGAAGGCATGGCACACCAGCTCTAACCCATCACTTGGGCGTGCCACTTGAAGACCCAGGCACGACACGCCAAGCTAAAGAAGCCACCTTAAGGTGGGCGTGCCACTTGAGCATCAAGGTGTGGCACGCCAGTTCAAGTTTCCAGAGGAGAGATTGGAGACCCAAACACTTGGGCGTGCCACTTGATGTCAAAGGCGTGGCATGCTAACTCTGATCCAACACTTGGGCGTGCCACTTGAGGACCCACGCGTGGCACGCCAAGCTTGAAGGGACACACCAATATGGGCGTGCCACTTGAACACCAGGGCGTGGCACGCTAGTACAACTTTCCAGAGAAGGAGGTAGAGGGCCAAACATATGGGCATGCCACTTGGTGTTGAAGGAGTGGCACGCCAGCTACCATTTCCAACTTGGGCGTGCCACTTGAGCCTCAAGCGTGGCACACCAGCATCATCAATCAACAAGAAGAAGACTTGGGCATGCCACTTGAGCTTCAAAGTGCGGCACGCCAAGACTAGGAGGCCATGGGCGTGCCACATGAGTTCTGGGCGTGGCACGCCAACGAAGGAACCAAGCACACATAATGGGCATGGCATGCCAGACCTTGGGCGTGCCACGCTAGTTCAACTTTCCAAAGAGGAGAAGAAGAAGGAAAAGGCCTGGGTGTGCCACTTGGGCTTGAAGGCGTGGCACGCCAAGCTAACCAAGGTTTAAAAAGACCCTGGGCATGCCACTTGGGCTTGAAGGTGTGGCACGCCAGGGAGTTTAGTACATGGAGCGTTCCACTTGGGGAGCTAGGCATGGCGCGCCAAGCCAAAACCAGTGGCTAGGCGTGGCACGCCACTCAAACGCCAGTCACACGCCAAGCCTGGAGAGTCACGTTTTTGGAGTTTTTCTCTCCCTCTAGTTGTAATTTTCTTTTCTCTTTTGTATTTTCTTAATTCTAGTGCTGGGAGTAGTATAAATAACCCCTGACACTTGCCTCCAACGTTGGAAAAGAGGCAGGGTGGGGCACGAAATTGCAATCACACTTTTGTAACTCTGCACAACTTACCAGGACGTGCACTGGGTCGTCCAAGTAATACCTTATGTGAATAAGGGTCGATCCCATGGAGATTGACGGCTTGAAGCAAGCTATGGTCATCTTGTAAATCTCAGTCAAGTGGATTCAAATGGTTATGAGGATTTGATAATTAAAGATAAATAAAGCAGAAAATAACATAGAAATACTTATGTAATTCATTGGCGGGAATTTCAGATAAGCGTTTGGAGATGCTTTGTTGCTTCCGAACCTCTGCTTTCTGGTGGACGAAATTGTGATAAAAGAGTTCCAGGCACTGTTAGAGAAGCTCACAACTCCGTTCAACTTAACCAGCAAGTGTACTGGGTCATCCAAGTAATACCTTACGTGAGTAAGGGTCGATCCCACAGAGATTGTTGGTATGAAGCAAGCTATGGTCGTCTTGTAAATCTCAGTTAAGTGGATTCATAGGGTCAAATGTAATTGGATTAGATAATTTAAAAGATAAATAAAATAAAAAGGGATAGAAATACTTATGTAAATCAATAGTGGGAATTTCAGATAGGCGTGTGGAGATGCTAGAATCCTTTCGAATCTCTACTTTCTTATTGCTCTCATCCAATCATTCTTACTCCTTTCCATGGCAAGCTGTATGTAGGGCATCACCATCATCA
>NC_029773.3:34813238-34813542 GCF_000817695.3 Arachis duranensis | reverse complement strand
ATTTGTCATCACGCCCAGCCTTCAGGAGTTTGAAGCTCGTCACAGTCATTCATTACCGGAATCTTACTCGGAATACCACAGACAAGGTTAGATTTTCCAGATTCCCGGAATCCTACTCGGAATACCACAGACAAGGTTAGACTTTTCGGATCCCCATGAATGCCGCCATCTATCTAGCTTATACCACGAAGATTCTGTTGGGGAATCTAAGAGATATGCGCCAGGCCTAGAGTAGAACGGAAGTGGTTGTCAGTCACGCGCGTTCATAGGTGAGAATGATGATGAGTGTCACGGATCATCACAT
>NC_029773.3:34812650-34812987 GCF_000817695.3 Arachis duranensis | reverse complement strand
ATCTATCCACGAGCTGAGGCTTTTCTTGGAGTTGAACTCCAAGTTATAACGTGATTTGGGCGTTCAACTCCGGATCATGACGTGTTTCTGGCGTTTATCTCCAGACAGCAGCATGTACTTGGCGTTAAGCGTCACTTTACGTCGTCAATTCCCGAATAAATTATGGACTATTATATATTGATGGAAAGCTCTAGATATCTACTTTCAAACGCCGTTGAGAGCGCGCCATTTGGAGTTCTGTAGCTCCAGAAAATCTATTTTGAGTGCAGGGAGGTCAGATTCCAACAGCATCAGCAGTCCTTTGTCAGCCTCCTATCAGAGTTTTGCTCAGGTCCCT
>NC_029773.3:34805111-34811899 GCF_000817695.3 Arachis duranensis | reverse complement strand
TTTGCAAGCTTTTCTTTTTTTTTTCACTGCTTTTTCTTGCTTCAAGAATCAATTTTATGATTTTTCAGATTATCAATAACATTTCTCTTTGTTCATCATTCTTTCAAGAGCCAACAATTTTAACAACAAGATCAAAAATATGCACTGTTCAAGCATTCATTCAGAAAACAAAAAGTATTGTCACCATATCAATATAATTAAATTAAATTCAAGGATAAATTCGAAATTCATGTACTTCTTGTTCTTTTGAATTAAAACATATTTCATTTAAGAGAGGTGAAGGATTAATGGATTTTATTCATAGCTTTAAGACATGGTTACTAACTACTAATGATCATAAAGTAGAGACACAAAACATAGATAAACACAACATAAAAACCGAGACACAAAATATAGATAAACATAACATAGAAACCAAAAAACAGAAAGAAATAAGAACAAGGAATGAATCCACCTTAGTGGCGTCTTCTTCTTGAAGGTCCAACAATGTCCTTAAGCTCTTCTATGTCCCTTCCTTGCCTTTGTTGCTCCTTCTCCAGTGCTCTTTGATCTTCTCTTATTTCATGGAGAATGATGGAGTGCTCATCATGTTCCACCCTTAATTGTTCCACGTCGTGGCTCAAATCTTCTAAGGAAGTGTTGAGTTGTTCCCAATAGTTATTGGGAGGAAAGTGCATCCCTTGAGGCATCTCAGGGATTTCTTGATGATGAGCTTCCTCATGCATCTCTTGAGATCCGTGGGGGGGTCTCTCTTGCTTGCTCCATCCTCTTATTGGTGATGGGCTTATCCTCTTCACTGGGGATGTTTCCTTCTATGATAACTCCAGCTGAGTAACATAGATGGCAAATAAGGTGAGGAAAAGCTAGCCTTGCCATGGTGGAGGGCTTTTTGGCTATTTTGTAGAATTCATTGGAGATGACTTCATGAACTTCTACTTCCTCTCCAATCATGATGCTATGAATCATGATGGCCCGATCCACAGTAACTTCAGATCGATTGCTAGTGGGAATGATAGAGCGTTGAATGAACTCCAACCATCATCTAGCCACAGGCTTGAAGTCCAGTCTTCTTAGTTGGACTGGCTTGCCTTTGGAGTCTCTCTTCCATTGAGCTCCTTCCACACATATGTCCATGCTCCTTCCACACATATGTTCATTAGGACTTGGTCCAACCTTTGATTAAAGTTGACCCTTCTAGTGTAGGGGCGTTCATCTTCTTGCATCATGGGCAAGTGGAATGCCAACCTCACATTTTCTGGACTAAAATATAAGCATTTCCCCCGAACCATTGTGAGATAATTCTTTGGACTCGGTTTCATACTTTGATCATGGTTCCTAATGATCCATGCATTGGCATAGAACTCTTGAACCATTAAGATTCTGACTTGTTGTATAGGGTTGGTTAAGACTTCCCAACCTCTTCTTCGGATCTCATGTCGGATCTCCGGATACTCATTTTTCTTGAGCTTGAAAGGGACCTCAGGGATCACCTTCTTCTTTGCCACAACATCATAGAAGTGGTCTTGATGGCTCTTGGAGATGAATCTTTCCATCTCCCATGACTCGGAGGTGGAAGCTTTTGTATTCTCTTTTCCTTTTCTAGAGGATTCTCTGGCCTTAGGTGCCATTGATGGTAATGGAAAACAAAAAAGATTATGCTTTGACCACACCAAACTTAAGATATTGCTCACCCTCGAGCAAGAGAAGAAAGAAGAGAAGAAGAAGAAGAAGAAGAAAATGGAGGTGAGTGAGGGGAGATGGATTCAGCCAAGGTATAGAAGAGGGGGTTGTGTTGTGTGAAAATGAAGTAGAAAGGAAGGGTATATATAGGGAAAGGGGAGAGGGTAGGTTCGGCCATTTTAGGGTGGGTTTGGGTGGGAAAGATTTTTGAATTTTGGAGGTAGGTGGGGTTTATGGGGAAGAGTGGATGGATGTGAGTGGTGAATAGGTGATTGGGAAGAGAGATTGAGGTGATTGGTGAAGGGTTTTTGGGAAGTGTGACATGGAGAAGAGTAAAATAGGATTAGGAGGTAAGGTGGGAATATAGTAGGTGGGGATCCTATGGGGTCCACACATCCTAAGGTGATCCTGTGGGGTCCACAGATCCTGTGGTGGCAAGGAATTCCATCCCTGCACCAAATAGGCATGTAAAATGCCTTTGCATACCATTCTAGTGTTTAAACGCCGAGTGGTGCATATTCTGGGCGTTCAACGCCCACATGTAACATGTTTCTGGCGTTGAACGCCAGTTTCATGCTTGTTGCTGGCGTTCAGCGCCAGCTTTTCCTCTAGGCACATTCCTGGCGTTCAGCGCCAGAATGTTGCTTGTTTCTGACGTTGAACGCCAGATTCATGCTTTGTTCTGGCGTTGAACGCCAGTCAGATGCTCCTTACTGGCGTTGAACGCCAGCCTGTGCTTCCTCTAGGGTGTGATTTTTTTTCTGCTGTTTTTTATTCTGTTTTTAATTTTTCTATTTTTTCGTGACTCCACATGATCATGTACCTAATAAAACACAAAATAACAATAAAATAAAATAAAATAAAAATTAGATAAATAAAATTGGGTTGCCTCCTAACAAGCGCTTCTTTAGTGTCAATAGCTTGACAGTGGCTCTCATGGAGCCACAAAGGTGATCAGGTCAATGTTGTATAGTCCCAACACCAAACTTAGAGTTTGGATATGGGATCCTAACACCAAACTTAGAGTTTGGTTGTGGCCTCCCAACACCAAACTTAGAGTTTGACTGTGGGGGCTCTTCTTGACTCTGAACTGAGAGAAGCTCTTCATGCTTACTCTCTTTTGTCACAGAGGGATGGCCATGTGCCTTAAACACAAGGTAGTCCCCATTCAATTGAAGGACTAATTCACCTCTGTTGACATCTATCACAGCTCCTGCTGTGGCTAGGAAAGGTCTTCCAAGGATGATGCATTCATCCTCTTCCTTCCTAGTGTCTAAGATTATGAAATTGCCTATGGTACAAGGTATTAAGAACTTGCCAGGATCTTGTTTCTTTTGAGGTAGAATTTGCTGAATCCAGGTATCCAGTTCACTAATGAGCAAGGGAGGTTCACTTTTCCAAGTCTCATTATCAAACAACTTGGCATTCAGCTTCATGATAGCTCCTAAGTATTGAGCAACTTGCTCTCCAGTTACATCTTCATCCTCTTCTGAGGAAGAATAGTCTTCAGAGCTCATGAATGGCAGAAGGAGATTTAATGGAATCTCTATGGTCTCTGTATGAGCCTCAGATTCCTTTAGTTCCTCATTAGGGATCTCCTTATTGGTCAGTGAATGTCCCATGAGGTCTTCCTCACTGGGAATCACTGCCTTTTCACTTTCTCCAGTTTTGGCCATGTTGGTTACAGTTATGGCCTTGCACTCTCTCTTGATTGATTACATCAATGGCTTTGTACTCTCCTTTTGGATTCTCTTCTGTATTGCTTGGGAGAATACTGGGAGGAGTTTCAATGACTTTCTTACTCAGCTGGCCCACTTGTGCCTCCAGATTTCTGATGGAGGATATTGTTTCACTCATGAAACTGAAAGTGGCCTTTGACAGATCAGAGACTAGATTGGCTAAATTAGAAGTGTTTTGTTCAGAATTCTCTGTCTGTTGCTGAGAAGATGATGGAAAAGGCTTGCTATTGCTCAGCCTGTTGCGTCCACCATTGTTAAAGCCTTGTTGAGGCTTTTGTTGATCTTTCCATGAGAAATTTGGATGATTTCTCCATGATGAGTTATAGGTGTTTCCATAAGGTTCACCCATGTAATTAACCTCTGCCATGGCAGGGTTTTCAGGATCATAAGCTTCTTTAGAAGCTGCCTCTTTAGTACTGTTGGATGCATTTTGCCATCCATTCAGATTTTGAGAGATCATGTTGACTTGCTGAGTCAACATTTTGTTCTGAGCCAATATGGCATTCAGAGCATCAATTTCAAGAACTTCATTCTTCTGAGGTATCCCATTATTCACGGAATTCCTCTCAGAAGTGTACATGAATTGGTTGTTTGCAACCATATCAATGAGTTCTTGAGCTTCTGCAGGTGTTTTCTTTAGGTGAATTGATCCACCTGCAGAATGGTCCAATGACATTTTCGAAAATTCAGATAGGCCATAATAGAATATATCTAATATGGTCCATTCTGAAAACATGTCAGATGGACATCTTCTGGTCAGCTGCTTGTATCTTTTCCAAGCTTCATAGAGGGATTCACCATCTTTTTGTTTGAAGGTTTGAACATCCACTCTCAGCTTGCTCAGCTTTTGAGGAGGAAAGAATTTATCCAAGAAGGCTGTGACCAGCTTATCCCAAGAGTCTAGGCTATCCTTAGGTTGTGAATCCAACCATATTCTAGCTCTATCTCTTACAGCAAAAGGGAAAAGCATGAGTCTGTAGACTTCAGGATCAACTCCATTCGTCTTAACAGTCTCACAAATCTGCAAGAACTCAGTTAAAAACTGATAAGGATCTTCAGATGGAAGTCCATAAAACTTGCAGTTCTGTTGCATTAAAGCAACTAGTTGAGGCTTAAGCTCAAAATTATTGGCTCCAATGGCAGGAATGGAGATGCTTCTTCCATCAAATTTGGATGTTGGCTTTGTAAAGTCACCAAGAATTCTCCTTGCATTATTATTATTTTCGACTGCCATCTCCTTCTCTTGTTCTAATGTTTCTGAAAGGTTACCTTTAGATTGTTGTAATTTAGCTTCTCTTAGTTTCCTCTTCAGAGCCCTTTCAGGTTCAGGATCAGCTTCAATAAGAGTGCTTTTGTCCTTGTTCCTGCTCATATGAAAGAGAAGAAAACAAGAAAAGAAGGAGGAATCCTCTATGTCATTGTATAGAGATTCCTTTATGTTAGTAGAAAAAGAAAAGGGGAGGAGAGTGAAGAAGAATGGGTTCGGATATTTGGATGAAGAGAGGTGAAGAGAAGTGTTAGTAAATAATTAATTAAATAGAATAAGAAAAGAGAGGGAGAATTCAAAAATAATTTTAAAAAGGTGTTAGTAATTTTCGAAAATTAGAGATAAGATAAGATTAAAATTAAAATTGAAAACAAAAAAGAATTTTTGAGAAAGAGATGAGATATTTTCGAAATTAGGGAGGGAGAAGTAGTTAGTTGGTTTTGAAAAAGATAAGAAACAAACAAAAAGTTAGTTGGTTGATTGAAAAAGATTTGAAGTTTTTAATTTTAAAAAGATAAGAAGATAGGAAGATAGAAAAGATATTTTAAAATCAACTTTTGAAAAAGATAAAATTTTTGAAAAAGATAAGATAAAAGATAAAGAGATTTAACTCAAAAATTTGAAATTACTTACTTCACTAACAAGAAACTACAAGATAAGATTCTAGAACTTAAAGATTGAACCTTTCTTAACAAGAAAGTAACAAACTTCAAATTTTTGAATCAATCACATTAATTGTTAGCTAATTTTTGAAAATTTGATATAAAGATAAGAAAAAGATTTTGAAAAATATTTTGAAAAAGATTTTTGAAATTTTCGAAAAATGGAAAAAAAATGAAAAGATATAATTTTTGAAAAAAGATTTTGAAAAGATAAGATTTTTTTAAATTGAAAATTTGACTTGACTTGTGAGACACAACTAATTTTAAAAATTTTTGACCAAGTCAACCCAAAATTTCGAAAATTTGGAGGGAAATAAGGAAAAGATATTTTTTTGATTTTTGAAATTTTAGAGATGAGAGAGAAAAACATAAAAATGACCCAAAATATGAAAATTTTGGATCAAACACATAATGCATGCAAGAACACTATGAATGTCAAGATGAACACCAAGAACACTTTGAAGATCATGATAAACATCAACAACATAATTTTGAAAAATTTTTGATGCAAGGAAAACATGCAAGACACCAAACTTATAAATTTATAATGCATGGACTCTAATAAACAAAAAATTCATATGAAAAACAACAAACAACACAAAACAAGAAAACATCAAGATCAAACAAGAAGACTTACCAAGAACAACTTGAAGATCATGAAGAACACTATGAATGCATGGAATTTTCGAAAATTTAAAGCATAAATTTTAAAAACATGCAATTGACACCAAATTTAAAAGTTGACTCAAGACTCAAACAAGAACACAAAATATTTTTGATTTTTATGATTTTCTAATTTTTTTTGGATTTTTATTAATTTTTTTTGAAAATATTTTTGGAAAAACGAAAAAGAAAAATTTTGAAAAAGTTTTTGAAAAGAAAATTACCTAATCTGAGCAACAAGATGAACCGTCAGTTGTTCATACTCGAACAATCCCCGGCAACGGCGCCAAAAACTTGGTGCTGTTGCCGGATCAAAAGAGAACTTGGCGCTGTAGTTGCACGTAATTGTAATTAGAACAATCCCCGGCAACGGCGCCAAAAACTTGGTGGACGAAATTGTGATAAAAGAGTTCCAGGCACTGTTAGAGAAGCTCACAACTCCGTTCAACTTAACCAGCAAGTGTACTGGGTCATCCAAGTAATACCTTACGTGAGTAAGGGTCGATCCCACAGAGATTGTTGGTATGAAGCAAGCTATGGTCGTCTTATAAATCTCAGTTAAGTGGATTCATCGGGTCAAATGTAATTGGATTAGATAATTTAAAAGATAAATAAAATAAAAAGGGATAGAAATACTTATGTAAATCAATAGTGGGAATTTTAGATAGGCGTGTGGAGATGCTAGAATCCTTTCGAATCTCTACTTTCTTATTGCTCTCATCCAATCATTCTTACTCCTTTCCATGGCAAGCTGTATGTAGGGCATCACCATCATCA
>NC_029773.3:34804568-34804869 GCF_000817695.3 Arachis duranensis | reverse complement strand
GGCCTTCAGGAGTTTGAAGCTCGTCACAGTCATTCATTACCGGAATCTTACTCGGAATACCACAGACAAGGTTAGACTTTCCAGATTCCCAGAATCCTACTCGGAATACCACAGACAAGGTTAGACTTTCCGGATCCCCATGAATGCCGCCATCTATCTAGCTTATACCACAAAGATTCTGTTGGGGAATCTAAGAGATATGCGCCAGGCCTAGAGTAGCACGGAAGTGGTTGTCAGTCACACGCGTTCATAGGTGAGAATGATGATGAGTGTCACGGATCATCACATTCATCAAAGTGTT
>NC_029773.3:34789502-34804253 GCF_000817695.3 Arachis duranensis | reverse complement strand
AAGGGTTTACATAAGTAAGTAATTGATGCATAAATCCACTTCCGGGGCCCACTTGGTGTATGCTTGGGCTGAACTTGATCAATCCACGAGCTGAGGCTTTTCTTGGAGTTGAACTCCAAGTTATAACGTGTTTTGGGCGTTCAACTCCGGATCATGACGTGTTTCTGGCGTTTAACTCCAGACAGCAGCATGTACTTGGCGTTGAGCGCCACTTTACGTCGTCAATTCCCGAATAAAGTATGGACTATTATATATTGCTGGAAAGCTCTGGATGTCTACTTTCCAACTCCATTGAGAGCGCGCCATTTGGATTTCTGTAGCTCCAGAAAATCCATTTTGAGTGCAGGGAGGTCAGATTCCAACAGCATCAACAGTCCTTTGTCAGCCTCTTATCATAGTTTTGCTCAAGTCCCTCAATTTCAGCCAGAAATTACCTGAAATCACAGAAAAACACACAAACTCATAGTAAAGTCCATAAATGTGAATTTAACATAAAAACTAATGAAAACATCCCTAAAAGTAGCTTGAACTTACTAAAAACTACCTAAAAATAATGCCAAAAAGCGTATAAATTATCCGCTCATCACTTTCCTATTGTCTTCATCCAATCATGTGTCCTCCCTTCCATGGTAAGCTGTATGATCCTCTCAGTGAGAATGGTCCGGCTACGGTTTCTGTACGGCTAATCAACTGTCGGATTTCTCGTCTCGGATGAAAAATACCAGGCACAGCTACCGCAGGGCTAATCATCTGTCGGTTCTCACTTGTGTCGGAATAAGATCCATTGATCCTTTTTCACACTGTCACTGTGCCCAACATTCGTGAGTTTGAAGCTCCTCACAGTCATCTCTTCCCAGATCCTACTCGGAATACTACAGATAAGGTTTAGACTTTCTGTATCTTAGGAATGCTGTCTATTGATTCTAGCCTATACCACAAAGATCCTAATCACGGGGTCGGATGCTCTGTTGTCAGGAGAGACGATGCAAATCCATGGATCAGAGACCCAAGAGAGTATACTCTGGCTGGCGTCCAATGACTACGTTGAACATCATGTAGACCGTTTTGTGGTTGTCAGGCACGCGGATCTTGGCTAAGCGAGTACTGAAGATAGTGGGTGATTGTCACGGGTCACCCCTTCAGTCTGACAAAACTGAATTAAGTACAAGAGTATATATTGTAGAAGAAGTAGGCGTGAATTGAAGGAAAAACAATAGTACTTGCATTAATTCATAAGGAACAGCAGAGCTCCTCACCTTAATCTATGAGGTGTAGAAACTCCACCGTTGAAAATACATAAGAGAAAAAGGTCTAGGCATGGCCGAATGGCCAGCCTGCCTAGTGGCATGATAAACGATAAAAGGGTTCAAAGATGTCTAATACAATAGTAAAAAGTGCTATATATACTAAACTAGTTACTAGGGTTTACAGAAAAATGAGTAACTAAGTGCAGATAGTGCAGAAATCCACTTTCGGGGCCCACTTGGTGTGTCTTTGGACTGAGCTTTGAAGCTTTCACGTGCATAGGCCATCCTTGGAGTTAAACGCTAGCTTGGATGCCAGTTTGGGCGTTTAGCTCCAGTTCTGGCGTTTTATGCCAAAAAAGGGTCTTTGGTGGGCGTTTGGACGCCAGTTTGGGCCGTCAAATCTCGGGCAAAGTATGGACTATTATACATTGTTAGAAAGCCCAAGATGTCGACTTTCCAACGCAATTAAGAGCGTGCCAATTGGGCTTCTTTAGCTCCATAAAATTCACTTCAAGTGCAGGGAGGTCAGAATCCAACAGCATCTGCAGTCCTTTAACAGCATCTGAATCAGATGTTTTGCTCACGTCCCTCAATTTCAGCCAGAAAATACCTGAAATCACAGAAAAACACACAAACTTATAGTAAAGTCCAGAAATGTGATTTTTGCATAAAAACTAATAAAAGTATACTAAAAAGTAACTAAAACACACTAAAAATACCTAAAAACAATGCCAAAAAGCGTATAAATTATCCGCTCATCATAGGGCAAGTCTCTGCATAAGTTGCTGATGCTCACGTTGGAGGGAGCGTTGGACATCCAACGATAACCCCAACATGGTAAAAAAATGAGCTTTCTAGAGATTATGAAAAATTGCAGAGACGCGCACGCGTATGCACAGATGGGGAATTCTGACAATCCACGCACATGCGTAGCTGACGCGTACGCGTGGATGGGCAACGTTGGAACCCGAACGCTACCTCAAACATGAATGACAACGTGCGCGATCTTGAATTTGAAATCTTAATTTTGACAAAGCACATTGGCGTGCTCGCGTCTATGGCACGTACGTGCAAGTTTAACTTTTGAGCATCCACGCGCACGCGAACATGACGCGCATGCGTGGATGTGCATTTTGACCCAAGCGTGCAGATGCGCAAAGCGCGCATACGTGTGGGTAGCAGAACGTTGGCCCTCCAACATTGAGTCAAACGCCAATGACAGCAACATATCTGGTTTTTCGGTTTTCATCTAAAGGGGCATTTGAGTCAATGTTGGCCATCAAACGTTGACTCTAACATGAAGCATTAGGACTCACAATTTAAACAGATATCTTCTCAATAGCAAGGAAAATCAATTGGAGCCATTTTCAACCCAATTCCATTAAAGCCAAAAGTCCAATTCAGAGATTAAAGATCAATGGAAGAAAGTGTATAAGTAGCTTAGAATTTAATTTAGAGAGGACTTTTACTTCACTTTGAAATTTTTCGGTTTAATTGGAATTTTAGAATGTATCTCTCGATTGCAATTTCCATTTTGAGAGCTATGAACAACTAAACCCCTTTCATTGGGTCAGGGAGCTCTGTGTAATTCAATGGATCAATGTTAGTTTTATTCATATTCTTCTTTCTTTTCTCTTGATTTTGATAGAAAGCTTTCGTTTTTCATCCAATTGGATAGTTATCTTGGGAAAGAAGCTATTCATAATTGGATCTCCTCGGAACCTTGGAAGAGGAATGAGGAGATCATGCTATAAATGCTTTCTCACATTGGATTAGATTGGGGTTTGTATGGATATAGTGACATGTAATCCTACCAACACTTTGATCTATGAATTTGTGTGGTATAATCAGTGACCAAACTTTATCTTTTCCCATGAGCCCTTAAATCAAGGAATTGGGCAATTGTTCATGCTTAGAGAGATTGGTGAGCCAAGAAATTGGGATCCAATCACTTAAGATTGCCAACGAGATCAATGAATGCATTGATTGCGAAAGAGATGAAAATGAATTTGATCTGGAGAATTATACATCTCCTGAACCCAATGATTCCCCCACTCTGATCTTAGCCATTCTTTTAAATTCTGCTTCTTTAATTTCATGCTAATTCCCCATTCCCATTTAATTTCTTGCAATTTAAGCTTCTACACTTTAATTTCCTGCAATTTAATTTTCTGCTTCTTTAATTACTTGCAATTTAAGTTTTCCGCCAATTTTACATTTCTGCAATCTCAACCAAATCTGATTTCGCTCAACTAGCACAATTCTCCAACTAACATTGATCAACCAACCAATCCCTGTGGGATTCGACCTCACTCTTTTGGGAGTTTTTACTTGACGATAATCCAGTACATTTGCCGGCAAGAAAATTATTGAGAGACAGTTTTCAGGTGAATCATGTTTATGGCGCCGTTGCCAGGGATTGGTTTTGTATTGACAATTACTAAATTAGCAGATAAATAGATTGAGCACTTTTCTTTTCTTTTGATTAATTGAGTTTTAATTTCATCTGTTCATTTTAATTTTTCTGCAACTTTAGTTCCCTTTAATCTCTTCATTCTCTTTTACTTTCCAGCAAGCTAACCCACTAACTATACTATGTTTTAGTGAGCTGTGCATTTACTGCTTCTTGTACTTGTTCATTATATGACAGGTAGAAGAGAGGCCTCGACCTCATTTGATAGTGAACCGGAAAGAACCTTCCTGAGATTAAGGAGGGAAGCAAGAGGAAAGAAGGCTGTTGGTGCAGAAGAAGAGGAGGAAGATTTGGATACAACCATGGAGGATGATATGGAAAACCATCATGAAGGAGAGGTGAATAACCATGCCAGAAGAGGTGGAGTCAACCTTGCTGGACAAGAGAGGAGAGTTCTGGGATCATACATTAATCCAAACCCAGGAAACTGTGGTAGCAGCATTCAAAAGCCAACTATCAATGCTAATAACTTCAAATTGAAGCCCCAGCTCATAACTCTAGTACAGAACAACTGTTCTTTTGGAGGGAGTACCCAAGAGGACCCTAATGAGCATCTCACTAAATTCCAAAGGATATGTGACACAGTTAAATATAATACTGTTTCCATTTTCTTTGAAGGACAAAGCATCAAAATGGCTGGAATCGTTTCCCGAGGAAAGCTTGACAACCTGGGAGGACGTGGTGAATAGATTCTTAACAAGGTTCTACCCTCCACAAAAAGTTAACAGGCTCAAGACTGAAGTGCAGACATTCAGACAACAAGATGGTGAGACTATTTATGAAGCCTGGGAGAGGTTCAAGGATTTGATAAGGAAATGCCCCCTAATATGTTTAATGAGTGGGTGCAACTTCATATCTTCTATGAAGGGCTGAATTGTGAATCAAAGAAAGAAGTAGACCACTCATTTGGAGGTTCCCTAAACAAGAAGAAGACCATTGAAGAAGCCATTGATGTGATAGAAACAGTGGCTGACAATGAGTATTTTTACGCCTCAGATAGGAGCAACAACAGGGGAGTCTTGGAATTAAACCAAATGGATGCAATCCTGGCCCAAAACAAAATGATCACCAAGCAAGTCGCTGAATTGACTAAGCAAATGGAGAAAAATCAGGCTATAGCTATCCACACTCAACCATCACCTCAAGGAGAGTTGAAAACTGAAGAAGGAGTTAACTGGGAGGAAGCTAATTACCTTAGAAACTCATCTAGGCAGGCTAATGATCCATATTCTAAAACATATAACTCTGGTTGGAGAAACCACCCAAATTTTGGGTGGAGGAACCAACAAAATCAAGACCAAGACCACAGACCACACAATCGAACCCATTATAACAACTCCACTCTCCAAAATTCCAACCAAAGACCATACCAGACCACACAAAACACTTATTCGCATCCACATTACCAAAGTCACAACAACCACTCTCAACACCCCAATTTCAACTAACCACCACCACATGATGATGACAGAATGGCTAGGATGGAAGTTATGCTTGCAAACCTTTGCAAGGAGTTTGACGACATGAAAAAATTCAAGGAGGAAGTAATATCCAATCAGCAAAATCAAGATGCTGCCACTCAGAAACTGGAAGCACAAGTTGGATACCTGTCCAAACAAGCCCCTGACTATACAAGCCCCTGACTATAGTTCTAGTAATGCCACCAAGACAACTTCAAGAGAGGAATGCAAAGCTATTACCCTCAGGAGTGGAAGGGAATTGAAAGAGAAGTCAAGGGAGACAGCAGAGGAGAAAGTGGAAGTTAGTTCGAATGACAAGGAAGAAGCACAAACACCTACACCCAGCTCATTAGAAGAAAAAGAAATTCTAAAGCCATATGTCCGAAAGGCTCCTTACCCTCAACGCCTAATAAAGAATGTAAAGGACAACCAATTCTCAAAATTTTTGGAGATTTTCAAGAAACTTTAGATCAACATTCCATTTGCAGAAGCATTAGAACAAATGCCACTTTATGCTAAGTTTCTGAAGGAATTGATAACCAAGAAGAGAAGTTGGAGGAATGATGAAACTGTGATATTAACTGAGGAATGTAGTGCTATCATCCAACACAAGTTGCCTCAAAAATTGAAGGACCCAGGAAGCTTTCAAATTCCATGTATCATAGGGGAAATAACAGTTGAAAAAGCCCTATGTGATTTGGGAGCCAGTATAAATTTGATGTCCTTAACAATGATGAAAAAATGAAGATTGAGGAAGCTAAACCAACAAGAATGGCCCTCCAATTAGCAGATCGGTCATTCAAATTCCCTCATGGAATAGGAGAGGACTTGTTAGTGAAAGTGGGAGACTTCATCTTCCCTACTGACTTTATGGTATTGGATATGGAGGAAGAAGCTAAGGCTTCAAAAATTTTGGGGAGGCCATTTTTAGCTACTACTGGAGCCATCATTGACGTCCAAAAGGGTGAACTTACCCTTAGGCTACATGATGAGAGAATGGTATTCAATGTATTCAAAGCTATGAGCTATCCACCTGAGTCACTAGGAAAGTGTATGAGATTGGATGCAGTAGAAATTGTGGTGCAAGAAACGTTTGAAGAAGCACTTGAAGGATTGACAGAGGGTGATTCTATGTTAAATGATGAGATTGCTGATGTCAACTCAGCTGAAATGCCTATTCCAAGCATATTGGAGGATAGGAAAAAGGAGAAAGAAGCACCCAAACCGGAGCTGAAAGCACTGCCTCCTACTCTCAAGTATGCATACTTGGGAAGTGATGGAAGTCACCCAGTGATCATCAATTCTGCCCTTAGTCAAGAACAAGAAGAGGAATTAATCAAGGTGTTGTAAAAGCACCAAGATGCCATTTGATGGACCCTTGCTGACTTAAAAGGGATAAGCTCATCCATATGCATGCATAAGATCTTGCTAGAAGATGATTCCAAACCCTCCATTCAAGCCCAAAGGAGATTGAATCCTATCATGAAAGAAGTAGTCCAACAAGAGGTGATGAAGCTATGGCAGGCAGGAGTCATTTATCCCATTTTCGACAGCCCATGGGTGAGTCCTGTCCATGTGGTTCCAAAGAAAAGAGGGATCACAGTTGTGGCCAATGAGAAGAACGAACTCATCCCCAAAAGAACAATGACAGGCTGGAGGATGTGCATTGACTATAGGAAACTCAATGAGGCAACCAGAAAAGATCATTTTCCACTCCCTTTTATGGACCAGATGCTGGAGAGATTGGCAGGACATGCATATTATTGTTTTCTTAATAGATATTCGGGTTATAATCAAATAGTGGTTGATCCAAGAGATCAAGAAAAAATATCATTCACCTGTCCATATGGAGTTTTTGCTTACAGGCGCATGCCTTTTGGATTGTGCAATGCCCCTGCAATTTTTCAAAGATGCATGTTGTCTATTTTCTTAGACATGATTGAAAAATTCATTGAAGTTTTCATGGACGACTTTTCAATTTTTGGAGATTCCTTTCCCAATTGCCTTAATCATCTTGCCTTAGTGTTAAAAAGGTGCCAAGAGACAAACCTAGTTTTAAACTGGGAGAAATGCCATTTTATGGTAACATAGGGGATTCTCCTTGGCCACAAAATTTCAAAAAAGGCATAGAAGTAGACAAAGATAAGGTGGAATTAATTGAGAAATTACCTCCACCTAGTAATGTCAAGACAATTAGGAGTTTTTTAGGCCATGCTGGATTTTACAGAAGATTTATCAGAGATTTTTCCAAAATTGTGAAGCCTTTGAGCAACTTATTAGTCTCTGATACACCTTTTGTATTTGATAAAAAATGCACACTAGCACTTGAAACACTGAAAAGAGAGCTTTCCTTAGCATCTATCATTGCCCCACTTGATTGGAATTTGCCTTTTAAACTGATTTGTGATGCATCAGACTTTGCTGTTGGGGTAGTGCTTGGATAGAAGAAAGGCAATTTAGTGCATGTCATATATCATGCCAGCAAGGTTTTGAATGAAACTCAAAGGAATTCTACCACTATTGAGAAAAAACAACTAGCAATAGTGTTTGTATTTGACAAGTTTAGATCATATCTTATTGGATCTAAAGTTATTATTTTCGCTGATCATGCAGAACTAAAATATTTACTTGCAAAACAAGAGTGAAAACCAAGATTGATAAGGTGGATTTTGCTATTGCAGGAATTCAACATTGAGATTAAAAACAAGAAGGGAGTGGAGAACAAAGTAGCAGATCATTTGTCCTGAATTCCTTGTGAAGAAGGTAGTACCCATAAATCAAGTGTCAATGAATTCTTCCCTGATGAGCAATTAATGCTAGTTTATAAGGCACCCTGGTTCGCAGACATTGCTAATCTTAAGGCTACTGGGGAATTTCCTTCAATGATCAACAAGCATCAGAAGAGGAAACTTATCAATAATGCTCAGATGGATTGCTCAGAAGATGTATTTCAGAGGAGGAAGGAAGGGAAGTTTTATGGAAATGTCATGGTTCTTGCTATGGAGGCCATTTTGGAGGAAAAAGAACCGCAGCAAAAGTCTTGCAGTGCAGATTCTTTTGGCCCACCATCTTCAAAGATGCAAGAGAGCTAGTGAAGAATTGTAATGAGTGTTAGCGGCTGGAAATTTGCCCAAGAAAAATGAGATGCCACAACAATTCATCTTGGAACTTGAGCTGTATGATGTATGGGGGACTGATTTCATGGGACCTTTCCCAACTTCATACTCAAACACCTACATCCTGGTGGTAGTGGACTGTGTGTCCAAATAGGTGGAGGCCATTGCAACCCCTACAAATGATAACAAGATGGTCCTGAACTTCCTCAGAAAGAATATCTTTAGCCGTTTTGGAGTTCCTAGAGCACTCATCAGTGATGGAGGAAGCCATTTTTGCAACAAGCCACTAGAGACCCTCCTCCTGAGGTATGGAGTGAAGCACAAAGTTGCCATACCCTATCACCTTGAAACAGGTGGTCAGACAGAGGTATCCAACAGAGAGCTAAAAAAGATCCTGGAAAAGACGGTGGGAGCTTCAAGAAAAGACAAGTCAAAAAAGCTGGATGATGCTCTTTGGGCATACAGGACAGCCTTTAAAACACCAATTGGCATGTCTCCATATCAACCGGTGTATAGTAAGGCCTGCCACCTACCATTAGAGCTTGAACACAAGGCTTTCTGGCTCTCAAAGAGTTGAATTTTGATAGCAAAGCTGCCAATGAAAGGAGGTTGTTGCAACTGCAAGAATTGGAAGAATTTAGATCACAAGCCTATGAAAATGCCAAAATGTACAAGGAAAAGGCAAAGGAGAGACATGACCTCAAGATGGCACCAAGAAGCTTTGAGGAAGGACAGAGAGGGCTACTTTACAACTCCAGACTCAAACTTTTCCCTGAAAAATTATGATCAAGGTGGTCAGGTCCATTTCTTGTAAATTGGAAATTGCATAAAGCTAAATTGAACTCTGAAAGTGTATTAAAGAGAGAGACTTCTATTCTAATTTTACTCCAACTCCTATTGCTCCCTAGCAGAGCCAGCCTCTTCACTGAAATCAAACTGATGCCTTTATATAGGCTTTACAAAATTGAAATAAAAAACAAATTACAATTAAATGAAATTCCTATTATAACTATCTCTTGTGCCTTTGAGTGATGATAATGGACTTTGCTTGCTTTGGATTTGAAGAGTGAATCTGGATGGCTTGGTTTAAGTGGCATGGATCAGGGTGCATTTGGTTTAAAATGGGTTGGAGCCATGCTCCAGTAGAGCGCTCCGTTGAGTTAATGAGTGTTGCGCATTTGGAGTCTCTTTTCCATTGAGCTCTTTCCACACATATGTCCATAAGGACTTGGTCAAACCTTTGATTAAAGTTGACCCTTCTAGTGTAGGGGCATTCATCTCCTTGCATCATGGTTAAGTTGAACGCCAACCTCACATTTTCCGGACTAAAATCTAAGTATTTCGCCCGAACCATTGTAAGATAATTCTTTGGACTCGGGTTCATACTTTGATCATGGTTCCTAGTGATCCATGCATTGGCATAGAACTCTTGAACCATTAAAATTCTGACTTGTTGAATGGGGTTGGTTAGAACTTTCCAACCTCTTCTTTGGATCTCATGTCGGATCTCCGGATACTCATTTTTCTTGAGCTTGAAAGGGACCTCAGGGATCACTTTCTTCTTGGCCACAACATCATAGAAGTGGTCTTGATGGGCTTTGGAGATGAATCTTTCCATTTCCCATTACTCGGAGGTGGAAGCTTTTGTCTTCCCTTTCCCTTTTCTAGAGGATTCTCCGGCCTTGGGTGCATCAATTGTTATGGAAAAACAAAAAGCTTATACTTTTACCACACCAAACTTAAAATATTGCTCGCCCTCGAGCAAGAGAAGAAAAAAGAAAAGAAGAAGAAGAAGAAAAGATGGAGGAGAAGGGGAGGTGTAGGTTTCGGCCAAGGTATAGAAGAGGGGGTTGTGTTGTGTGAAAATGAAGTAGAATGGAGGGGTTTATATAGGGAAAGGGGAGAGGGTAGGTTCGGCCATTTAGGGTGGGTTTGGGTGGGAAAGAATTTTGAATTTTGAAGGTAGGTGGGGTTTATGGGGAGGAGTGGATGGATGTGAGTGGTGAAGGGGGTAATTGGAAAGAGAGATTGAGGTGATTGGTGAAGGGTTTTTGGGAAAGTGTGTTATAGGATTATGAGGTAAGGTGGCAATATGTTAGGTGGGGATCCTGTGGGGTCCACAGATCCTGAGATGATCCTGTGGGGTCCACAGATCCTGAGGTGTCAAGGATTTACATCCCTGCACCAATTAGGCATGTAAAATGCTTTAGCATACCATTCTGGCGTTTAAACGCCGAAGTGGTGCACGTTCTGGGCGTTCAATGCCCATGTGTAGCCTGTTTCTGGCGTTGAACGCCAGTTCCATGCTTGTTTCTGGCGTTCAGCGCCAGATCCATGCTCTGTTCTGGCGTTGAACGCCAGCCAGATGCACCTTACTGGCGTTTAAACGCCAGTAAGTCCTTCCTCCAGTGTGTGATTTTTCTTTTGCTGTTTTTGATTCTATTTTTAATTTTTGTATTTTTTTTGTGACTCCACATGATCATAGACCTAATAAAACACAAAATAACAATAGAATAAAAATAAAATTAGATAAATAAAAATTGGGTTGCCTCCCAACAAGCGCTCTTTTAATGTCACTAGCTTGACAGTGGGCTCTCATGGAGCCTTAGAAAAGTTCAAAGCATGATGAAGGTTTCCCAACACCAAACTTAGAGTTTGAATGTGGGGTCTTCTCAACACCAAACTTAAAGTTTGGTTGTGGCCTCCCAACACCAAACTTAGAGTTTGATTGTGGGGGCTCTTTTTGACTCTGTACTGAGAGAAGCTCTGCATGCTTACTCACTTTTGTTGCAGAGGGATGGCCGTGTGCCTTAAACACAAGTTAGTCCCCATTCAATTGAAGGACTAATTCTCCTCTGTTAACATCTATTACAGCGCTTGCTGTGGCTAGGAAAGGTCTTCCAAGGATGATGCATTCATCCTCTTCCTTCCTAGTGTCTAGGATTATGAAATCAGCAGGGATGTAAAGGCCTTCAACCTTTACTAATATGTCCTCTACTAATCCATAAGCTTGTCTTACTGACTTGTCTGCCAATTGTAATGAGAATAAGGCAGGCTGTACCTCAATAATTCCTAGTTTCTCCATTACCGAGAGTGGCATAAGATTTATGCCTAACTCCAGGTCACATAGAGCTTTTTCAAAGGTCATGGTACCTATGGTACAGGGTATTAAGAATTTCCCAGGATCTTGATTCTTTTGAGGAAGAGTTTGCTGAACCATGTATCTAGTTCACTAATGAGCAAGGGAGGTTCACCTTCCCAAGTCTCATTACCAAACAACTTGGCATTCAACTTCATGATAGCTCCTAGATATTGAGCAACTTGCTCTCCAATCATATCTTCATGCTCTTCTGAGGAAGAATAGTCTTCAGAGCTCATGAATGGCAGAAGGAGATTTAGTGGAATCTCTATGGTCTCTATATGAGCCTCAGATTCCTTTAGGTCCTCAATAGGGAACTCCTTCTTTCTTGAGAGACGTCCCAGGAGATCTTCCTCACTAGGATTTTCGTCCTTCTCCTCCCTTGTGCATTCGGCCATATTGATTACATCAATGGCCTTGCACTCTCCCTTTAGATTCTCTTCTGTATTGCTTGAGAGAATACTGGGAGGAATTTCAATGATTTTCTTACTCAGCTGGCCCACTTGTGCCTCCAAATTTCTAATGGAGGATCTTGTTTCACTCATGAAACTTAAAGTGGCCTTAGACAGATCAGAGACTATGTTTGATAAGTTAGAGGGGCTTTATTAAGAATTCTCTGTCTGTTGCTGAGAAGATGATGGAAAAGGCTTGTTATTGCTTAGCCTGTTTCTTCCACCATTATTAAAGCCTTGTGGAGGCTTTTCTTGATCCTTCCATGAGAAATTTGGATGATTTATCCATGATAAATTATAGGTGTTTCCATAAAGTTCACCCATGTAATTAACCTCTGCCATTGCAGGGTTCTTAGGATTATAAGCTTCTTCAGAAGCTGCCTCTTTAGAACTATTGGATGCATTTTGCCATCCATTCAGACTTTGAGAGATCATGTTGACTTGCTGAGTCAACACTTTGTTCTGAGCCAATATGGTATTCAGAGCATCAATTTCAAGAACTCCCTGCCTCTGAGGCGTCCCATTATTCACGGAATTCCTCTTAGAAGTGTACATGAATTGGTTATTTGCAACCATGTCAATAAGTTCTTGAGCTTGTGCAGGTGTTTTCTTTATGTGAATGGATCCACCTGCAAAATGGTCCAATGACATTTTGGAAAACTCAGATAGACCATAATGGAATATATCTAATATGGTCCATTCTGAAAACATGTTAGAAGGACACTTTTTGGTCATCTACTTGTATCTTTCCCAAGCTTCATAGAGGGATTCACCATATTTTTATTTGAAGGTCTGAACATCCACTCTAAGCTTGCTCAGCTTTTGAGGAGGAAAGAATTTATCCAAGAAGGCTATGACCAGCTTATCCCAGGAGTCCAGGCTATCTTTAGGTTGTGAGTCCAACCATGTTCTAGCTCTGTCTCTTACACCAAAAGGGAAAAGCATGAGCCTATAGACTTCAGGATCTACTCCATTCGTCTTTACAGTCTCACAAATCTGCAAGATCTCAGTTAAAAGCTGGTAAGGATCTTCAGATGGAAGTCCATGAAACTTGCAGTTCTGTTGCATTATAGCAACTAATTGAGGTTTCAGCTCAAAATTGTTTGCTCCAATGGCCAGAATGGAGATGCTTCTTCCATCAAATTTGGACGTTGGTTTAGTGAAATCACGTAGCATTCTCCTTGTATTGTTGTTGTTGGGTTCGGCTGCCATCTCCTTCTCTTGTTTGAAAATGTCAGAAAGGTTGTCTCTGGATTGTTGTAATTTAGCTTCTTTTAGTTTCCTCTTCAGAGTCCTTTCAGGTTCAGGATCAGCTTCAACAAGAATGCCTTTTTCCTTGTTCTTGCTCATATAGGGAAGAAGAGAACAAGAAAAGTAAGATGAATCCTCTATGTCACAGTAAAGAGGTTCCTTATTGTTAGTAGAAGAAGAAAGGAATAAAAGTGGAGAATCCAATCACAAGGGTGAGGATAAAGGCAGTGATTGGAGATGAAGAGAGGTGAAGAGAAGTGTTAGTAAATAAATAAATAAATAGAAGAAGAGGAGAGATAGAAATTTTCGAAAATAATTTTGAAAAAGTAGTTAGTGATTTTCGAAAATTAAAGATAAGATATAATTAAAATTAAAATTTAAAACAATTAATTAATTAAAAAGAATTTTTGAAAAAGGGATGAGATATTTTTGAAAATTAGAGAGGGAAAAGTAGTTAGCTGGTTTTGAAAAAGATAAGGAACAAAAAAAAAAGTCAAATAGTTAGTTGAAAAAGATATTAAAGTCAAATTTGAAAAGATAAAAAGATAAGAAGTTAGATAAGATATTTTGAAATCAAATTTTTAAAAAAGATAAAATTTTGAAAAAGATATGATAAAAAGATAAGATTTAATTTTTAAATTTAAAATTAATTACTTAACTAACAAGAAACTAAAAGATAAGATTCTAGAATTTAATGATTGAACCTGTTCATACCCTGACCGAGCTCCTCCAACTCGGTACATTCATAAAAGGTCCGACCTCGCCCTAAGGCTCACACCTACAGGTCGGACCTCGGACAAATAAAGCAAGGAAGGCCCATCAAAAGGAACGCAGCCCAAAACCTAAAGGCCGAAAAGGCCTAGAAAAGGCGGTTCCACAAAGATAGAGATAAAACTCCCAAAGATAAGATAAGATAAGAATATCTTATCCAGGGAAGATCACGGCCAACTACTATAAATACACTGGAGCACCCAGGTATGGCATTCATCCCACATTCTACACATATCTGCTTGAACCCATGCTAACTTAAGCATCGGAGTGTCATTGCAGGTACAACCACCAACCACTCCGCATATCAAGCTCGGGTCCCTGAACCCCCACCTCGGGCCTCTCCAGACGATCGAGCTACACGTTTCAGGTAACCCTCGGAACATTGGCGCCGTTGCCGGGGACCCTAGAAGTTATCCCTCTACCATGGCGGACAACCCCCACAACGATGACCGCGCTGCATCTGAACAAGAGGATGAAATTGACACCGGAGAACGACCGGACAGCCCTCTATCACCACGCACTCCAGGAGGAAACAAACAGAATCGCCCAAAGACATCACTCCCGAATAAAGATCCACAAACTTCCGAAAAAGAGAAGAGCTCAGAAATTCTAGAAGCAGTCCGGGCACAACAAAACCGGCTGAAACAACTCGAAGAGGACATAAAAAAGCAGAAAGAAACTGAACAAGATCTGAGAAGGGAGACTCGAAAACGCAGAGAATTAGAAGAAAAACTGCGGAAAATAGAGGCCAACCTGAAAAACCGGACAGAACGCGGCACCACCCCCGAAGGTAACCATGATCCCTTCACGCAAGAGATCATGAAGGAGAAGGTACCGCAAAA
>NC_029773.3:34785297-34786704 GCF_000817695.3 Arachis duranensis | reverse complement strand
CCCCATATACTTTGTAAGCAAGGCACTACAAGGGGCCGAATTAAACTATCAGAAGATAGAAAAATTCGCCTACGCCCTAGTGTTCACAGCTCGGAGGCTCCGTCCCTACTTTCAAGCCCACACCATCAAAGTCCGGACAAACCAACCCATGAGGCACATCCTGCAAAAAACAGACCTGGCAGGACGAATACTACAATGGGCGGTGGAACTGTCCGAGTTCGACCTCCACTATGAAGCCCGGACTGCCATAAAATCTCAGTATCTAGCCGACTTCATCGCAGAATACACTGAGACTCCTGGAACCCCACTCTCATGGAACCTATATGTTGACGGGTCCTCAAACAAAACTGGGAGCGGAGCCGGGGTTATACTCGAAAGCGACCAAGGAACACGGATAGAACTATCCCTAAAATTCGAGTTCCAGGCTTCAAATAACCAAGCCGAATACGAGGCCTTACTAGCAGGTCTAAAGCTAGCCGAAGAGGTCGGAGCCCAGAGAATCACAATCTTCAGTGACTCCCAGGTCGTCACGTCACAAGTGAATGGAAGCTACCAGGCCAAAGACCCAACTATGAAAAAATACCTGGACCAGACACAGGCACAATTACGCCACTTTTCAGAAATACAGATCCAGCACATACCTCGGGAACAAAACGCCCGGGCAGACGCCCTCTCAAAGCTCGCCAGCACCAAGCCCGGAGGCAACAACAGAAGTCTCCTCCAGGAAACCTTACAATCCCCCTCAGTGCTAAGAGAGGAAGAAACGCTAAATATATCCAACCAACAGCAAGGATGGATGCCCCCCATCCTCAACTCCCTGAAGTCGGAAACTCTCCCCGCCGAAAGAAAGGAAGCTAAAAGACTCACGAAAGACGCCCAGAATTATACACTAATTCACGACGTATTATACAGAAGAGGATTCTCAAACCCCCTCCTTAGGTGCGTCCCGACCTCAGAAACAAAGAGCGTCCTCGAAGAAGTCCAAGGAGGGATGTGTGGAAACCATCTCGGAGCTCGGGCATTATCCAAAAAAGTAGTCCGAGCCGGGTTCTACTGGCCGACCTTGCAAAGAGACGCAACGGAATTTGTGAAAATATGCCCCCCCTGCCAAAAACACGCCAACTTTCACAAGGCACCGCCCGAAGACCTTATCAGCATCATTGCGCCATGGCCCTTCGCAAAATGGGGACTCGACCTACTCGGCCCGTTCCCACAAGGACCAGGGCAAGTCAAATACCTCATAGTAGGAGTCGACTACTTCACAAAGTGGATCGAAGCTGAACCCTTAGCCACCATTACGGCTCAGAAAAGCCGCAAATTCCTATACAAAAACATTGTCACAAGGTTCGGAGTCCCCTACTCCATCACAACAGACAATGGAACACAGTTCACGGACACAAGTTTTCA
>NC_029773.3:34777532-34783737 GCF_000817695.3 Arachis duranensis | reverse complement strand
CCTGAGCCTTCAAATTTTCAAACATAGCATCCATACCCTTAGCCACATGACCTTCTAGCTCGTAAAAATCATCCTGAGCGGATTGCAACTTCTCCTTTGTCTCCACAAGCTCGGCATATATCCGAGTATTATTCTCCGTCGCTGCCTTCGCCATCTCCTCAGATGCTTTCGCTGCCGCCACAGCCGCGGTAGCTTTAGCTTTCTCCTTTTCCAAAGATGCCTCCAGCTCAGTAATCCTAGCAGCCTTCAGCTCACTAATCTTCTCAAACTCAGACTGAGCCTTCTCAAGTCGGGAGCTGGTCGCACCAATGGGGGATTTCTTGAACTCCCGGGCAATAGCGGCATGAAGACTAGCCATCCGGACACAACTCCGCGCCATATATTGAAAATGATGCTCCATAGACGCGTCATCAGTAGAAATGAAAGTCTGAGGGAGGATGTGCTGCTCAATCCAACCAAGAGCATCAAAATCCTTGTCATTAAAACCCGCAAGCTCTTGAGAGGTCTTCTGTTTCTTGGGAGGAGGACCCGAAGACGAAGGCGGAGAAGAGGTAGCAGGCCCAGAGGTCGGGGGATCTTGATTTATAGCTCGGAACTGGGGAGTCGGAATAGTCTTCGACCGAGTAGTCACCTCATCTAGACTCTCAAAGGTATACTTAACAGACACTACATTCTCCTGCCAATAAAGAGGAAAAGAAGGCTCCCCACTCTCATCTAGAAAGAAAGGTCGGATGTCTCCAGTAGCCCGGACCTTGAAATAGAAGTTCTTAAAATCATGAAAGGACTCATCATACAAGGTACAAAACTTCCTCCCCTGGTTAGCTCTAAAAGAGACCCAAGATACCTTCCCTCCACCCGACCCCGGCTTCGTCAACACAAACAAATAGGAAAAAAGAGAAATAGAGGGAGCGACGCCCAAAAACTGACACAAAAGTTGAAACAGCTTTAAAAACGCCCAAGAATTTGGATGGAGCTGCGTAGGGGCAAGATTACAAGACCATAACACCTCGGACTCCAGATCGGTAAAGGGAAGTCGGACACTCAGCTTAGAGAAAAAACAATCATAAGCATAAAAGAAGAGCTTCTCGGAACTATCTAAGGGCGGGAAGCACACTCTCTCCTCGGATTCCGGGGCCACTAGTTCGTAATCCCTCTCAGACTCCCTATTCTCACATATGCTACAGTGCCTACGGAACCTAGCTAAATACTCAGAATCTACCACAGAAGGGACTCTTAGAGGAAGAGGGTCTACCCAACCAAGACCACATGGAATCTTAGTCGACATCGCTTGAAGAACCTTTCGAGACATAAAAATCTTACCTACAAAGAAGAATACAACAGCAAGCAAAAATCACATAGAGAAGACAGCGAAAACCCAGTTAGCCGAGCAAGAAACAAAACCCCACGAAGAAAATGCGGCAACCCGGAACAAAAATATACCAGAGAACAAAAAGAGCCCCCCCCATATACAAACAACAAGCAATGGCGGCGCCTCTTTTCGGGGCAACCCAGGCATAAAGGAAAAGAAACAAACAAGAGCCACACAAAGAACAGAAGCATATGTGCACAAAAAAAGAGAAACATGGGAACGAACCTGGAAGAAAGAAACGAAGACGACAAGCTCCGAAGCAAGGAGAACGAAACGACGGCGCAGAAGGAACCCCAGAAAGACACACGGAGAGATTCGGGGAAGCAGAGCAAAGAGAAAGAAGAAGCAGTGCTCGAAAAGGATAAAGAAAAACAAAAACGCAGAAAAAGAAGGAAAAGGGGCAAATAAATAAAGCCTTCACAGAGCCCGAAAGGAAATCGAGGAAAAACGGTAAAGTGCAATAAATGCAGGAACGGCCATTTTTGAATTTTGAAAAACTACTATGCCCGAGCTCGACCTCCCAAAAGGGACGAACTCGGGCAGGGGCACTGTTCATACCCTGACCGAGCTCCTCCAACTCGGTACATTCATAAAAGGTCCGACCTCGCCCTAAGGCTCACACCTACAGGTCGGACCTCGGACAAATAAAGTAAGGAAGGCCCATCAAAAGGAACGCAGCCCAAAACCTAAAGGCCGAAAAGGCCTAGAAAAGGCGGTTCCACAAAGATAGAGATAAAACTCCCAAAGATAAGATAAGATAAGAATATCTTATCCAGGGAAGATCACGGCCAACTACTATAAATACACTGGAGCACCCAGGTATGGCATTCATTCCACATCTACACATATCTGCTTGGACACATGCTAACTTAAGCATCGGAGTGTCATTGCAGGTACAACCACCAACCACTCCGCATATCAAGCTCGGGTCCCTGAACCCCCACCTCGGGCCTCTCCAGACGACCGAGCTACACGTTTCAGGTAACCCTCGGAACAGAACCTTTCTTAACAAGAAAGTAACAAACTTCAAATTTTTGAATCAATCATATTAATTGTTAGCATAATTTTCGAAATTAAAGATAAAATTAAGAAAAAGATTTTTGGAAAACAATTTTCAAAATTTTCGAAAAAATAAAAAAAATGAAAAAGATATGATTTTTGAAAATGATTTTGAAAAGATAAGATTTTTAAAATTGAAAATTTGACTTGACTTACAAGAAATAACTAATTTTAAAAATTTTTGACTAAGCCAACTCAAATTTTCGAAATTTTGGAGAGAAATAAAGAAAAGATATTTTTTATTTTTGAAGTTTTTTTTATGAGGAGAGAGAAAAACACAAATATGACCCAAAACATGAAAATTTTGGATCAGAACACTTAATGCATGCAAGAACACTATGAATGTCAAGATGAACACCAAGAACACTTTGAAGATCATGATGAACATCAAGAACATAATTTTGAAAAAATTTTTTGATGCAAAGAAAACATACAAGACACAAAACTTAGAAATCTTTAATGCATGGACTCTAACAAACGAAAAATGCATATGAAAAACAACAAACAACACAAAACAAGAAAACATCAAAATCAAACAAGAAGACTTGTCAAGAACAACTTGAAGATCATGAAGAACACCATGAATGCATGAATTTTCGAAAAATGCAAGGAAAATTTTTAAAGCATGCAATTGACACCAAACTTAAAGTTGACTCAAGACTCAAACAAGAAACACAAAATATTTTTTATTTTTATGATTTTATGATTTTTTTGTATTTTTATTATTTTTTTCGAAAATATTCTTTAGAAAAACGAAAATAAAGAAAATTTTTTTGAAATTTTTTTTGAAAACTTTTTGAAAAGAAAATCACTTAATCTGAGCAACAAGACGAACCGTTAGTTGTCCATACTCGAACAATCCCCGGTAACGGCGCCAAAAACTTGGTGCACGGATTTGTGATCATCAACAATGGCTCTAAAGACTTGGTAGCGCTCTCAAACGTGAATCACACTTAGTCACAACTCCGCACACTGACCAGCAAGTGCACTGGGTCGTCCAAGTAATACCTTACGTGAGTAAGGGTCGATCCCACGGAGATTGTTAGTATGAAGCAATCTATGGTCATCTTGTAGATCTCAGTCAGGCGGATTTAACTAGTTTAAGAGATTATTGGTTTAAATATGATTAATAAAATAAATAGAAAATAAAGATAAATTTACTCATGTAATCCAATGGTGGGAATTTCGGATAGGTGCATGGAGGTGCTGTGTTGCTTCTGAATCTCTGCTTTCCTGCTACTTTCATTCAATCCTTCTTAATCCTTTTCATGGCAGGCTGTATGTAGGGCATCACTGTTGTCAATGGCTACATCCCATCCTCTCAGTGAAAATGGTCCAAATGCTCTGTCACAGCACGGCTAATCATCTGTCGGTTCTCAATCAGGTTGGAATAGAATCCCGTGATTCTTTTGCGTCTATCACTAACAACCAGCCTTCAGGAGTTTGAAGCTCGTCACAGTCATTCAATCCCGGAATCCTACTCGGAATACCACAGACAAGGTTAGACTTTCCGGATTCCCATGAATGCCGCCATCAATTATAGCTTATACCACGAAGATTCTGATTAAGGAATCCAAGAGATATGCGCCCGGTCTAAGGTAGAACGGAAGTGGTTGTCAATCACGCACGTTCATAGGTGAGAATGATGATGAGTGTCACAGATCATCACATTCATCAAGTTGAAGTGCAACGAATATCTTAGAACAGGAATAAATCGAATTGGATAGAAAATAATAGTAATTGCATTGAAACTTGAGGTACAGCAGAGCTCCACACCCTTAATCTATGGTGTGTAGAAACTCCACCGTTGAAAATACATAAGTGAAAGGTCCAGGCATGGCCGAGAGGCCAGCCCCCATGATCTGAGAACTAAACGTCCCAAGATTGAATAATACAATCAAAGATATCTAATAAACTAGTAAAAAGTTCTATTTATACTAAACTAGCTACTAGGGTTTGCAGAGGTAAGTAATTGATGCATAAATTCCCTTCTGGGGCCCACTTGGTGTGTGCTTGGGCTGAGCTTGATCTATCCATGAACTGAGGCTTTTCTTGGAGTTGAACGCCAAGTTGTAACGTGTTTTGGGCGTTCAACTCCGATTTGTGACGTGTTTTCAGCGTTTGACTCCAGACAGCAACATGGAACTGGCGTTGAGCGCCAGTTTACGTCGTCTAATCACAAATAAAGTATGGACTATTATAGATGGCTGGAAAGCTACGGATATTTAATTTCCAATGCCATTGAGAGCGCGCCATTTGGAGTTTTGTAGCTCCATAAAATCCATTTTGAGTGCAGGGAAGTCAGATCCCAACAGCATCAGTAGTCCTTTGTCAGCCTCCTATCAGAGTTTTGCTCAGGTCCCTTAATTTCAGCCAGAAAATACCTGAAATCATAGAAAAACACACAAACTCATAGTAAAGTCCATAAATGTGAATTTAGCAAAAAAACTAATGAAAACATCCCTAAAAGTAGCTAGATCTTACTAAAAGCTACCTAAAAACAATGCCAAAAAGCGTATAAAATGGCCTTCGAAGATGTTAGTAGTGTTAACCTTACAACTAACATTGCAAGCTTTCTCCATTTCCACGTTAGTGGTACTAACGTGGCTACTAACGTGGCTCTTCTATGCTTCATTTTGCCTAAAATCAAACAAACAAGGTGCATCAAAGCTTTGTTCTAGATTATGAGATCCTGCATCATCTAAATTGGCATTTACTTATTACCTAAGAAAATGCATGAAACTACCTAAAATATGTAAAGAAAAGGCTAGTGAAACTGGCCAAGATGCCCTTTCATCAGCGTACGCATAAGTTTTAGTTTTGAGAATCCACGCGCACGCGTGGATAGGCTAACGTTGGAAGGAACGTCGCCAGTCCAACGTTGAGGCCAACGTTCTTCTAAAAGCTTTGAAAATTGGAATTGGGATTTCTGTATCCACGTGCACGCGTACATCATGCGCACGCGTGGATGTGCATTCTGACCCCAAGTGCGTAGAAACGCAAAGCACGCATATGCGTGGGTAGAGGAACGTTGGCACTCCAACATTGAGTCAAATGCCAATGAGAGCAAGCAAAACTAAATTTTTAAGAGACGTTTGATTCAACGTTGACAATCAAACGTGGACTTCAACGTAAAGCATCAGAACTTAGCACACTGATGGGCGAAATTGTGAACAATACTTTTTCACAACTCTCATAATCCCCGGTAATGGCTCCAAAAAACGTGGTAGCTCAATACCATGGCATTACACAACTTCGCACAACTAACCAGCAAGTGCACTGGGTCGTCCAAGTAATAAACCTTACGTGAGTAAGGGTCGATCCCACGGAGATTGTTAGTATTGAAGCAAGCTATGGTCATCTTGTAAATCTTAGTCAGGCAAACTCAAATGATAATGGTGATGAACGAAAATAACATAAAGATAAAGATAGAGATACTTATGTAATTCATTGGTAGGAACTTCAGATAAGCGCATGAAGATGCCTTCCCTTCCGTCTCTCTGCTTTCCTACTGCCTTCATCCAATCCTTCTTCCTCCTTTCCATGGCAAGCTCGTGTAGGGTTTCACTGTTGTCAGCAGCTACCTCCCATCCTCGCAGTGAAAACTAATGCTCATACACTCTGTCACAGTGCGGCTAATCACCGGTTTGGTTCCCTCCCCTACCGGAATAGAATCACTCTTTTGCGTCTGTCACTAACGCCCAGTAGGTTACAGGTTTGAAGCACGTCACAGTCATTCAGTCATTGAATCCTACTCAGAATACCACAGACAAGGTT
>NC_029773.3:34775647-34777198 GCF_000817695.3 Arachis duranensis | reverse complement strand
ATGAGTAAATGACATAAAAATCCACTTCTGGGCCCACTTGGTGTGTGCTTGGGCTGAGCAATGAAGCAAATTTCGTGTAGAGGCTCTTCTTGGAGTTAAACGCCAGCTTTTGTGCCAGTTTGGGCGTTTAACTCCCATTTGGGTGCCAGTTCCAGCGTTTAACGCTGGGATTTCTTGAGGTGACTTTGAACGCCGGTTTGGGCCATCAAATCTTGGGCAAAGTATGGACTATCATATATTGCTGGAAAGCCCAGGATGTCTACTTTCCAACGCCGTTGAGAGCGCGCCAATTGGGCTTCTGTAGCTCCAGAAAATCCACTTCGAGTGCAGGGAGGTCAGAATCCAACAGCATCTGCAGTCCTTTTTGGTCTCTGAATCAGATTTCTGCTCAGGTCCCTCAATTTCAGCCAGAAAATACCTGAAATCACAGAAAAACACACAAACTCATAGTAAAGTCCAGAAAAGTGAATTTTAACTAAAAACTAATAAAAATATACCAAAAACTAACTATATCATAACAAAAACATACTAAAAACAATGCCAAAAAGTATACAAATTATCCGCTCATCACACACCCAAGCAGAGCTCTTCTCAACAGCAAGGAAACCCATTGGAGCAACTTCAACCCAATTCAATTAAGGCCAAAAGCCCAATTCAGAGATGGAAGAATCAATGAAAGAAAGTGCATAAATAGCTTAGAAACTCTGCCAATTTTCATTTTCTTTGTAATTTCAATTCTGCAATGTATCTTTCAACTCCATTTTCCATTCTTAGAGCTATGAACAACTAAATCCCTTTCATTATTCAATGGATCAATATTAGTTTTTGTTCATACAGAGACCGAGCTCCCCAAAACTCGGGAAGTTCATAGAAGGTCCGACCTCGTCCCAAGGCCCACGCCTGAGGCCGGACCTCGGACAAATAAGCTAAGAAGGCCCATCAAAAGGAACGAAGCCCAAAACCTAAAGGCCGAAAAAGCCTAGGAAAGGCGGTTCCGCAAAGATAGGGATAAAACTCCCAAAAGATAAGATAAGATAAGAATATCTTATCCAGGGAAGATCACAACCAACTACTATAAATACACTGGAGCACCCAGGTATAACTCATACTCTAATTCTACTCGATATCTGCTTGGACCCATGCTAACTTAAGCATCGGAGTGTCATTGCAGGTACAACCACCAGCCGCTCGGCACATCAAGCTCGGGTCACAGCACCCTCACCTCGGGTCTTGCCAGACGACCGAGCTACACGTTTCAGGTAACCCCCGGAACATTGGCGCCGTTGCCGGGGACCTGGAAGTCATCCCTTTGCCATGGCGGACGACCCTCCCAACAATAACCACGCTACATCAGAACAAGAAGAGGAAGTTGACACCGGCGAACGACCGGACAGCCCTCTATCACCACGCACTCCAGGAGGAAACAAACAGAATCGCCCAAAGACGTCACTCCCAAACAAAGATCCACGAAATCCCGAAAAAGAAAAGAGCTCGGAAATCCTAGAAGCAGTTCGGGCACAGCAAAACCGGCTGAAACAACTCGAAGAGGAC
>NC_029773.3:34773735-34775232 GCF_000817695.3 Arachis duranensis | reverse complement strand
GCCATCATGGGACTAGCAAACGGCCTAAAGGAGGGACCGTTTAGCCAATCCCTATCCAAACGATACCCGACCTCCCTATACGAGGTACAGGAGCGGGCAGAAAAATATATCAACATGGAGGAAACCTCCCAGCTAAGAGACTCTTCTAGGAAGGAATCAACCTACCCGTTCCGAGATCGAGATCGGGAACAGAAGAAGAAAGAAGAATCCAACTCGGACAAGCCACGGAAGTATCATAGCTACACTCCCCTCCGAGTTTCCCTGGTAGACGTCTACAGAGAAGTATGCCACACCGAAAAGATCCCACCACCCCGACCTCTAAAACACAAAAGAGCAGGAAGAGATCGGTCCGAATACTGTGAATATCACAAGCTCTATGGTCATTCTACTAACGACTGCTACGACCTAAAAAATGTTATAGAAAAGCTAGCCAGAGAAGGAAAACTCGACAGATACATAGCAGAGAAAGGAGAAGAGACCAGGAAGAGAAGGCGGGGTGACAACGAAGATCGGGCCGAACAAACCCCACGAACCCCTGAAAGACCTGTTCACATGATAAATGGAGGTTTTGCAGGCGGAGGAACATCCAGATCCTCGCGAAAAAGACACCTCAAAGACGTCTATCATGTCCGAGAAGACAGCCCCCTGCCCGAATTACCCACTATCTCGTTTACCCGAGAAGATGCTCAAGGGGTAATACCCGGGCACGACGATCCAATGGTAATCACCATCATCCTAGCAAACGCCAACCTACATCGAACCCTGGTTGACCAGGGAAGCTCAGCAGATATCCTGTTCAAAACAGCCTTCGACAAACTCGGACTTGAAGAAAAAGAGCTAAAGGCCTATCCCACCGACTTTTTTGGACTAGGGGACACCCCGATCCATCCCTTAGGATACATCTCGCTACATACTACCTTTGGAAGAGGCGAACAAACCAAAACATTAAACATCGACTACATTGTAGTCGACGTCACTTCAGCATACAATGCCCTCATTGGACGACCAACCCTAAACAGGTTGGCAGCTATAGTCTCGACCCCACACCTCTTTATGAAGTTCCCTACCGCAAAGGGAATCGCTACCCTAAAAGGCGACCAAAAACTAGCACGGCGATGCTACAACGAAAGTCTGAGCCTAAAAGGGAAAGAAGTCAATACAATAGAACTCGGACGAGTTCAAACCCGAGAAGACCTCCGGCCACAACCAGAGGGAGAAACCGAAAAAATCCAAATCGGGAACACACCTGAAAAAATAACAAACATAGGAGCAAACCTCGAAACAGGCCTAAAGGAGGAACTCATAACCTCTTAAGGGAGAATTCCGACCTCTTCGCCTGGAAAGCCTCCGACATGCCAGGCATAAGCCCCGACCTGATGTGCCATAAGCTATCAGTATACCCGGGGTCCAGACCTATCCAACAAAGACGCCGGAAACTCGGGCCTGAGCGCGTGCAAGCAATAGAAGAACAAGTACAAGCATTACTAGATGCAGGGT
>NC_029773.3:34768937-34770089 GCF_000817695.3 Arachis duranensis | reverse complement strand
CCGACCAACGACAAAGTCGGACCTAACAAAAAGGAGGTACTCGAGCACCCGAGGTCCGAGAAAAAGCTCGGACCGAAGAAAGAAGCCTTAAAACGGCGAGAACCAAGATTTCGAAAAACGCTGACTAAAAGTTGCTTTACAAAGGCAACTAAAAAGTACAAAGCGAAAGAACGAAATCGAAGGAAAACGCTGGCTAAAAAGTTGTTACCCGAAAACAACTAAAAAGCACAAAAGCGGAAACAAAAGGTCAAAACGCTGGCTAAAAAGTTGTTACCCGAAAACAACTAAAAAGCACAAAAGCGGAAACAAAAGGTCAAAACGCTGGCTAAAAAGTTGTTACCCGAAAACAACTAAAAAGCACAAAAGCGGAAACAAAAGGTCAAAACGCTGGCTAAAAAGTTGTTACCCGAAAACAACTAAAAAGCATAAAAGCGGGACAAAAAGTCAAAACGTGAACACCACATAAATAAAGCTAAAAAGTTACTACAAGTAGCTAAAAAGCAAAAAGGTGTCCAAAAGCGTTCACAGTAACCATCCAAAAACAAAAGAGCCCACAGGTCGGGCAAAACACCAAAAATTACAGAGGGTCAAGGTCCTTTCCGGACTCCACATCAACAGAAGGCTACGGGGCAAACATAGAAATCGGGACTGCATCGACAGCAACGTCACCCGGGTTTGAAACCCCCACGCCAAATCCATCCCCGGCCAAAGAGGAAGTCGGGTTCTCAACAGGAACTTCGAGGTCGGACGCCGGAACCTCATCCTCGTTTGGAGCAGGAACAATCTTTCCCTCCACAACGACGTTATCCATACTGAACAAGCTCAGATCTAGGTCGGGAGCAAGAACCCGGACCTGAGCCTTCAGATTTTCAAACATGGCATCCATGCCCTTAGCCACGTGACCCTCCAGCTCGTAAAAATCATCCCGAGCAGATTGCAACTTCTCCTTCGTCTCCACAAGATCAGCATATAGCTTGGTATAATTCTCTGTAGCCACCTTCGCCACCTCCTCAGATGTCTTCGCTGCCGCCACAGCCGCGGTAGCTTTAGTTTTCTCTTTCTCCAAGGAGGCCTCCAGCTCAGCAATCCGGGCAGCCTTCAGTTGACTAATCTTATCAAGCTCAGACTGAGCCTTCTCAAGTCGGGAGCTGG
>NC_029773.3:34761891-34766235 GCF_000817695.3 Arachis duranensis | reverse complement strand
ATTCAATGGATCAATATTAGTTTTCATTCATCTTCTTCTTTCTTTTCTCTTGATTTTGCTAGAAAGCTTTCGATCTTCATCTAATTGGATAGTTATCTTAGGAAAGAAGCTATTCATAATTGGATCTCCTCTGAACCTTGGAAGAGGAATGAGGAGATCATACTAGAAATGCTTTCTCAGATTGGATTAGATTGTGGTTTGGATGGATATCGTGAGATGTAATCCTACCAACATGTCTGGTATAATCAGTGACCATACTTCATCTTTTCCTATGAGCACTTAAATCAAGGAATTGGGAATTTGTTCATGCTTAGAGAGATTAGATTGCCAAGGAATTGGGATCTAATCACCTAAGATTGCCAAGGAGATCAATGAATGCATTGATTGAGGAAGAGATGAAAATGAACTTGATCTGGAGAATTATCACATCTCCTGACCCCAATGAGCTTCCCATTTTCTTATCTACCCATTCTCTTTACATTCTATTCTTTAATTTCATGCTTAATCCCCATTCCCATTTAATTTCTTGCAATTTAAGCTTTTGCTCTTTGTATTCCGTAATTTAATTTCTGTTATATTGATTTCTTGCAATTCAAGTTTCCTGCCAATTTACTTTGTGCAATCCCAATTTCGATTCCAATTTATCTCAACTAGAAGAATTCTCCAATTAAAGTTGCTCAACCAACCAATTCCTATGGGATTCGACCTCACTCAATAGTGAGTTTTTACTTGACGACAAATCGGGTGTACTTGCCACTAGAAAATTGTTGAGAGTCAGTTTTCGGGTGAATAAATCCTCTCTTCTCACCTAAATGGCACCACCAAAAGCCTCCGCATCAAAGAAAAGAAAGACCAAGGAAATTTGCTCTGGCTCATTAAGCTATAATGAGTTCAAGTTCCTCTCACTCTTCCACCAAAACCAGTTTTATGGGTCGGTGAGTGAAAGGAAAATCATCCCTGAAGTTGGATTCCAACTAGGGAGGAATAAGCACAGAGAAATTAATATAGATATCAACAATAGAGGCTGGACACTCTTGTGTAATCCACCAAAGGTGGTGGAAAGCTTGATATGGGAGTTCTATGCCAATGCTGTGCCTCAGCCCGGGCAACCCTATGATTATAAAAGCTATGTGAGGGGAAAGAGCATTGAATATAGCCCCTCCAACATAGACAAGATGCTGATGTTGAAGAGCACAAATTGCACCCGGAGCTATGAAGAAAAGGTGAAGCAACTAGATCCTAGATTTGAAGAAATTTTGAATGAGATATGCGTTGTCAATGTTCAAGGGATCAATGACAAGGATGGAAGGCCAAACCAATTATGGAGAAGATATTTGAGCCCCCAAGCTAGAGGGTGACTAGATTTTGTGAGGAGATCCCTCAACCCTACCTCCAACACTTCGGAGGATACTTTGGAGAGAGCTGTACTCATCTACAGCATCATGAAAGGGGAAAATGTCAATGTTGGGGAGATGATTGCCAACAATATTCATAGGGTGCTGAAAAGAACCAAAGATAGCATAAGATTGGCCTTTGATAAACCCCATTTGTAGGGTTTATCTTGTGCTTAATTTAGGGGATTTTATAACCTTTTACCCACATTTATCCATTGAAATAGCATGGTTTTATAACTTCTTCTTTAATTGTGCTTAAGAGTGAAAACATGCTTTTTAGGTCTTAAAATAGCTAAATTTAATTCACCTTGATTCCATTAGATGCCTTGATATATTTGTTAAGTGATTTCAGATTTAGGAGGCAAAGATTGGATTAAGGGAATGAAGGAAAAGTACGTAAAAATGGAGAACTCATGAAGAAATGTAGGAATCGCAAAAGCTGTCAAGCCGACCTCTTCGCACTTAATCGACCATAACTTAAGCTACATAGGTCTAAATGATGCGGTTCTAGTTGGATTGGAAAGCTAACATTCGGGGCTTCGAAATGATATAAGATTTGCCATAGTTGCATTGCGCCTAGGGGCGCGCACGTGCACGGTACACGGATGCGCCGATGGTGGCACATGATCCACTTAATGCAACTCGTGGCTAGCAATTTTAGAAGCCTTATGAGCCCAATCCAACTCATTTCTGATGCTATTTAAGCCAAGGATTGAGGAGGGATGAGACACTTAGTTACCATTAGTTTAGTTTAGCTTAGTTTAGTAGTTAGAGTTAGTTTCTAGAGAGAGAAGCTCTCACTTCTCTCTAGAATTAGGATTAGGTTTAGATTAGAATTTCTAGATCTAGGTTTTAATCTTTGCTCTCATTTACTTCTACCTTTCAATTGCTTGTTGTCACATTCATTCTTCTTTTATTCTTTTGTTGTAATCTCCTTTATGTTGTTCTTATATTTTGTTGTAGATCTACTCTTGTTCCTTCTCTTTTCTTTCAATTCAATTTGATGTAATTCATTATAATTGTGTTTCTTTTAATTATTGTTTTTAATTCCTTGCAATAATTGTTGTTAGATTCTATTCTTGTTGTCAATTTGCTTTGCTTTTCTTTTGTACCTTCCAAGTATTTGATGAAATGCTTGGTTGGATTTTAGTATAGATTTTGTTCCTCTTGGCCTAGGTAGAGTAATTAGTGACTCTTGAGTTATCTAACTCCTTTGTTGATTGATAATTAGAAGTTGCTAATTGATTTGAATGCCTCTAAAGCTAGTCTTTCCTTTAGGAGTTGACTAGGACTTGAGGAATCAAATTGATTTATTCACTTGACTTTCCTCCATGGTTAGAGGTTAACTAAGTGGGAGCAATGAAGAATTTGTGGTCATGATTGAGGAGGATAACTAGGATAGGATTTCTAGTTCTCATATCTTGCCAAGAGTTTTGTTAGTTGTTAGTTTATTTTCTTTGCCATTTATATTTCTTGTAATCTCTAAAACCCCAAAATATCTCATAACCAATAACAAGAAACTTTATTGTAATTCCTAGGGAGAACGACCCGAGGTTCAATAGTTTGGTTTATAAATTTAGGGGTTTGTTTTAGTAACAAACAATCTTTTGTATCAAAGGATTACTGTTGGTTTAGAAACTATACTTTAAAATGAGATTTCATTAATGAAATTCTAAACCATCAAAAATCTTATCATCAAAATGGCGCCATTGCTTGGGTTGCTTGTTAGCTTTTGCTAGCTTTAGGACTTTGTTTCATTATTTTTTATTAGCTTTTATCTTTTATTTTCTCTTTTCATAATGAATTCTCACTTTGGCTATGAGTGTGATTACAACTATGTTGTAGGGAATGAGAACTTCAATGACAATATACATCAAGAATGGGACAATCAAAGGTGGGAGGAGCCACATGCATATGATCAATCCTCTTGGCAACAACCTCCACCAATGCACTATGAAGAAGAGCCATTTTATGATACACACCAATCAAATGGCTATGGTGAATCTCCTTGTGACTTTCAAGAACAACCACCATATGCCTGTGAGCCATATCCTCAACATAGCCCTCAACCATACTCACAAGTCCCTTTCCACCAAACACATCCATTTGACCTTAATCCATGATGACAAGTCATCATATACCCATTTTCAAGCTAATTTCACTTGTTTTATTAGTCTTTATGCACTTTCTTGCATCCTAAGTAAGTGATTTGGAGTGAAAATGCATAACTTCTTTAGATCAAGCAACTACCATTAAATTGATGCTAACTCATGAGGTTTAAGCTAATTTTAATTGAATTTTAATTGATTTATAAGCCTCGTGAATTTAGTGATACTTTGAGTAGTTGTTTTGATTGATTGCAGGTGAAGAAAAGAAGAAAAGAGAAAGCGTGGCTTAAGAAAGCGTGGCCCAAGGAGAAAAAGGCGTGGCGCATAAAGGAGGGAGCAAGCATTTCCCTCCACAAGGGCACACTGCCCTCTAGGAGGGCAACATGAGCAAACAAGCCAAGAAAGGCAACGCTGCCCTACCCACGACAAGGGCAGAGCACAAAATGGTGCCTTGGATCAAAGAAACGAAAAACCTTGCCCTGCCCTTGAGGAGGGCAGTATCGGGCTCACCAAAGGGAGAAATTCAAAGAAAAAGTCCACCATTGCTTGCCACAAGAGTCGAACACGGAACCATGAGGAAACAAGAACTTAGGCCTCACTTTGGTGCCAAGAAAATCAAAGAAAAGAAGTAGCGTGCGCGTCACACAAGGATCGAACACGTGGCTTCAATTTGGAAACACTGCCCTGCCCTCCGCGAGGGCAGGGCAGCATTTTGGTGATGCACACAGGCGCACCATTCTGGCGCACCAAGGGACGGTTCGGCAGCACCAGCAGCACGCACAGGCACCAAACTGGCGCACCAAAAATTTCTGCCCTGCCCTCCGCGAGGGCAGGGCAGCATC
>NC_029773.3:34757449-34761635 GCF_000817695.3 Arachis duranensis | reverse complement strand
GGAAGGCAATTGAGATCTAGACTTTGCTCTCTAGTCTCTTGAGTCCTGAGATCCCATTTTCCTTTTTTGGTTCTTCTGTGAACCTCAGCTGCATGTTAATTTCCATTTCTGTTTGGATTCTAGTTATTCCTAATTCAATTTCTGCTTTATTACTTGTTGCACTTTAAATTCCCTTGCTGAAATTCTGAAATCCCAGTCCTCAATTCCCTTTTCCACTCATGCAATTTACATTTCTTGCAATTTAAGTTACTGCAATTTACATTTCTTGCACTTTAAGTTTCAGTCATTTAATTTCTTGTTCTTTAAGATTCAGCACTTTTATTTTCCTGTCCTTTAATTTACTGCAATTCTCCCCTCTCCCTTTACATTCCAAGAAATTTAGCTTCTATTAAAGATAAACCACTCAACCAATATTTGATTCGCTTGACTAAATCAACCACTAAACTAAAATTGCTCAATCCTTCAATCCCTGTGGGATCGACCTCACTCATGTGAGTTATTATTACTTGATGCGACCCGGTACACTTGTCGGTGAGTTTTGTGTCGGATCGTTTTCCGCACATCAAGTTTTTGGCACCGTTGCCGGAGATTGAAATAGATTGACAATGATTAAGTGAAGTGGAGGTCTAGATCAAGCACTTTTTCTTTTCTGTTGCTTTAATTTTGACTAACACACTAACTGTTTGAAGAATTGCCTCTATCAACTCACTAACGGGTTGAGAGTTTGTCTCAACTAACTACACTCAATTCTCAAGAGTGCTGTTGTTTGTCCTTCCTGATTGTTTGCATGCCACAGGAAAATAGGGAAGCCAGAAGAAAAGCTATCATTGGAAAAGAAGTCTCTGCAGATGAAGAATAGCATGACATGAAGCCACCACTCATTACACTAATCAAGAAGTCTCTGCACATATCCACTTTTCTGAAGACTTGTAGTGCTATCAAAACTGATGGTCTAGATCTTGACACTTATAAGATCTTGTTATTCCCTTTCTCACTAAGGGGTGAAGCTGCACAATGGCTTGAAACTTTTCCTCAAGGAAGTATCACTAGTTGGGACGATTTGGTCACCAAATTTCTGGCCAAATTCTCCTCATCCCAACAGGTCATCAAGCTGGAAGAGGGGGAATATTCATTCACACAAGGAGAAGAATAACCACTCTTCAAGGCATGGGAAAGATACAAGAAAGCAACTGATAAAGTGGGCTTCCGAGCTTTCTATGAAGGATTAACCCCAGAAACAAGAAAAGCAGTGGACTACTTCTCAGATGGCCTACTCAAAGCAACAACAACTACCCAAGGAATTGCAAACTTAAATGACAAAGGAGTCAACAACCAACATTCATTTGAGAAACCACAGAATGCAATCTCAGAAAAAGAAGTGATGAATATTGACGGGGTGAATGCGTTCAAGGACCTAAACAAACAAATGCACCATCAAACACAGCAAAATATGGAGCTGAGAGATAGAAAAGTTGATTGCCTGCAAACTGCTGCAGTGAATGCCCAATTTCCACCATGAAGACCTCATTCTTATCTGAGAATGAGGGAGTCTCAACATCAAGAACAAGGAAGTTTCAACCAGGGCAACTCCATGACCACAAACAATCAACATCACTCACCCACTAATACCACTCAAAGCCAATACTCACAACACAGACACTCCCAGACTCATCCCAACTGGAGAAGGAACGAGTACCAAAATCACAAACCAAGGGACTTCAATTATAACAATCCCAGCTTCACAAACCAACAAAAACACCATTATAGTAACAACAATCACTACATGCCACCACAACACCCACCCCTCCAAACTTTAACATCCCACAACCAACCAATCTCACAAGACTCTCAGAGGATCACTAACTTGGAGATCTTAATGGAGAGAATGCTGAAACACCAAGAGGAGATAACAAAGAACCAAGAGATTTCAATCAGAGGAATTGAGGGGCAATTAGCTCAACTCGTGAAGCATTTTGCAGAAATGGGTGAAAAGAGAGCAAATATTTTCCCCAGAGCCACTGAAGACAAACTGACTAACAATGAAGATACTGCAAGGAAGGAAGGATGGAAAAAGATCATAGAGGAAAGTAAGAAAACCTTGGACGAAGAGAATACCAGCCAAGAAAAACACAACAAGGAATTCTTACGAGAGACAGAGGATAGAATTAAAGAAAAGCAAAAAATCCCCACTGGAAAATTTTCACTAGGGGATAGAGTAATGATAAACAGTCAAACCATGAAGGTGTCCCCACAGCTGTCTGATCACTACATTGTGACCAAGATCCTTCCACAGGAATTCATAGAGGTCATCAAAGAGGAAACCAGAAGGAAGTTCACCGTGAAGAAAGACAAGCTAAGGCACTGTGATTTTCAATCTTCATGATTAGCAGAATGGAGGAATGTCAAGCTAGTGACAATAAAAGAGCGCTTGTTGGGAGGCAACCCAACCTGAGGTAGTTTTCTTTTCATAAGCTTTATCAATAAAAATGTTGAATAATTGGTATGGATTGCAAGGAGCTAAGTTTGGTGTTGCACACCAAAATGATTTGAGGAAAGAATGAAAGATTCTAAGTTTGGTGTTCCACCAAAAATATTATTTAAAAACACATTCTCACCTCCTGCATGATGCTAGCTACAAGCAACCAAACACATTATTCAACTGTTTAATTACTTTCTAGCTTTAATTTCATTAACCTTTAGCAAGGACACAAGGTTTCACATATGGTTAATTGTTGCATAAGAGGCAGTGGCAAGCACTCAGTTTATGCATACTAACCATACAATTAAGGGCTTGAGAAGCAAGCAACTTTGAGAATTATGCAGGACATGAGTCAACAATTGAAGATATTATGCATCTTAACTCAAAGAGAACACAACAGAAGGAAGAATCAAAGGGCTGCAACTTCAAAGGTTATATCTAGACTTAATCTTGGCTACTGTGAAATGTTTTGAATATGGAAACCATTGTATGTCTTGCTAAAGTGTTTATATAGTTGCAAGTGAAATTGTTTGTTAAGAATGCTAAATCTGCATGTTGTTTGTTATCCATCACTTAGTTAAATTTTGTTTTGTTTCCCACATGCTTGAATAAAAGAGAATTGTTTGAATTGAAAAGTGAAATATCCAATGTTGCATAAGTAAGAATGAAAGTTAGTGGTGGTATATGTGTTTGATTAAATGCATAACTCATGAAATAAGTGTTGCATAATATCATTCTCATTCAAATTGTTGCATACTATCATTTTCATTTAAGTGTGAGTTAGCTTGCTGTTATAAAGGTTCTTATCAATAAAGAAAAAGCCCTTGGGAACAAAAATAGAAAGAAAAGGAAGAAGAAAAGGCCAAAGTGGCAAGAAAAACAAAGAATAAAGGTTGGACACCAATAGCTTGGACCCTAGGACATATGCCTGTGGTGTTCTTGTACTAAGTTATGCTTGGATGAGTAAATTCTAAGGGGTATTTTAAAACCCGGTCACTTAGATCAACTGATTTGGGATGGCCAATTGAAAGTCCACAATAAAGAGCAACTTAGATACAGAACATTTAGTTATCCAAAGAGATGCTGGGCATCAATGATCCTAGGAAGAATTAGTAAGCCAAGTGTCTATGGTGGAGAGATGTTGAGTAAAGGAAAGAAACAAATAAAGCCAAAGGCTATTACTGCAACATTTGACACCAAACCTCCAAAAGAATAATAAGCTTGTTAAGGCATTATAAGAAAGAAAAGTTAGCAAGGAAGTAATTAAAAAGTAAGTCTTATAGCAGCAAGTTTAGCAAGCCTTTGAGGAAAGATGTATTTTATGTAACAACAACAATAATTGAGTTATCATTGTCTGCATAAAGACTCCATAAATCAAGTTCTGCTATATGCCTAATAAGGATATCTGTTCTTTTCTTGTTCACTTCATTTTCTCTTAGTTTTGATGCTTGCTTGGGGACAAGCAAGATTTAAGTTTGGTGTTGTGATGACAAGTCATCATATACCCATTTTTCAAGCTAATTTCACTTGTTTTGTTAGCATTTATGCACTTTCTTGCATCCTAAGTAAGTGATTTGGAGTGAAAATGCATAACTTCTTTAGATCAAGCAACTACCATTAAATTGATGCTAACTCATGAGGTTCAAGCTAATTTTAATTGAATTTTAATTGATTTATAAGCCTTGTGAATTTAGTGATACTTTGAGT
>NC_029773.3:34745914-34756602 GCF_000817695.3 Arachis duranensis | reverse complement strand
GGAAGGCAATTGAGATCTAGACTTTGCTCTCTAGTCTCTTGAGTCCTGAGATCCCATTTTCCTTTTTTGGTTCTTCTGTGAACCTCAGCTGCATGTTAATTTCCATTTCTATTTGGATTTTAGTTATTCCTAATTCAATTTCTGCTTTATTACTTGTTGCACTTTAAATTCCCTTGCTGAAATTCTGAAATCCCAGTCCTCAATTCCCTTTTCCACTCAAGCAATTTACATTTCTTGCAATTTAAGTTACTGCAATTTACATTTCTTGCACTTTAAGTTTCAGTCATTTAATTTCTTGTTCTTTAAGATTCAGCACTTTTATTTTCCTGTCCTTTAATTTACTGCAATTCTCCCCTCTCCCTTTACATTCCAAGAAATTTAACTTCTATTAAAGATAAACCACTCAACCAATATTTGATTCGCTTGACTAAATCAACCACTAAACTAAAATTGCTCAATCCTTCAATCCCTGTGGGATCGACCTCACTCATGTGAGTTATTATTACTTGATGCGACCCGGTACACTTGCCGGTGAGTTTTGTGTCGGATCGTTTTCCGCACATCAATCCATATCCACCATACCAACCACATTTTGAATCATATGAGCCACACATAGAACCACAACCATTCCAATATCAATACTACCAAGAACCACCTCAATATACACTACCACCTTACCAAGAAGAACCACCTTCCTATAATGAATCCTTCCTCCAAGATAATGAACCCTCTTATCTACCCCAATCTCTAATGGATGAGACCCTTGGTATTCTTCTTCAAGGGCAAGATGAAATAAAAAGGGATGTGCAATAATTTGTGGATACCTTGACCGAAGTAGTAAATCATTTAGCCTCCCAATGCTTGAATATTCAAGGAACTCCCATAGCTACATGTGAAGGATCCAAGGAAGAGCATAGCATGAAGGAGAGATTGGAAACTCCAGTGGAGAAGGAGGAATGCTATGTTGTACTAGAACAATTGGAGAAGCCTATGATCATTGAAGAAAAGGAAGAAGTGGTTGAAGACATAGGAGATGCGGAACCTCCATGGGAAGCTAAAATCATAGAGATTTCCTCCAAGAAGATTGAATTTGATGTTGAGGAGGAATGTGCACAACCTCCAAAACAATTTTTGAATGAAGACTTGGAAGGAATGAAGCAAGAATTGAGTTCCCTTGGTGATGAAGATCAAGCATCAAACCTTCTTGGTGGTGAATCCTTTGAACTTGAAGACCCCTCTCCCAATGAGATAGAAAGTAATGTGGAGGTAGATTTCTCTCAACCTCCCATTTATGACTTCAGTGATGGAGAAGAGTTAGATGAAGTTTATGAGCAAAGGATTGAGAATGAAGAAGTTTATGAAGTGGTGGAGATTGACAAGGAAACAAACAAGGGAGTAGAGCTTGCAAGGACATTGGAGATACATTCAAGTGGGTAAGCCATTATCATCCATTCTTTCATTCAAGTGGGTAAGTTCCTTATACTTAAGCTTTATTATTCCCCTTGAATATGGGTTGATTGAAATGGATGGTCAACTTAGACATATTTGTGGCTTTAAGAGTAAGAAGGATATGGTTAGTGGTTGGAAACATCATTCTAGGTTCATTATGGTTGCATGTTCAAAGTTTGATTGCAACGGTTGGTGTAGAATTAGATTGCTTGGGTCTAGGATGTTGTTTGGTTACTTAAATGAGAATTCCAAGATTATGCCACCCGAATGGATTAATGATGATCAACTTAAAGATGGGTGTAGAAGCAAGATATGGGATCCAGGGATAGATGTGGATCAATTTTGGGAGCCCGTGGTTTGTGAAGAACTCCATCAAAGCTTGGAGATATTGATTTTGAACAATGGAGCTTATTGGAGATTCAAGCATTGGTGGATGTTCAAGGATAGCTTCAAGCACAAGCCACCTTGATGAGGAGCTCCCCATAAGTCCAACTTAAGGACAATAAATAAAAGTGCTAGGTGGGAGACACCCCACCATGGTAAACTCTTTCCATTCTCTTGTATATATACTTAATAAGTGATTTGAGTTGCCATTATAGGTAGTTTTCTTCTTTTCTACACTCTTATACATTTTGTTGTGATTGATAGGTTGTTGTAGTGTATTTTGATTAGTCTAGATTGTTGTTAAAGTAGGTTACTTGAAGTACAAGTTTTTTTTTTGAAATTTTTTCGAAAAGTTGAAGATTTTTGTTAAAATTGCATTTTAGTTGCTTTAGAATGTTTATAGGTTAGGAGAGTGTTAAATTGTGTTCTTATGCTTCTAATAAAAAACAAAAAAGAAAAAAAACGGGCATCGGCGCGCTAGCACGCTATGCGCGCACGCGCGGATTGCACTTCCGCAACTTCTAGTACAACAATCCGAGAGTTGTGCGAGCTTTATGCTGGCATTGTGCTGGGAGCACAATCTCATCCACGCGTAAGCGCGCGGTGCACATGCGCACGGATTGTCCCTGCTGCATCCGCGCGTGCGCGCGGATTTGCACCCTGCTTTTCTCCTTTTTCCTTTCTCCTTTCTCCTTGTTTCTTCTTTTCTTCTTCTTTCTTTCTTTTTTTTTTTCTTCTTCCTCTCTTGGAAAATTTTTTTCTTTTAATAAAAAAAACAAATTTTAATGATAATAAAAAAAAAATAATAATATAATAATAATAATAAATAAATAAATAAATAAAATACTAAAAATACAAATTTTTTTCTTTTCCTCCATTTTCTTTTAATGCATTTGCTTATTTTCATTCATTGCATTTTAGTTTTGTTTTTCTACTTTGTTTTCATTTTATTTTCTAAGTTTCTCATTTTAAGAATGGTGTTGAATTCTTATACTCAATTGTTGAGAATCTTCTTGCATTCTTTTGGTGCTCATGAACTTGTTTGATATTGATGGGTGATGAAATTTCTATGTCAATACTTAACATTTGATGATTTTTGCATCCTTTGTGCATTGGCATGAACTTCTATTGTCTTTCATGACCCACTCTTTCTTGTTTGAACTTGATGTTCAACATGCTCTTCATGCTTTGACTTTACTTTCGCATCAAGTATTAGTTGATATTCCCTTTGCTTATATTGTTTTCTTACTCACATGTAGTAGCTACCATGTAGTAGAGAACCATACCCTTATTTGGCATTAGCCCCCGCCTATGTTCTATTTACTTTCATATTTTTGTTATAGGCTTAATTTTCTTTCTTTTTCTTTCCTTTTAGTTTGGCCACCAAGAAGGAAGAAAAAGGAAAAGCTTTTAAATGGGGCAACAAACAAGTCACCCGCACGACCTTTTGAAGAAATTCACTAGTTGTAGCAACCCGTCCACCTTGCGCTTCTAAGCATGCACCGAGGACGGTGCAATCTTCAAGTGTGGGAAGGTCGTTCGACCGATCTCCGTAGGTAACAATTCCTTTTCAACACTAATTTTTTATTTTCTTTGTTAGATAGTTATTGCATTGCATGATAGGTTGCATGTTAGTTAGAATTTATACATATTTTTACCATTTCTTTCTCATTAGGACTACTTGGTTAAGGTGATGATTTCTTTTCCAGGAAACTATTTTTAGGGCACCCTATCAATTTGAGAAAATATTTTTGTTGAACTTGCTTGAAAGAATTTATCTCGGAACATAGTTTTTGAGCTAAGAACACACAAGCATGTGAGTTTTGAGCCTAATTGCGTGGTTACATCTTATAACCACTTATCTTCCTTCTTATGTGCATTATTCTCTTTCTATGATTGTAATCTTTGCTTTGTTTGAGTCTATATGTCCATTATTCCTTATATTCATGCATTTATATGATTGACGCCATTATTTCATTAGCTCACTTACCCATATAGCCTACCTTTTATCTTCCATTGTTAGCCAAGTTGAGCCTACAATTAACCCACTTTGTTCTTAATTTAGCACATTACAAGCCTTAAAGCAAAAAATAACAAATGTCTTTAATTTGGATCTTTGATTGGCTTAGGCTAGTGTGTGTATGTATCATTCAAGTGTGGGAAACATGGGACATTGGTTGGGAAAAAGGGTGTGTTTTTGTTTTGTATTTCTATATTGGGAATTGGGTACATACTCATGTATTAATTAAAATGTATAGTGATGTGTGGAAAACGATCCAACACAAAACTCACCGGCAAGTGTACCGGGTCGCATCAAGTAATAATAACTCACATGAGTGAGGTCGATCCCACAGGGATTGAAGGATTGAGCAATTTTAGTTTAGTGGTTGATTTAGTCAAGAGAATCAAGTATTGGTTGAGTAATTTGTAGCAGACAAAAGATAAATTGCAAGAAATGTAAAGGGAGAGGGATAAAAGTAAAAGTGCTGAATCTTAAAGAACAAGAAATTAAATGACTGAAACTTAAAGTGCAAGAAATGTAAATTGTGGTAACTTAGAGTGCAAGAAATATAAATTGCTTGAATGGTAAAGGGGTTGAGGGACTGGGATTGCAGAATTCAAACAAGCAGAAGTAAATTGCATTAAACAGAAGAGTAAAAGATGAATTGAATTGAAACAGATCTCAAAAAGTAAGGATAGAATGCTTTGAAATATAAAACAGAAAATGACTTGTGCTTAATTGTAGAAAATTAAAAGATGGTTGAAGATCTCAGGAGTGGAAGAGACTAGAAAACAAGTCTAGATCTCAAATCCTTCCTTGATCCAACAAGAACAATTGCAAAGGAGAATGCAAAAGTGAATTGCAGAAGAAAAGAAGAGATGAAGTAGTAAACAAAAATTGAAATTCAATTATGCAGAAAAAGTAAACAAGAGATCTCAAGGTGAGATTGAAACAGAAGTTCTTCAATTCTCCACCCAAGATCCAAAGCAAGAAAAATAAAGAGTGTTCAAACAAGAACAAGGAAGAAGAGAGATCAATTCCCCTTCCCAATTCTCTAAGATCTAAACTCAAAAGTAAAAGCTCCAAAATGAAAATCAAACTTTCAAAGTGAGTCTAGAGGTAAAAGTAAAAGAAAAAATATTGAGGGTAAAAGATCCTATCTAAATCAAACTAGCTTCTATTTATACACTTTCTATTCTTGAATTTTAGAATTTGGATGGGCTTTTAATTTGGTGAAGAAATGAATTAAGTTGGATTTTTAATTGAATTTCAGCCCAAGTTGCTCCCAGGGGATGCTCTGCTCTTGTGGAGAGCAGTGCATTGAAGCCTTGTGTGGGGATCCTTATTGCGTGCCAAGGTTGGTGAGACATCAGGATGCTGCTCCGCTCTTGTGGAGAGCGGAGCAGTGGTGTCATGTGTGCATCCTGCCCGTGCGCCCAAGCTCCATTCTGGCCGTGTCAAGCATGCCCATGTGCGTGCCAAGGTGTAGTGCTCTGCTCTCCTTGTGGGAAGCGCAATGGGGCTTCCAATGGGGAGTCCCAAGTTCGAAACTTGCTGGATGGCTCTTTGGATCAAATTTCCTTGGTTTCCTTGGCACCAAAGTAGCGCCTAGACTTTTACTTTCTTGGAGGCCTTGTGTTCAAATTTCCTTGGTTTCCTTTCATTTGAGCGCTACTTCCTTCCCTCTTGAGCTTGGGTTCGAAACCCATGGGTGGCACTTGGAGTTAATTTTTCTTCAATTTTTCCATTAGGAGCCCGAAATTGCTCTTGAGGAGAGAAGAGCAGAATTTTTGCTCTTCCTTGTTTCTTGGCTTGAATTTGTGCTCCGCTCTCAAGGGGGGTAGGGTAGTGAAGCCTTGCATGCTTGGTTCATTGTTGTACTCCCTTGGAGAGCAGTGTGCTCTTGGGGAGAGCAGTGTGGCTTCCCTCCTTCATTTTGCCACACTATTTTCTTCCTTGGGCCACACTTCTTAGGCCACGCTTTCTTCTTTTCTTCTTTTCTTCACCTACAAATAATCAAAACAACCAATCAAAGTATCACCAAATTCACAAGGTTTATAAATCATTAAAATACAATTAAATTTAGCTTAAACCTCATGATTTTAGCATCAATTAAATGGTGGTTGTTTGATTCAAAGAAACCATGCATTTCCATTCCAAATTATTTACTTAGAATGCAAAAAAGTGCATAAAAACTAGTGAAACAAGTGAAATTAGCTTGAAAAATAGGCATATGATGACTTGTCATCACAACACCAAACTTAAATCTTGCTTGTTCCCAAGCAAGCACTGAACATAAGAGAAGATAGAATGAAATAGAGAAGTATATATGTCCTCCTTAAACACAATAGTTGAATTTGGTTTATGGGGTTTTGTGCAGATCAATAGTAGTTCATTTATTACTTGGTGTCAAAACAAACAATGTCTCATAAAGGGTTCACAAAGGTTGCTGCTCTAATACCTAACTTTTTGCTTATTTCCCTTGTTAGCTTTTTCTTCTTTCTTTTGCATTAGAGAGCTTATTGCTTATTGAAGGCTTGGTGGTAAATGTTGCAGTGGCCTTTGGCTTGATTTCACTCAACATTTCTTCACCACAGACACATGGCTCACCTTTTTCTTTCTAGGATCATTGATGCCCAGCATCTCTTTGGATAACTAAATGTTTTGTAGCTAGGTTGCTCTTTGATGTGTGGAAAACGATCCAACACAAAACTCACCGGCAAGTGTACCGAGTCGCATCAAGTAATAAAACTCACGGGAGTGAGGTCGATCCCACAGGGATTGAAGGATTGAGCAATTTTAGTTCAGTGGTTGATTTAGTCAAGCAAATCAAGTATTGGTTGAGTGATTTTGTATCCAACAGTAAGTAAATAGCAGAAAATGTAAAGGGAGAGGGGTGAATTGCAGAAATTAAAGAGAACTAAAAGTAAAAGAGCTGAATCTTAAAGAACAAGAAATTAAATGACTAAAACTTAAAGTGCAAGAAATGTAAATTGCAGTAACTTAAAGTGCAAGAAATATAAATTGCTTGAATGGAAAAGGGATTTGAGGACTGGGATTTCAAAATTTAAGCAGAGGAAATTAAATTGCAACAATTATCAAAGAAAGAGATGATTTAAATTCTGTTAGATCTCAAACAGAAAGGGAAATTAAATTGCAGCAGGGGTTCACAGAAGAACCAAATGTGATCTCAGGACTCTAGAGACTAGATAGCAAAGTCTAGATCTCAATTGCCTTCCCAGATCCAAGTTCACAAAGCAATTAACAAGAAATTAAAGAAAAAGCAGTAAAGGAAATGTAATTGAACTCAATTATGCAGAAGAGAAATTAAAGAGATCTTGAATGGAGATTGAGACAGAAATTCCTCAATTCTTCACACCCAAGACTCAAACAAGAAAAGTAAAAATTGCTCAAGCAAGAACGAGGAAGAAGAGAGATCAATTCTCCTTCCCAATTCTCTCAAATCTCAGTTCAAAGCTCTCAGAGAAAATGAAGTTTCAAAATGTAAAAATTCCAAAAATCAAAAGAAGGGTCAAAAGTTAAAAGGGAAAGTAAAAGGTCCTAATTACATCAAACTATCTCCTATTTATACACTTTCTATTCTTGGATTTTGGAATTTGGATGGGCTTTTGATTTGGTGAAGAAATGAATTAAATTAGATTTTTAATCCAATTTTTAGCCCATGAGAAAGTGGCTTCCAGGAGGCTGCCCTCCCCTTGTGGAGGGCAGAGCAGGAAATGGTGCGTGCGGCTCATTGCGTGCGTGCTTGGTGTGTGTGATGCTACAGGATGCTGCCCTGCCCTTGTGGAGGGCAGGGCAGAGTTTTCATGGTGCGCCAAGCTTGCTGCCCGTGCGTGCTTGCTGGCCGAAACTCCCTTGGTGCGCCCAATCTTGTGCGCTGGCCATGCACCACAAAAATGCTGCCCTGCCCTTGTGGAAGGCAGGGCAATGTTGCCAATGGTAAGGTTCCAAGTTCGAAACTTGGTGGAGGCACACGCTGCTTCTTTTTCTTTGGTTTTCTTGGCACCAAAGTAATGCTTAGTTCCTTGCTTCCTCATGGTGCCGTGTTCAATCCTGGGAGAATGAAAGCAAGCCAATTTTTGCTTGATTTTATTGTGCTTGAGTGCTACTCCTTTCCTCTTTGTCCTTGGGTTCGAAACTTGTGGCAAGCATTGGTAAGCTTTTTCCTTGAATTTATTTCTTTGATGAGCCCGATATTGCTCTTGAGGAGGGCAGGGCAGAGTTTTTGCTCCCTTTGGTCCTTGGCATCAAATTGTGCTCTGCCCTTGTTAGTGAGCAGGGCAGTGTTGCTTTTCAAAGTTTGGCTCATTATGTTGCTCTCCTGGAGGGCAGTGTGCTCTCCTGGAGGGCAGTGTAGCTTCCTCCCTTCCATGCGCCATACTTCTCATCTATTGGCCACACTTCTTAAGCCACGTTTTTCTTCTTTTCTTCCCTTCTTCACCTACAAGAAACCAAAACAACCACTCAAAGTATCTCTAAATTCATAAGGTTTATAATTCATTAAAAATCAATTAATTCTTGCTTAAACCTCATGATTTAGCATCAATTTAATGGTAGTTGCTTGATTTAAAGAAGTTATGCATTTTCATTCCAAATCACTTACTTAAGATTCAAGAAAGTGCATAAAGACTAATAAAACAAGTGAAAGTAGCTTGAAAAATGGGTATATGATGACCTGTCATCACTCTTTATTGTGGACTTTCAGTTGGCAATCCCAAATCAGTTGATCTAAGGGGCCAAGTTTTGAAATACTCCTTAGAACTTACTTGTCCAAGCATATCCTAGTACAAAAACACCACAGGCATGTGTCCTAGGGTCCAAGCTATTGGTGTCTAGCCTTATTATTTGTTTCTTTGCCAGCTTCTGGCTTTTTCTTCTTCTTTTTCTTTTGGTTTTGATTTATTTGCAAGGGACTTTCATTAATTGAAGGATCATAACAGCAAACTAGCTTAAGCTTCAAGTAACATGTCATTATGCAGCAATTATTCTATGAGCTAATATTTGAATCAAACACATACCACCACTAACTTTCATTCTAAATTTTGCAACATTGAACAATTACTTTTCTAATTCAAACATCTTTCTTTTATTCAAACAGTAGGGGAAACAAAAAAAATTCAAAGCTAAGTGATGGATAACAAACATTATGCAGATCAGCATACTTAATCAAACAACTTCACTTGCAACTAGATGAACACTTTAGCAAGACATACAAGAATTCCTAAATTAAAACATTTCACAACAACAAGGATTAAGTGTATATACAACCTTTTGGGTTGCAGCTTTTTATTCTTCGTCTTGTTGTATCTGATGACAAGTCATCATATACCCATTTTTCAAGCTAATTTCACTTGTTTTGTTAGCATTTATGCACTTTCTTGCATCCTAAGTAAGTGATTTGGAGTGAAAATGCATAACTTCTTTAAATCAAGCAACCACCATGAATTTAATGTTAATCATTGAGGTTTGAGCTCATTTTAATTGAATTTTAATTGATTTATAAGCCTCTTGAATTTAGTGATACTTTGAGTGGTTGTTTGGTTTATTGTAGGTGAAGAAAAGAAAAGAAAATGAAAAGCGTGGCCTAAGAAGCGTAACACAAGAAAAGGAAAGCGTGGCCAAAAGAGGAGAGAAGCGTGCCGCAACTAATGGGGGAAGCAACATTGCGCTCCACAAGGGCAGAATGCCCTCTAGGAGGGCAGCATTAAGTGACCAAGCCAAGGAAGGCAACTTTGCCCTGCCCACTCCAAGGGCAGAGCACAAAATGGTGCCTTGGAGCCAAGAGAAGCAACCTCTGCCCTGCCCTTGTGGGGAGCAGAATCGGGCACCTCAAGGAAAGAAATCAAGAAAAAAAGGTCACCCATGCATGCCACAAGGTTCGAACAAAGAACCATGAGGAAGCCAAGCTCTAAGACCCACTACCGTGCCAAGAAGCCAAGAAAAATGTAGCGTGTTTGCCTCTTCCCAGTTTCGAACACGGGCCATGAAGGAAAGGACCCTGCCCTGCCCTTGGCGCGGGCAGGGCAGCAATTGGACTGGCGCACCACACACAAAATTCTGGCGCACCAACTTTGCTTCCTGGCGCACCAAATTCTCGTCCTGGCAGCATCTGACGCGCGCGTTCCTTCCCTGGCGCACCAAACCGATCCTGCCCTGCCCTTGGCGCGGGCAGGGCAGCGTTCAGCGTCCCACGCACCAAAATCAACTCTGGCGCACCAAATTTCTTTCTGGCAGCACCATCCGCACGCACGCCTCACATCCTGGCGCATCAACTTTCCCGCCCTGCCCTTGGCGCGGGCAGGGCAGCCTCTGGCGCACCAACCTCGTGCCAGACTCGCACCAGGACGCGCCGGAATCACAACACGCCGCACCAACTCGCACATGGCCGCACCAAATCCATGCACCAAGCTTCATTTTTCTGCCCTGCCCTCCACAAGGGTAGGGCAGCCTCCTGGGAGTGGTTTTTGGGCCAAAATTCAAATTAAAAATTCATTTGAATTCATTTCTTCACCAATTCAAAAGCCCATCCAAATCCCATTATCCAAGAATAGAAAGTGTATAAATAGTAGTTAGTTTGATTGAATTAGGACCTTTACTTTGAGCTTTGAATTCTTACTTTTATTTTGGAGCTTTTGAATTTCATTTTCTTTGAGCTTTCCTGAGAAGACTTGTCCGAGCATTAAGAGGATCAAGGGAGAATTGATTGATCTCCTTCCTCATTTCCTTTGGGCAATTCTACTCCTCTTTTTCCGAGTCTTGGGTGTGTGAAATTGGGGAAATTCTGTCCCAATTCCCATTCAAACTCTTTGCACTTTGTTTACTGCATAATTCA
>NC_029773.3:34744442-34745814 GCF_000817695.3 Arachis duranensis | reverse complement strand
ACTTGCTGGTTAGTTGTGCGAAGTTGTGTAATGCCATGGTACTGAGCTACCAAGTTTTTGGGGTTCATGACTGGGGATTATTAGAGTTGTGAAAAGTATTGTTCACAATTTTGCGCACCATTTAGGTTGTGTGAAAATGAAGGAGTGAAGATGGGTTTATATAGGGGTGGGGAGAGGGGTAGGGTTCGGTTATGGGAGGGAAAGTGTTTTGAATTTGAATGGTGAGGTAGGTGGGGTTTTATGAAGGATGGATGTGAGTGGTGAAGAGAAAGATGGGATTTGATAGGTGAAGGGTTTTTTGGGGAAGAGGGAGAGTGGTGGGGTAGGTGGGGATCCTGTGGGGTCCACAGATCCTGAGGTGTCAAGGAAAAGTCATCCCTGCACCAAGTGGCGAGCAAAATTGCTCTTTATGCTAATTCTGGCATTAAACGTCGGGCTGGTGCCCATTTCTGGCGTTTAACGCCAACTTCTTGCCCTTTACTGGCGTTTAACGCCAGTCTGGTGCCCCTTTCTGGCGTTAAACGCCCAGAATGGTGCCAGACTGGGCGTTAAACGCCCATCTGCTAGCCTTACTGGCGTTTAAACGCCAGCAAGATCTTCTTCCAGGGTGTGCTGTTTTTCTTTCTGTTTTTCATTCTGTTTTTGCTTTTTCAATTGATTTTGTGACTTCTCATGATCATCAACCTACAAAAGAACATAAAATAACAAAGGAAAATAGATAAAATATAACATTGGGTTGCCTCCCAACAAGCGCTTCTTTAATGTTAGTAGCTTGATAGAGGGCTCTCATGGAGCCTCACAGAAACTTAGAGGTTGGTTGTGGCCTCCCAACACCAAACTTAGAGTTTGACTGTGGGGGCTCTGTTTGACTCTGTTTTGAGAGGAGCTCTTCATGCTTCCTCTCCATGGTGATAGAGGGATATCCTTGTGTCTTAAACACAAAGGACTCTTCATTCACTTGAATTATCAATTTCTCCTCTATCAACATCAATCACAGCCTTTGCTGTGGCTAGGAAGGGTCTGCCAAGGATGATGGATTCATCCATGCACTTCCTAGTCTCTAGGACTATGAAATCAGCAGGGATGTAATGGTCTTCAACTTTTACCAGAACATCCTCTACAAGTCTATAAGCTTGTTTTCTTGAATTGTCTGCCATCTCTAGTGAGATTTTTGTAGCTTGCACCTCAAAGATCCCTAGCTTCTCCATTACAGAGAGAGGCATAAGGTTTACACTTGACCCTAGGTCACACAAGGCCTTCTTGAAGGTCATGGTGCCTATGGTACAAGGTATTAAAAACTTCCCAGGATCCTGTCTCTTTTGAGGCAGTTTCTGCCTAGACAAGTCATCCAGTTCCTTGGTGAGCAAAGGGG
>NC_029773.3:34743738-34744341 GCF_000817695.3 Arachis duranensis | reverse complement strand
TTTAGCAACTTGCTCTTCAGTGACATACTCATCCTCTTCAGAGGAAGAATACTCATCAGAGCTCGTGAATGGCAGAAGTAAATCCAATGGGATCTCTATGGTCTCAGTGGGAGCCTCAGATTCCCATGGTTCCTCATTGGGGAACTCATTGGAGGCCAGTGGACGTCCATTGAGATCCTCCTCAGTGGCGTTCACTGCCTCTCCCTCCTCTCCAAATTCGGCCATGTTGATGGCCTTGTACTCTCCTTTTGGATTTTCTTCTGTATTGCTTGGAAGAGTACTAGGAGGGAGTTCAGTAATTTTCTTGCTCAGCTGACCCACTTGTGCCTCCAAATTTCTAATGGAGGACCTTGTTTCAGTCATGAAACTTTGAGTGGTTTTGATTAGATCAGATACCATGGTTACTAAGTCAGAGTGGTTCTGCTTAGAACTCTCTGTCTGTTGTTGAGAAGATGATGGAAAAGGCTTGCCATTGCTAAACCTATTTCTTCCACCATTATTATTGTTGAAACCTTGTTGAGGTCTCTGTTGATCCTTCCATGAGAGATTTGGATGATTTCTCCATGAAGGATTATAGGTGTTTCCATAGGATTCTCCCATGTA
>NC_029773.3:34741112-34743615 GCF_000817695.3 Arachis duranensis | reverse complement strand
GACCTCAGGGTCAACCCCATTGGTCTTAACAGTGTCACAGATTTGCAAGAATTCAGCTAAAAACTGATGAGGATCTTCCAATGGAAGTCCATGGAACTTTCAATTCTGTTGCATTAGAGAAACTAATTGAGGCTTAAGCTCAAAGTTGTTTGCTCCAATGGCAGGGTAGAGATGCTTCTCCCATAAAAGTCGAGAGTAAGTGCAGTAAAGTCAGCCAGCACCTTCCTTGCATTGTTGGCATTGTTGTTGTTTTCGGCTGCCATGGGTTCTTCTTCTTTGAAGATTTCTGTTAGGTCCTCTATAGAGAATTGTGCCTTAGCTTCTCTTAGCTTTCACTTCAAGGTCCTTTCAGGTTCGGGGTCAGCCTCAACAAGAATGCTTTTGTCTTTGCTCCCGCTCATATGAAAGAGAAGAGAACAAGAAAATAGGGAATCCTCTATGTCACAGTATAGAGATTCCTTGAGGTGTCAGAGGAAAAGAAAAGTAGAAGGAAGAAGTAGGAAATTCGAACTTATCAAGGAAAGATGGAGTTCGAATTGTGCATTAAGGAAGAAAGATGGAGTTCGAATTGTTCATTAAGGAATAGTGTTAGTCCATAAATAGAAGGATGTGAGAAGAGGGGAAGAAATTTTCGAAAATATTAAAAAGATTTTAAAAACATTTTGAAAGAAGTAAAGTGATTTTTGAAAAAGATTTTGAAATTAGAAATAAAAAAGATTTGATTGAAAACTATTTTGAAAAAGATGTGGTTAAGAAGATATGATTGGTTTTAAAAAGATGTGATTGAGAAGATATGATTTGAAAAAACATTTGATTTTGAAAAGATTTTGAAAACCAAAAAAAATTTGAAAAAAAAACAGAATCTTCCCTCTTGTGCCATCCTGGCGTTAAACGCCCAGAATGGTGCACATTCTGGCGTTTAACGCCCAAACCACTACCCTTTTGGGCGTTAAACGCCCAGCCAGGCACCCTGGCTGGCGTTTAAACGCCAGTTTGTCTTCCTTACTGGGCGTTTTGAACGCCCAATTTTTTTTCTGTGTAATTCCTCTGCTGAATGTTCTGAATCTTCAATCCTCTGTATTATTGACTTGAAAAGACCCAAATAAAAATATTTTTGGATTTTTAATAATGAGGAATAATCAAAATGCAACTAAAATCAAATAACAATGCATGCAAGACACCAAACTTAGCAGTTTGTATACTACTGACACTAACAAAATGAGAATGCATATGAGACACATAAACACTCAAGTCAAGAGAATTTAAAAATCAGAGCAATGAGACCATCAAGAACAACTTGAAGATTAATGAAGACACATGCATGAATGCAAAAAGAACAGAAACATGCAATTGACACCAAACTTAACATGAGACTCTAGACTCAAACAAGAAATATATTTTTGGATTTTTTTTCGAAAATTAAGCGGAAAAAGAAAATAAAGGTATCAAAATTCTTAATGAGAATTCCAGGAATCATTGCAATGCTAGTCTAAGACTCCGGTCCAGGAATTAGACATGGCTTCATAGCCAGCCAAGCTTTCAAAGAAAGCTCCGGTCCAAAACACTAGACATGGCCAATGGCCAGCCAAGCCTTAGCAGATCACTACTCCAACAGCAAGAATGATAGAAATCAACAAGCTCTTGTGATGATAAGTTGAAACCTCGGTCCAATAAAATTAGACATGGCTTCACCGCCAGCCAGACTTCAACAGATCATCATGAAACTCTAGAATTCATTCTTAAGAATTCTGAAAAATACCTAATCTAAGCAACAAGATGAACCGTCAGTTGTCCAAACTCAACAATCCCCGGCAACGGTGCCAAAAACTTGGTGGACGAAATTGTGATCAATACTTTTCACAAATCAAATAATCCCCGGTAATGAATCCAAAAACTTGGTGTTCAATACCATGGCATAAACACAACTTCGCACAACTAACCAGCAAGTGTACTGGGTCGTCCAAGTAATAAACCTTACGCGAGTAAGGGTCGATCCCACAGAGATTGTTGGTATGAAGCAAGCTATGGTCAACTTGTAAATCTTAGTCAGGCAAACTCAAACGGTTATGAATGATGAATAAAACATAAAGATAAAGATAGAGATACTTATGTAATTCATTGGTAGGAATTTCAGATAAGCGTATGAAGATGCTTGGTCCCTTCCGTCTCTCTGCTTTCCTACTGTCTTCATCTAATCCTTCTTACTCCTTTCCACGGCAAGCTGTATGTAGGGTTTCACCGTTGTCAGTGGCTACCTCCCATCCTCTCAGTGAAAATGTTCAACGCACCCTGTCACGGCACGGCTAATCATCTATCGGTTCTCAATCAGGTCAAAATAGAATCCAGTGATTCTTTTGCGTCTATCACTAACGCCCAGTCTTCAGGAGTTTGAAGCTCGTCATAGTCTCAATCATTGAATCCTACTCAGAATACCACAGACAAGGTTTAGACCTTCCGGATTCTCTTGAATGCCGCCATCAGTTCTAGCTTATACCACAAAGAT
>NC_029773.3:34739397-34740794 GCF_000817695.3 Arachis duranensis | reverse complement strand
AAATACATAAGAACAAGGTCTAGGCATGGCCGAATGGCCAGCCTCCCAAAGAGGTTTCAATCATAAAAACATGATCAAAAGATGAAAATACAATAGTAAAAGGTCTTATTTATAAAGAACTAGTAGCCTAGGGTTTACAGAGATGAGTAAATGACATAAAAATCCACTTCCGGGCCCACTTGGTGTGTGCTTGGGCTGAGCATTGAAGCATTTTCGTGTAGAGACTTATCCTGGAGTTAAACGCCAGCTTTTGTGCCAGTTTGGGCGTTTAACTCCCATTCTTGTGCCAGTTCCGACATTTAACGCTGGGAATTCTGATGGTGACTTTGAACGCCGGTTTGGGCCATCAAATCTTGGACAAAGTATGGACAATTATATATTGCTGGAAAGCCCAGGATGTCTACTTTCCAACGCCGTTGAGAGCGTACCAATTGGGCTTCTGTAGCTCCAGAAAATCCAATTTTAGTCTCTGAATCAGATTTTTGCTCAAGTCCCTCAATTTCAGCCAAAAAATACCTGAAATCACAGAAAAACACACAAACTCATAGTAAAGTCCAGAAAAGTGAATTTTAACTAAAAACTAATAAAAATATACTAAAAACTATCTAGAACATACTAAAAACATACTAAAAACAATGCCAAAAAGCGTATAAATTATCCGCTCATCATCCATTATTTTATGTATACATGCATTTATATGATTGAGGCCATTGTTCAAATAGCTTACCTTTTACCTTCCATTGTTAACCAATTTTGAGCCTATGCTTAACCCACTAATTCTTAATTGTAGCACATTACAAGCCTAAGTGAAAAACAATAAATGTCCTTAATTTGGATCTTTGATTAGCTTAGGCTAGTGAGAGTATTTATTATTTGATTTTAGGAAAGTTGGGAACATTGGGTAGAGATAAAAGTATATTTTGTATTTGTGTTGAAAATCTTGGGAATTGGGTACATACTCATGTATTAATCATGTGTAAACCATATGCATTGATGTTTTTGTATATATTTGATGAGCGGATAATTTATACGCTTTTTGGCATTGTTTTTAGGTAGTTTTTAGTAAGTTCAAGCTACTTTTAGGGGTGTTTTCATTAGTTTTTATGTTAAATTCACATTTCTGGACTGTACTATGAGTTTGTGTGTTTTTCTGTGATTTCAGGTAATTTCTGGCTGAAATTGAGGGACTTGAGCAAAACTCTGAAAAAGGCTGACAAAATGACTGCTGATGCTGTTGGAATCTGACCTCCCTACACTCGAAATGAATTTTCTAGAGCTACAGAATTCCAATTGGCGCGCTCTCACCGGCATTGGAAAGTAGACATCCAGAGCTTTCCAGCAATATATAATAGTCCATACTTTATTCGGAAATTGACTTCGTAACTTGGCGTTGAACC
>NC_029773.3:34735841-34738973 GCF_000817695.3 Arachis duranensis | reverse complement strand
TTTTCACTGAGAGGATGGGATGTAGCCTTCAACAAGGGTGATGCCTCCAGACGACTAGCCTTGCAGTGACAGCGCATAGGACCATTTTCCCGAGAGGATTAAAAGTAGCCATTGATGATGGTGATGCCCTACATACAGCTTGCCATGGAAAGGAGTAAGAAGGATTGGATGAAAGCAATAAGAAAGTAGAGATTCGAAAGGATTCTAGCATCTCCACACGCCTATCTGAAATTCCCACTATTGATTTACATAAGTATTTCTATCCCTTTTTATTTTCTATTTATTATTAATTTTCGAAACCCATAACCTTTTAATCTACCTAACTGAGATTTACAAGGTGACCATAGCTTGCTTCATACCAACAATCTCTGTGGGATCGACCCTTACTCACGTAAGGTATTACTTGGATGACCCAGTACACTTGCTGGTTAAGTTGAACGGAGTTGTGAGCTTCTCTAATAGTGCCTGGAACTCTTTTATCACAATTTCGTCCACCAAGTTTTTGGCGCCGTTGCCGGGGATTGTTGAGTTTGAACAACTGACGGTTCATCTTGTTGCTCAGATTAGGTAATTTTCTTTTCAAAAAGTTTTCAAAAAAATATTTCAAAATTTTTTTTATTTATTTTTCGTTTTTCTAATAATGTTTTTCGAAAAAATAAATAAAAATACAAAAAAAAATTAATAAAATCATAAAAATAAAAAATATTTTGTGTTTCTTGTTTGAGTCTTGTGTCATGTTTTAAGTTTGGTGTCAATTGCATGCCATAAAAATTTTTCTTCCATTTTTCGAAAAAATTCATGCATTCATAGTGTTCTTCATGATCTTCAAGTTGTTCTTGACAAGTCTTCTTGTTTGATCTTGATGATTTCTTGTTTTGTGTTGTTTGTTGTTTTTCATGTGCATTTTTCGTTTGTTAGAGTCCATGCATTAAAGATTTCTAAGTTTGGTGTCTTGCATGTTTTCTTTGCATCAAAAATTTTTCAAAAATATGTTCTTGATGTTCATCATGATCTTCAAAGTGTTCTTGGAGTTCATCTTGACATTCATAGTGTTCTTGCATGCATGATGTTTTTTTATCCAAAATTTTTATGTTTTGGGTCATATTTGTGTTTTTCTCTCTCTTCATTAAAAATTCAAAAATAAAAAAAAATATCTTTTCCTTATTTCCCTCCAAATTTTCGAAATTTTGGGTTGACTTGGTCAAAAATTTTTTAAAATTAGTGGTTTCTTACAAGTCAAGTCAAAATTTCAATTTTAAAAATCTTATCTTTTCAAAAATATTTTTCAAAAATTATATCTTTTTCATTTTTTTCTATTTTTTGAAAATTTCAAAAAATCTTTCTCAAAATAATTTTCAAAATCTTTTTCTTATCTTTATATCTAATTTTCGAAAAATCATTAACAATTAATGCGATTGATTAAAAAATTTGAAGTTTGTTACTTTCTTGTTAAGAAAGGTTCAATCTTTAAGTTCTAGAATCTTATCTTGTAGTTTCTTGTTAGTGAAGTAAGTAATTTTAAATTTTTTGAATTAAATGATTTTATCTTTTATCTTATCTTTTTCAAAAATTTTATCTTTTTTAAAAATTTGATTTCAAAATATCTTATCTAACCTCTTATCTTCTTATCTTTTCAAATTTGATTTTAATATCTTTTTCAATCAACCAACTAACTTTTTGTTTGTTTCTTATCTTTTTCAAAACCACCTAACTACTCTTCCCTCTCTAATTTTCGAAAATATCTCATCTCTTTTTCTACTTTTCCCTCTCTAATTTTCGAAAATATCTCATCTCTTTTTCAAAAATTCTTTTTGTTTTAAATTTTAATTTTAATCTTATCTTATTTCTAATTTTCGAAAATTACTAACCCCTTTTTCAAAATTATTTTCGAAATTTGCCCTCGCTTTTCTTACTCTATTTAATTATTTAATTACTAACACTTCTCTTCACCTCTCTCCATCTAAATATCCGAACCCACTCTTCTTCATTCTTCTTCCCTTTCTTCTTCTACTAACATAAAGGAATCTCTATACTGTGACATAAAGGATTTCTCTTTCTTTTCTTGTTTTTTTCTCTTTCATATGAGCAGGAACAAGGAAAAAGGCACTCTTGTTGAAATTGATCCAGAACCTGAAAGGACTCTAAAGAGAAAATTAACAGAAGCTAAGTTACAACAATCTAAAGGTAACCTTTCAGAAACATTAGAACAAGAGAAGGAGATGGCAGTCAAAAAAAATAATAATGCAAGGAGAATGCTTGGTGACTTCACAAAGCCAACGTCCAAATTTGATGGAAGAATTTATCCTAATTGATTTTCAGTTGCTTGGGGACAAGCAACAATTTAAGTTTGGTGTTGTGATGAGCGGATACTTTATACGCTTTTTGGCATTGTTTTTAGGTAGTTTTTAGTAAGTTTAAGCTACTTTTAGGGATGTTTTCATTAGTTTTTATGTTAAATTCACATTTCTGGACTTTACTATGAGTTTGTGTGTTTTTCTATGATTTCAGGTAAATTCTGGCTGAAATTGAGGGATTTGAGCAAAACTCTGAAAAAGCCTGACAAAAGGACTGCTGATGCTGTTGGAATCTGACCTCCCTGCACTCGAATTGGATTTTCTGGAGCTACAAAACTCTAAATGGCTCGCTCTCAATGGCGTTGGAAAGTAGACATCCAGAGCTTTCCAGCAATATATAATAGTCCATACTTTATTCGGAAATTGACGACGTAACTTGGCGTTGAACGCCAAGTACATGCTGCTGTCTAGAGTTAAACGACAGAAAAACGTCATGATCCGGAGTTGAACGCCCAAAACACGTCATAACTTGGAGTTCAACTCCAAGAAAAGCCTCAGCTCGTGGATAGATCAAGCTCAGCCCAAACATACACCAAGTGGGCCCCGGAAGTGGATTTAAGCATCAATTACTTACTCATGTAAACCCTAGGAGCTAACTGTTGTATTAGATGTCTTTTTGACCACGTTTCATCTTTGGTCTCAGTTTTGTTTATTCTTCATCTTAGGAGGCCATTCGGCCATGCCTGAACCCTTCGCTTATGTATTTTCAACGGTGGAGTTTCTGCACACCATAGATTAAGGGTGTGGAGCTCTGCTGTACCTCAAGTTTCAATACAAT
>NC_029773.3:34734944-34735733 GCF_000817695.3 Arachis duranensis | reverse complement strand
TTGATGAATGTGATGATCCGTGACACTCATCATCATTCTCACTTATGAACGCGCGTGATTGACAACCACTTCCGTTCTACCTTAGGCCGGGCGCATATCTCTTAGATTCCCCAACAGAATCTTCGTGGTATACGCTAGATAGATGGCGGCATTCATGGGGATCCGGAAAGTCTAACCTTGTCTGTGGTATTCCGAGTAGGATCCCGGGAATCCGGAAAGTCTAATCTTATCTGTGGTATTCCGAGTAGGAGGAAGGTCTAAGCCTTGTCTGTGGTATTCTGAGTAGGATTCAATGATTGAATGACTGTGATGAGCTTCAAACTCCTGAGGGCTGGGTGTTAGTGACAGACGCAAAAGAATCCCTGGATTCTACTCCAACCTGATTGAGAACCAACAGATGATTAGCCATGCTGTGACAGAGCATTTGGACCATTTTCACTGAGAGGATGGGATGTAGCCATCAACCAAGGGTGATGCCTCCAGACGATTAGCCGTGCAGTGATAGCGCATAGGACCATTTTCCTGAGAGGATTAAAAGTAGCCATTGATGATGGTGATGCCCTACATACAGCTTGCCATTGAAAGGAGTAAGAAGGATTGAAGAAAGAGCGAGTAGTGAAGTAGAGTTTCAAGAGGAGCACAGCACCTCCATACGCCTATCTGAAATTTCCACTATTGATTTACATAAGTATTTCTATCCCTTTTTATTTTCTATTTATTATTAATTTTCGAACTCATCATAAACCAATTTAATCTGCCTAACTGAGATTTACAAGGTGACCATAGCTT
>NC_029773.3:34731675-34734836 GCF_000817695.3 Arachis duranensis | reverse complement strand
ATTCACAACCCAAGGATAGCCTGGACTCCTGGGATAAGCTGGTCATTGCCTTCTTGGATAAATTCTTTCCTCCTCAAAAGCAGAGCAAGCTGAGAGTGGATGTTCAAACCTTCAAACAAAAAGATGGTGAATCCCTCTATGAAGCTTGGGAAAGATACAAGCAGTTGACCAAAAGATGTCCAACTGACATATTTTCAGAATGGACCATATTAGATATATTCTATTATGGTCTATCTGAATTTTCGAAAATGTCATTGGACCATTCTACAGGTGGATCTATTCACCTAAAGAAAACGCCTGAAGAGGCTCAAGAACTCATTGACATGGTTACAAATAACCAATTCATGTACTCTTCTGAGAGGAATTCCGTGAATAATGGGACGCCTCAGAAGAAAGGAGTTCTTGAAATTGATGCTCTGAATGCCATATTGGCTCAGAACAAAGTGTTGACTCAGCAACTCAACATGATCTCTCAAAGTCTGAATGGATGGCAACATGCATCCAGCAGTACTAAGGAGGCAGCTTCTGAAGAAGCTTATGATCATGAGAACCCTGCCATGGCAGAGGTTAATTACATGGGTGAACCTTATGGAAACACCTATAACTCATCATGGAGAAATCATCCAAATTTCTCATGGAAGGATCAACAAAAGCCTCAACAAGGCTTTAACAATGGTGGACGCAATAGGCTGAGCAATAGCAAGCCTTTTCTATCATATTCTCAGCAACAGATAGAGAATTCTTAACAAAACACTTCTAATTTAGCCAATCTAGTCTCTGATCTGTCAAAGGCCACTTTCAGTTTCATGAGTGAAACAAGATCCTCCATTAGAAATCTGGAGGCACAAGTGGGCCAGCTGAGTAAGAAAGTCAGTGAAAGTCCTCCCAGTATTCTCCCAAGTAATACAGAAGATAATCCAAAAGGAGAGTGCAAGGCCATTGATATAATCAATATGGCCGAATGCACAAGGGAGAAGGAGGACGAAAATCCTAGTGAGGAAGACCTCCTGGGACGTCCCTCAAGCAAGAAGGAGTTTCCTATCAAGGATCCAAAGGAATCTGAGGCTCATATATAGACCATAGAGATTCCATTAAATCTCCTTTTGCCATTCATGAGCTCTAAAGACTATTCTTCCTCTGAAGAGGATGAAGATGTGACTGGAGAGCAAGTTGCTCAATATTTAGGAGCTATCATGAAGCTGAATGCCAAGTTGTTTGGTAATGAGACTTGGGAAAGTGAACCTCCCTTGCTTATTAGTGAACTGGACCCCTGGATTCAGCAAACTCTACCTCAAAAGAAACAAGATCCTAGCAAGTTTTTGATACCTTGCACCATAGGCACCATGACCTTTGCAAAAGCTCTGGGTGATCTGGGGTCAGGGATAAATCTTATGCCACTCTCTGTAATGGAAAAGCTGGGGATCATTGAGGTACAACTGATCGGGGTAAAACTTGCCTCTCAAAAAATTCCCATTCGGCAAGTGTACCGAATTTGTCGTAAAGTAAAAACTCACAATAGAGTGAGGTCGAATCCCACAGGGATTGATTAATCAAGCAACTTTAATTAGAGGAATGATCTAGTTGAGTGAATCCATGAATAGAGTTGATAATTGCAGAAATTAAAATGGAGAGAAAGTAAATGACTGAAAGTAAATAGCAGAATTGTAAATGGGAATGGGGGAATTGCTCATAAAAGTAAATTGCAGAAAATAAAGAGAATGGGTAAGATCAGAAATGGGGAGTTCATTGGGCTTACGAGATGTTGCATTCTCCGGATCAATTTCATTTTCATCTCTTCCTCAATCAATGCACTCATTGATCTCCTTGGCAATCTTAAGTGATTGAATCACAATTTCTTGCAATTCAATCTCTCAAATCTTGATCAATAGCCAATTCCTTGGTCAATTGCTCATGAGAAGAGATGAAGTGTGGTCACTGATTATACCACATGCACTTCCAAATCAAATGCTTAGAGGGTTATAGCCACATACCCATCCACACTCAATTTGGTCCAGCATGAGAAAGCATTTCTAGCTAATCTCTTCATTCCTCTTTCAAGGATCCGAAGAGATCCATGTTTGAATAGCTTCTTTTCCAAGATCACTATCCAATTGGATGAAGATGGAAGGCTTTCAAGTAAAATCAAAAGGAAAGATAGAAGAAGAATAAGAAAATTAGTATTGATCCATCAAATTACAACAGAGCTCCCTAACCCAATGAAAGGGGTTTAGTTGTTCATAGCTCTAGAAATCAAAATCAAAGATGGAGAATACATAATAAAGCTAGAAGTGCAAAGAAGGTAAATACAAAGAGTAGTTCTCTTTCCTAGCTCCTCCCAAGAAGCTCCTCTCTATTTCAAAACTACTCCTATATATACTACTCTTCTTAGCTTCTAGTTAGCTCTTCAAGTCTTGGGCTTCTGGATCTTTGAGCTTGAAGCAGTTCCTTTCTTCAATTGGGCTTGGCTTACTTGCAGAGAGAAAGTGTGAAGTGGGCAGAGACTTTAGCTCAAGACGTTAGGGGTGTTTAACAGTTAGTGAAAATACAAGTTTGAGAACCTTAGTGACACTTAACATTGTCACTAACTTTGCCATGCACCCCTTTGCCTCACATTAAAGCCCACATTAACTGGGTTAACGTGGCTTTTAACGTTGCCTTGTTAGCCTTTGAGAACGTTAGTGACACTCAACATTGACACTAACGTTCAAGTGTGCCCCTTCTTGCTTCAACATTGTCACGAGCTGAGGCTTCTCTTGGAGTTGAACTCCGAGTTATGACGTGTTTTGGGCGTTCAACTCCGGATCATGACGTTTTTCTGGCGTTTAACTCCAGACAGCAGCATGTACTTGGCGTTCAACGCCAAGTTACATCGTCAATTTCGTTAGAGTCCACGTTAACTGGGTTAACGTGGCTTCTAACGTGGCCATTCTTAGCCATCCCAACGTTAGTGACAATGTTGAGTGTCACTAACGTTGGCTCATTCTTCATTCCTCATCGTTAGCTTCCACGTTAACCAAGTTAACGTGGAAGTTAACGTGGCTCTTAGGGGTTGTGTGGTTGCTCCAACGTTAGTGACAATGTTGAGTGTCACTAACGTTGTCAACAACTCTCCATCTCTTACGTTAGCTCCCACGTTAACCAAGTTAACGTGGGAGTTAACA